>NC_133755.1:159610940-159918083 GCF_036562045.2 Rhinolophus sinicus | reverse complement strand
TGTTCCTGTCATCTAATCATCAAGCTAGTTCTAGTAGATTGTAGACAAAACTCAGATATAATCAATTCTTTTCCTGGACTGAAGCCTAGAAACAGAAGCTCCTGATTTGCAAATGGCAGGTTTTCCCCCTTACACATTTCCTGGGGTTTTTTGGAAGCTCTTCCTTCTCTTATATAGTTTGAAATGCTGGTTGAGCATGAGACAGGAGATATAATCGTTTAACTTTCATGGTTTTTTGTTAGAAATTCAGAAATCAGATGCAGCTATGGACCAAAATTGCAAGTGTTAATCCATAAATTCATCAATATCTCTCCAGCATGGGGCAAGTCCAAGGTCAGATTTTTCTCATTAATTAACCTCTCACTAACTTCAGAAGGAATATTTCTAGAAGTGTATCAGTCTTTTTATTGCTGCTGCTTTTCTCAACACATTTCGTGCAGCAACTATAAGATTTAAAAATCTTTACAGTAAAGATTTCTCCATTCCAAGAAGCTTTGTGCATAGTTGGAGCGGCTTCCAGCACACAGGAAGTGGGGATTGGTGCAGGCTTTGTCTTCCCCCCTCAGGCAGTATAAATAGGTATAAAGTGGGCCTACCTGTGGTCCAACATAAAAAGCGGATTAGAAATTGTTTTATCATGATATTAATGACGATTAAACTTTAGGGCAACGTGGAAGAATTTTATATTTGTAAGTCTTTTTCTTAAAGAGGGCTCCCAAACATGTATAAAATTCAGAATATCTGGATTCATTTCTAGCCATGTGGAATTTTCAACAGCACGATGCAGATTTCTATTTTTGAAATCTTTCACTTGGGTTCTATCCAGTTCAGATGGGTCTACGGTTAATATCTGTGCCATTTTGGATAGGGCAAAAAATGAGGTATCACATAATGAGAGGCCAGTCATTACAGCTAAATTCAGCTAGCAAACACAATGTTTCATCAATAAAGAACAATTAAAAAAACATTAAATTGTACTCAACGTATGTTGTTGGTTCTGCTTTAATGGTATCTTCTGATATAATGAAAGTGCTGTCATATAGTTTACAAAGTACAGACACCAGCAATAGTCATCATTAGAAAGTCATAAATTTCAAGTCCTTCAACAAGGAAGCCTTTCTCCTCAGCCTCAGATTCCTGTTCTGTTCCCAGCATCATCTTATTGTATGTTCTCTGATTTATGACCGGTAAGGAAGTGAGCATTAATCTTCCCCTTTGCTGTTACACCATCCCATAGTCTTAGGATGAGTCAACCTACATGCCTCTGTCTCACTACCTTTTTTAGTCCATGGGTTCCCCTCCCTATCTTCCAGCTTCTTAGTACAGGACTCATTAACATAGCCCTCACGACAACCCCCACTCCATTTCCAATAAAGAAATAGACCATATGTGTTGGGTAAATATCACCTGAGATGAAAAGTGGTAGCAACTTCTCAGAATCAGCCATGTTACTCAACAGTAAGCTGATGAGAAGTGAAGAAAACCACAAAGAGTTGAAACCTCAGAAGCATTAAGGATGTGGAGAGCTAGTACTTAAAAATGGAAGTTGATCCATATACCAGAAGAAAAACTTCACTAAGCATGAAAAAACCAAAACTAGTGATACAGAAGGTATCACGCTTGAGTTTATCTTAGCAAGATAGCACTTCGGTTAACAAGAAAAAAATCTGTTTAAGGATACTTAGGAATAGCCACATGTAAGCTTTAACAGTGGTACTGATACTGGATTACAATTTTCAATCAGTCTAAAAAATGAATAGACTGAAATAACTGCAGACTCCTTCAGTGGAATAAAGAAACTCAGATTATTTGTCTTTTCCCTTCTACAGATATGGACAGAGACAATGGAGAAATAAAGAGGACTGTTGGGGTACTCGAGAATTCTTTTGTGACCTTACAAATGAAACCTCTGAGATACAGGAGGCTTATTACGGGAGGGTGAGGACAGCCTCGGCTGGGATCCACTCAGCCTGGACCATGACACAGCGGTTCATTCCCTGGTGGGAAAGTGAGTTCTATGGAGTTTCTTTGCATCTGCTCTTCTGCCCTTGCATAACCCACACAGAGCATGGCTAGTGACCAGGCTTTGCTGTGGTCTACACCATTGTCTCACTTGATCTAATTCTCTGAACTCTAGAAGATGGTTTTTACTATCCTTATTTTACAGCCCAGAAAATCAAGGCACAGAGCCTTCAGTAGTTGCCCAGGTCTCACACTGTGTTAACCCGCATGAAGATTCAAATTCTGCTGCATCTGACTCCAGAGCTGGCACTCTAGCCCGCTGCCAGAGTGTTACCACCTAGAGGGGCGTGGGAGGTGGGGAAGTAGTTTTAGACAGCAGAAAAGGAGTTGTGCTACCCTAGACCCCTCTCCTAAGCATGGGGTTAAGTTCTTGAAAATCCTCTTTAGAAGAATCCTCTGTTTCAGTTACCTCCCCAAAGAGGAGACCAAAAGTTCACTCTCTATCCATTTCTCCATGATGCTATTCTTTTTTCCAGTTTACTCATAATCCCAGAGTAATATTATAATCTAAGATATAAATTATAAAATAAACCATTACCAACAGGCCTTATATAAAATAGTAGACAAAAGATAAAAAGTAAGTGAGTGTTTAATGTATACGTACAAAGATATTCATGACAAAACAAAACAGAAAATAATGGGAATTCATTACAAACCTCCTAATTGAAACTAGTCATGAAGCTGTAGTTAATATTTATAACTTCTCTTATTATTAACTCAGCATTCACTTTCTTTTCAGCCAGCATCTCAGCATTTCATTTGTGAGGAGTTTGAGTCTTTTTGGTCTATCCTGTTTAAGCTTGACATAATCATAAATTAATTTTTATCACTGAATACAGAATTCTAAGAGGCACTTTAGAGGATACCGAGCATACTTTTACCTGACCACATTGTACATATGTAACAATTCTATTTCCCCTTGATAATCAGAACCGATCATCCTGGCCAACACAAGGACCTCATTCTCTCCTTGTTAGTTACATGGCACCAAGAGCTTCAAACAGGAGGCAGCCTCAACTTCCAATTCTTTGAAACCATTGTTGTTATAACCCAGAAGAATTAAGGATAAAGTGTATGGGAAACAAACCATTTCATGAGTAGTTCAACATTTTACATTCCCATCAGTAGTATATGAGGGTTCTGATTCTCCATATCCTCTGCAAAACTTACCTGACTTTTTTTTATTATATCCGTCCCAGTAGGTATGAAGTGGTATCTCATGTGGTTTTGATTTACATTTCTCTGATGAATAATGATGTTGAGCAACTTGTCATGTGTTCATTGGCTATTTATGTATCTCCCTTGGAGAATTGACTGGTCAGGTCCTTTGCCCATTTTTAAATTGGATTATTTGTCTTTTTATTATTAAGTTGCAAGAGTTCTTTATATATTATGGACATCTGTTCCTTAACAGAAGTGTGATTTTCAAATATATTCTCCCATTCTGCAGTTTGTCTTTTCACTTTCTTGATGGTATTATTTAGAGTACAAAAGTTTTTAACTTTGATGAAGTCCAATCTATTTTTTCTCTTGTTGCTCATGCTTTTGGTGTCATAGCTAAGAATCCTTTGCCAAGTCAAAGGCTGTGAAGATTTGCCTTAAGTTTTCTCGTCAGAGTGTTTTATTAGCTCTTACATTTAGATATTTGATCCATTTTGAGTTCATTTTTGTATATGGTGTGAGGTATGGGTCCAACTTCATTGTCTTGTATAAGGCTCTTTAGGTGTCCCTGCATCATTTGTTGAAAAGATTATTCTTTCCTCATTGAATGATCTTGGAACTTGTGTTGAAAATCAGGTGGCCATAGACTGATTTTATTTCTGGATTCTCAATTAGATTCCATTGATCAATATGTCTATTTTTTGTCAGTACCACGCCATCATGATTACTGTTGCTTGGTAGTAAGTTTTGAAATTGGAAAGTGTGAGTCCTCCTACTTTGTTCTTTTTTTCCAAGATGTTTTGGCTATTCTGGATCCCTTGCAATTCCATACCCACCTAGATTTTTGAGAGCTTCCTTTTTGTAGGTGCCTCTTGCTTTGTATTCACATGGATGCAGAAGTATTTGCTTAAGAATCCATCCATATACCTCTTCTACAGACCTCCTTCTACCACCTGAGTGGTCCATAATGCTACAGCAGTCCACTTCTGGCCAGTGCCATCATGTCATGCAGAGCCTTCTGGACACCAGACTTTTTCTTTTCTCCCTAAGTTAACTGGTCAGAGAGAACTCCTCAAGAAGCCAGGAGGAAGAAGTGATATGACAGTAGTAGATGTAGATGCACTGGGAGGATGAGCCACCTACTTTTGCAAATAAATTTGATGTTAAGATCATCTAGAGGCTGGACTCATATAATCCTTTTCCCTTTCAAACCTCAAAATCTTATGAGATAGTTTGCAAACGGGTAGTACAGCTAAATGTGGTATATGTACCCTCCAAAATTCATAGAGGTCTAACAAGCCCAGTGAATGTTTCTTAGTAATAGGGGATGCAAAGTAAAGCAACTTGTCTTTCACTTGAGAGGAAATGTCTCAACTAATCCCGGAGAAAACTTAATTCCAACATTATGCTTCCACGTATTTTACTGAAGCATCCGTAGTGCCTAGTGCATTAGGCACACCAAGTTCAGGGAATATTGTGTGATCAACTTAGTGGACCAACAAGATAGCCTGTGAAAAGATCAAAGACACTGTAGACTATACGTGACAGAGAACCAAGATGACAATGAAAGCCAAGTGAAAGAAAACTGTTCTGATGCTTTCTAATTCGGACAAAGGAAGGAAAAAATCATTCTCTAAATTAAAAATGTTATATCAAAGACTGTATTGATTGGCTCCAGAACAGAGACACCATAATGAATAGCATTTAGACCATAGTCACCACCTGAGTACACTTACAATCCCTGTTATTTATTCAAGACCCATCTTTTCTGGGGGAGGTGGGGAGAGGAGGAGTTGGTTATGATTCAAATAAATAAGTTAAATGGGAAGTGATACATCTCACTACTTCTGCATTATTCAAGGTGTTTTTGAGGCATAAATCGCTGCAGTTTCCCCAGGGACATGGTAGTACTTTTGATTTTCTATTTTGTTGAACGGAGCAATTCCATTGGCTTCCACTTGGCTTCTCATAGCATAATAACTTTCATGCCGCAGCTCAGAGAACCAAAATGGAATTGGATTCTGACAGTTGTGTATATTTCATTGAATTTGCTCTTATTACCTGATAGCTATAAGAACCCACAGTGCATTCTGAGTCCCCAAGGATTATCATAAATTCAGAATCAGTGTCCATTATTGGCCAAAGGATCTGTACTTAACTTTCTCAGTTCACGATTACCCTATGGGGAGGGATAAAAGATTTATTTTAAAACTTGCAACATTACCTCACTTGCCTTCCAAATCTCACTCTAATGAGCTAACTGATACAATGTCTAATTAGATCCAAACTAATTGGATCATGTCCAAAATGCTAGAAGCAAGAGCAGTGAGGAACGGTCATTTTTAGTTTTCTAACTCTTCAACTAGCTGGAGAGTGGCATGAGAATTGAACAAACCAATCCATGATATCCAGCACATTGTTGGAATAACTTGGAATTCAAGCCCAATCCACTCCAACAACAATTCTCTAGGTGAGGAAAAGGAGATTGCATGACTAAGCTGGTATGCACCAATGAGGGAAATTTTCAGAGTTGTTTAATTATTATATTCAAGCCTAGAAATGGGGTCAAGCTTCAATGCATTCATCAAACAAAGCCTTCTTGACTGTGACCCATTAGGATAGTTGGTAAGATTAGCCAAAGACATGAGATGAGATGAGGTGAGGCTTTGGCTCAATTCTATTTAAATTGAAATAGTATTGAGTTAAGAATGATTTGTGTTATTTCTATATGACCATCTCATCAAGAACAAAATAAAACCCAACTGAAAAAGCCTTATTCCCAGACTTTTGATTTAGAAGAGTAAGAAAACCAGTGCATAAAACAGTAAAAATTAGAGCTACTCTTGTTGAAACGATAGTGAAGCGCTCCGCCCACTTGGTTGTTTCCTCACTCTCCAGCTTTGCCCTCTCCTGCCACAGATCCTGAGTCTTTCTAAAGAACACGTTTTGGAAAACATCTTCTAGGATATTAGGACTTCATGTCCTTAGAGTCTGTGATATAGCTCTAATGAGCCAACTGGATGCACTGACTCACCTGGGAACTATTTCTGAACAGCAGACATTATTTTAGGTTAAGAGGTTCTAATTCCTGCTGTCTATCTAGAGGCAAACCAAGAATTTTTCAAAGTTTCTTAAGTTAAAATCAGCTTTGAGGTTCAATAAGATTTCAACATTATCTAACCCATAAATTTCTTGGATTAAAAATAGTTATGGAGTTTTGGAGTAGGCCTGATTTTCTATGGAGTCAGATTAAACAATTACCTTGTCTCTTTATTCATTGAGCAAGTATTTGTAAAGTAGTTACTATGTTCCAGGTATTATGCTAGGCCCTAGGGAGAAAAAGAAAGCACAGCAGACACAGATAAGTCTCTTTCTTCATAGAGCTTTCTGTTTAATGAGGAAGACAACCATTAATGAAATTAATGAAATAATCACACAAACATTAAATAATACCAATGACAGGTGGTACAAAAGCACCATGCCATGAGAGCCTAGTCAAGGAAGGACCTGATTAGAGAGAGACGTCAGGAAAAGCATTTCTGGGGAAATGACGCTTGAGCTGATATCTAAAGATGAATGGGGGTTAGCTAGGTAAAGAGGGAAGAATAGAGCATTCCAGACAAAGGGAACAGCATTGGCAAAGCCCCTCTAACAGAAAGAAGCATGGCAAATACAAGAGACTGAAAGACCACTGGTATGGTGAAGAAGAGCAGACAGGAGAAAATATGAAATGAGGTGAGACTGGACAGGTTGGTTGTGAATGGGTATTTTCCATTAAGCAGCTATGACTTCTTTCAGAAAAATGTAATTTTAATCAGGGGGCCACATGATCAGTGTTGTGTATTAAAAATATCACTTTGGTTATATTTGAGGGTACAGATAAAAAATAGAACAGATTGGGGGCAGCTGGATGGCTCAGTCGGTTAGAGCGTGAGCTCTTAACAACAGGGTTGCCGGTTCTATTCCCACAGGGGCCAGTGAGCTGCGCCCTCCACAACTAGATTGAAGGACAATGACTGACGGGTCCTGGAAAAACACACTGTTCCCCATTATTCCCCAATTAAAAAAAAATTAAAAATATCAAACAGTTAAAAAAAATAGAACGGATTGGATATAGGTAAGTGAGATAGTACATTCCTGTAATAGTTGACAGGAGACAGGTAGTCGACAGGAGAGAGTATTTGGCCTGAGTTCAGATAATGAAAAGGGCTATAGAAAATATACCATTGGAGGGACATATGATAGAAAAAATTGGCAGGGCTTGGTGATGGGTTGGATACAGTGGTAGGGGAGAAGGACATGCCAGAGATGACCTAGAAGTTTCTGGCTTGCATAGTTAGATGAATCACTGAAATGTTTTTGATGGGGTTTGGTGGGAAAATACCAGTGAAATGCAGTGCACGGTAATGGAAATCATGAGTTCAATTTTGAATATGTTGAGTTTAAGTTGCTGTTTAGCCACCCCGGGAAAATATCTGTACAGATTCAGGACAAGAATGTTAGAATTATGTTTTGTATCTAGGAGAAAATTAATTATACATCGTAGTTGCCTACAAAACTGAGCAGTGATTCATTCTTCTCACTTTGCAAGTGATAGGCAAGGGATCTATGATAATCAGAATTTTGAGCGTGGAAAACACAAACAGGATAAGATGTCAACCACTTTGCAGGATTAAGTGTAAATAAAGAGGAATTCCTTCTCCTTCGAACAAGTTGGCAAAATTTCCAACATAGTTGAAAACTGAATTAAAAACTTCTGGTTCCAGATGAAAAGCCAGAGGTAGGATTGTGGGTGGGTGAGGGTTGCTTTTCTTCTAAAATGCTCAGAAATTATGGAAAAATACAACACATTCTTTTAACATACAAAGAAGCATGAAAGAAAATGAAGGAAATCTCCAGGGGCCAAAACAAAGTAGCTGTAACCAGAGGGGAAACCAGAGGATAAACAAAGTGAAATCTCACTGCCCTGAGGACATTTGCCCAACTTGGTAACTAGACCCTGACTGGGGCAGAGGACAAGGGCCTAAGCCAACACAAGATGGGGAGTTACAAGTAATGACTCATAAAATCTCAAAGGGCTACACTCTCAATAAAAGAGCAGACTCAGGGATGGCCAGTTAGTTCAGATGGTTAGAAAGCTTGGTTAGATCATGGTGCTGATGGCACCAAAGTTACCAGTTCGATCCCTGTGTGAGCAACTGTGAGCTGCAACCTCCTTTAAAAAAAAAAGAGCAGACTCAGGAAAGCCTTTCCATAAAAGAGAAGAAACAAAGAAGAGTTAATGTTTCAGTTTTGACTCTGTTAGGAACCAAGTATTTCCTAAATTCATCAAGGTCTGAGATTCCAACATATACAACTTTCATGTTCTAGAAAACACCAATTTGAGGTTGTACCAGGCTGATGGTATCACAGGACACCTTACAGAAGGAAAGCCAAATAGTTAAACCAGAGATCAGAAGCATCACGACATTTGATCTACATGCAATAGAGTAACTATGGTCTTTTTAATAAATGAGACTAGATCAGTTGGGAAACAATAAATCTTGGGTCCCTACATCACCCCTTTAGAAAGCCAAGTCTAGCTGGATGAAAACAATAAAACTTGGTAACTACAGCTTATGGGCAAAATTTGACCTACTTCTGTTTTGTAAATGAAGTTTTATTGGAGTGTCCTCATACCCATTCATTTACATTTCATCTACATAATGCTTTCACATGCGTTACAACGGCCGAGTCTCAGAGGAGTTACAACAGAAACACATACGGTCCACAAAGCCTAAAATATTTATCTGTCCCTTTACAGCAAATGTGTGCTGACGGCTATGCAATAATGTAACATGGAAGAATATTTTCATGACCTTGAAGTAGCTAAACCCCTAAAAGTACTAATGCTAAAGAAAATAACATAAATTGGACTACACTAAAATTAAGCACTTTTGTTTATCAAAATACAGCATTAAAATAATGAAAATGCCACTGTAAACAAAGCTGTAATGAACAGTGGAGCACATATGTGTTTATGGATAAATGTTTTCAGATTTTTTGGGTAGATACCTCGGAGAGGGATTGCTGGGTAATATGGTAATTCTATTCTTAATTTTTTGAGGTCAAATATATGGTGATGGAAGGAGAACTGACTGGGTGGTGAACACATAATGTGAGATATAGATGATGTATTATGGGATTGTACACCTGAAATCTATGTGACTTTACTAACAATTGCTACCTTAATAAACTTTAAAAAAAAAAAAAGAAATTTACAACACATGTATCTGACAGAGGACTATGTCTAGAACATACAAAGAACTCTTACAAATCAAGAATAAAAAGACAAGACAGTCAATTAAAAAATGGGCAAAAGATTTGAACAGGCTCTTCACAAAAGAGTATATTCAAATGAGCAACTAACAAGAAATTCCATTAGCCATCAGGGAAATGCAATTTAAAAATACAAAGAATTGGTATACATACTTACCAGAACTGCTAAAATTAAAATTTTTTAAAATAATATTAAGTGTTGGAAAGAATGCGAAAAATAGGAACTTCTATATACTGCTGAAGACAATATAAATTGGTGCATCCACCGTGGAAAACTGGCAATGTCTACGAAAGCTAAATGTATATAAACTCTACCACCTAGCAATTCTACTCTTAGTTATATTCCCAACAAAATGCATATTTCCCAAATGACATGTACAAGAATATTCACAGAACTCATAATATCCCCAAACTAGAAATAATCTAAAAGTCTGAATTACATAATAGACAAAGTGTGACATTCATACAATTCTATACCACACAGCAATCAAGAGAACAAACTATTAATACATGCAGCAACGTAGATAAATATACAAGTCTATAGATATATCTATGTATCTATGTCTTTAGCTGTCTAGCTAGCTATCAATATATATATAGATACAGAGACAGAGACAGAGATAGAGACAGAGATTAGTTTGCTAGGGCTGCCATAGCGAAATACTACAGACTGTGTCTTAAACAACAGAATTTATTTTCCCAGAGTTTTGAAGGCTTAAAGTCCAAGATCAAGGTGTCAGCAGGGTTGATTTCTTCTGAGGCCTCTCTCCTTGGCTTGTAGATGGCTGCCTTCTCCCTATGTCTTCACATGGTCATCCCTCTGTGCTCACGCATGTCTACAGCTTATAAGGACACCAGTCATTTTGGATTATGGCCCATCCATACCACCCATATGACCTCATTTTACCTTAATTACCTCTTTAAAGCCCCCATCTCCAAATACAGTCACATTCTGAGGTACTGGGGGTTAGGATTTCAACCTATGAATTTGGGCATGACACAGTTCAGTTCACAATTACATACATAAATAAATGTGAAAGAATGAAACAAGCCAGACACAAAATATGATTTCAAAAACTAAAGTATATGGTAATACAGTGTTTCCCCGAAAATAAGACTTAGCTGGACACTCAGCTCTAATGCGTCTTTTGGAACAAAAATTAATATAAGACTCGGTATTATATTATATTATATTATATTATATTATATTATATTATATTATATTATATTATATGTATTATATTGTATCATATCATATCATATCATATCAGACCGGGTCTTATAGTGAAATAAGACCCGGTCTTATATTAATTTTTGCTCCAAAAGATGCATTAGAGCTGATTGTCTGGCTAGGTCTTATTTCTGGGGAATCACGGTAGAAGTCAGGACAATTGTGGTTATCTTCTGGGGTTAAGTAATTATAGGGAACATAAAGGAGGTTTCTGGGTGCTAGTGATGTCTTATTTCTTGATCTGTGTGGTAGCTATACAGAAGTGTTTATTTATAAAGATTTATTGAGCTGTATCCTTATGGTTTATTTATTTATCTATATTTATCTTATAGGTCAATAAAAAGTTTACTTAAAATAAAAATTCAAACCAAAGCAACAAAAAATAAAGTCAACTTTTAAACATATGCTTACAATAAAAACACAAAGAAGCAGATTGACATAAGCAAATTTGGAAGAAACAAGCACTGACCTGACTAGTACTTCAAGTTTTGTAATATTGTAAGCAGATAATAAGATAAATAAGTTTAAAGATATAACAGAGAGAATAAAAACATAATCAAAAGACAAAATTTTATATCTTTAAAGACAAGCTAGATTGAGAAAGACCTAAGCAGAGCTCATAGAACAAAAGTATATACAACCATTGAAATAAAAAGAATTAATCTTGGCGGGTTAAAGATCATTTTATGTATGACTAAATCGTAAATTGGTGGAATGAACACAGGTCTGAAGAAACCATTCAGAATATTCTGCTGAGAGAAAAAGGAAAAATATAAGAGAAGTTAAGATATATGGAGAATAGAATAAGAAATTCTAATAGATGTTGATTGAAATTCCAAAAGAAAAGCATCTGTTCATCTATCTACCTACCTATCTATTGATCATGGCTAATTCTCAAGAATTATAAAAGTTATGAATCTACAAACTGAAAATACACAATGAATACAAACAAGGAAAGAACAATAAAATCTATTAAAGAATTAAATCCACCTAGAATTACTATAGTTTACCTGGGGAAAATTAAAGTGACCATTAATTTATCCAATTTTCTTTCCTAGTTAATAAAGATCTGGTTATTGATACCAAAACGCAAGAACCAAAAATTCTCTCTTGATCCTTCCCATGTTCTCTTATAGTACATAATTTTGAATTAATTTTATAGAAACAAGTCTTCAAATGGTTTTAAAGTTGCTTTGAAATTTTACATTTTTTAAGGACCTACAAAATATTTGCCTTACTCTAAGATCTCCACCCAAATAACTTTTTAGACTTCATTTTCCAAAACAGTCCCTGCAGACTGTAGAAATGATTGATAAATGTCCTCTTTAAGCTGAAACAGAATCTATGAGTCTTTGCAAATAAAAATCTATCTTCAAAGAAACGTCTCAGGTATTTACATTTTAGGTGTCAGCAGTAACTCTTCATTTTTCCCAGGTCTCTGAACTTAATAATGACTTGTTACTATGCATAATGTTGCCATGTGAAATATAACATTTTTAAAAACATTTTGTCAAAATGTCCTATTCTTTCTCCAGCAAAAATAGATCCTCCAGTTATGAATATAACCCAAATTAATGGATCCTTGTTGGTGATTCTCCATGCTCCAAATATACCATATAGAAACCAAAAAGGAAAAACTGTATCAATGGAAAATTACTATGAGCTAGTGTACCGAGTCTTTATAATTAATAATTCACTAGCAAAGGTAAGTTCAAATGAATAAATAAGTTTGGTATTTTTTTCTTTGTTCATTTGACTAACACGCTAGTCATAAAATGTTATCTCTCTTGCTACTCTATCCCTTCTTATTTTTCCTTATCTTCTTTTAGTCCCTTCTCACTTTCACACTCATTGATAAGCAATCAGTACTTACCATTGCCATCAGAATTTGTGTGCATGTGTATATGTGTTTGCATCTTTTCAGTCATTCGCCTCTCTCCACTTAATTTCCCTGCGTATCTAAAGATTGGTATTAACAATATTTAATTCAATTTGACTGCGACAACTATTCATTTTTATGGACTTTCCACATATTATTTTAAAGTGGCTTTTGGATCAATCAGAGCATTATATGCTTGTACCAATTTTTCTGTAATATTCTAACTCATCGTCAGTGCGTTTATCTTGGTTTGGTGGTTAAGTGTATGTTCCTTTTTGGGTGTTCATCTAAGATAGGGTTCCTTTGGTTGTAAGGAACCCATTCAAACTTGTTCAAAAAGAAAAGGGGAAGAATTTTGATAGGAGATAACAAGTACTCTTATGGACAGCCAGAAGCAAGAAATAAAGTACTGCTATGCTTTGTAGTGACTGGGAAGGAAAAATGGAGAAGCAAGTCTTAAAGAACCCTAGTCTGCTTCTCTGTGGTCACCTGTTTCACGTCTACAGTTGTTTCCAAATCTACTCCATTCTCCTTACTGCACAGTTCAAATTCTTAAAAAAGAGACTGCCCACTGGGTCAGTCCATCAGTAGCCCTCATGGAGTCCCTATACAGCCACTTTGACCTGCTGCTCTATCAGGCTGTGTTTCAGGACTCTGGAGAAGAAGCATGTGTCTGGGAAGAAACCCTACAGGCCATCTACTGCTGTGACCAGGAGTGTCTTATTAATTTTATCAAAAATAGAGTAAACCAGTGACTTACTGAAAACCGTTTATCATCTCTTTTATTTTCCCCTGTGTATAGGAGCAAAAGGTATATGAAGGGACGCACAGAGTTGTTGAAATTGAAGCTCTAACACCTCACACTGGTTACTGTGTAGTAGCTGAAATGTATCAGCCCATGCTAGACAGAAGAAGTCAGAAAAGTGAAGAGAGATGTGTGGAAATGCCTTAAAGTGGTATGGAGTGCTCTGCCATACAGAAATCAGCAGCTCTCTGAAAATGGGATGGCTCCTGTTTGAAGGATCTCATTGAAAATGTTTTTGTGTTTTCTTAAAGCAACGTTGCACTTCGGGGACTTCTTTGTTTAACCATTCTTTCTCCCTTTATATTTTATTTGTAAAGTAAATTTAAGCAATACCTATCCCTCCAAACACAAACAAACAAAAACATTAGAATTTAAAGAAGCGGCAGAGAATAAGGGCTCTATGAAATACAGACCTTTCTTTCTGAATGTAACTCCCTTAACAACAATCCCCATTCTTCTAAAAAAAATTTAAGAACTAAAGTATCGTAGGCATTTAACAAACTCTTGTTGAATTAATTTTTTTTACAAATAGCATTATAGATAGGCAATCCTGAAGCAATCTTTTTCACTTTCTATTAAGACAACTTGACACAGATGTGCCAACTTTTACATGAATGGAATTTTTACATGAATGAATATTTTCCCATATCTTTCTATTTTATATGAATATACCTTTTCATACACTTAGTTTCTATTATAAAATACTTCTACTTAATGAACCAATGCTTTCTTTTAAATTGTATTCCATGTAAATAAGAATAGTATTTGAAAAAAAACCTCATGATCTCTGTATTATTATCTAGATTAAGATTATCCACAATAACATCTAAATACCAAAGTATATTTATTTACTCAATACAATTTCCCTCATATAACACATACTCACATTCAGGTTTTCTTTTCTGTTTTTGTTTTGTTTCATTTTGTTTTTTAATGTTGTCCTAAGAATTTCATCTTATTCTCAAAATCAGGTGAAATGTTTTTCAGCAACAAAGTAAAAAAGAAATCTTAGCTCTAATTTATACCATAATCCTCTACCTTCCTGGTGAAGGATCTTGGGCCACTTGCATGTTCCTAGTCTCTATGTACAAACAATTGATGAATGACAGTTTGACTAGGGATGTGGGGGATGGTTGAGGGCCAGGTAGAGAAGTCGGCTTGAAGCTGAAAGCATGCGGTGGGTGATAGGTTTACTTGGGATAGGGTCTGGTGCTGGCAGAGATTATAGGATTAAAGCCCACAAACAACCTCCTAGCAGCTCTATCGCCCCCCTGAGTAAAGGGGTGTGGCCTAAGGCTCAGTGTAATCAACAGAAAGTTGTCTTCTTCCCTTTGGGCTTAATCTGACATATGTGTTCAAGGTTGTCTTTCTTGTGAGGATACATGTATTGGAGAACATTTGCACAATTTCTCATGGAAACTGCTCCAAAATGTGACAAAAATATAGTAAGTGCTTCTGGTTATATACAAGTATACACAATAATAGATTAAAAATTATTCAGAAACACATGGAGGGACAGAGTAAGAGACACAGCATGAGCTAGAGAACTGGTTTCATGACTTTCCTATATGGTCAGAAAAATATGAAATGGAGCATAGATCTAGAGACAAAAAAATTACTTTAATCTATGTTTTTGAAATGAGCTTTTTACCTTCTCCTTCTCCTTCTTCTTGTCCTTTTGAGGGTGAATTAAGGGCAATGGGATGGGTGAAGGGTGAGGATTGCATGCAGCCAACAGAAGTTATTAATAGCATCTAGTTTGGGGTTTATTTTGTTTGTTTTGCTTTGTTTTTGCTTTCATGCTTAGGCAAGTCACTTAGGCATGCTTAGTCAAGAATAAAATACTTCATAAAAAATAATAATTGTCACATTCTTCATTGTGTTGGGAATATACTGTCATCCTATTTTAACAAATCTTTTAATTTTTTGCTTTGCAATGTGAAATCCTTGTTGTTTGGGTTGTTTAAAAGAAGGATAGAATTTTTAATTCTATCCAGATGAAATCCTAATTAGACTTCTTGGACCCACACTAAGTTCCAGCCCTCCAGCCCGAAAGAAGCAAACTGTTTAGCAGGACTCCAGGCATTCATGGATCTTGCCCAATGATCAAAAGGCAATTCTACGGTTACAGTTTCTCAGGCCAAAAGCTTTGGGGCCATCTTTCTCTCTCTCTTTTCCCTCAGATCATATATTCAATCCATCAATAAATTCTCTTGGATCTAGTGCCATAAGATAACATTTCTCACAACTACCTTATTCCAGGCTGACATCATTTCTCATCTGGATAATGGCTATGGCCACTTTACTGATCTCCCCACTCTGCTTTTGCCTCCCTCTAGTCTAGTCTCAACAGGGTAGCCAGGGGGAACCTTTAAGCATACATCAGGTCATGACAATCTTTTGCTCCCAAGTCTCCAATGGTTTCCCATCTCATAAGGGTAAAACTCCATCTTTATCATGGCCTCCAAGGCCCTGCCTGATTGGATTCCTTTTCTCATAATCTCTCAGACCCCATTCCGTAATTCAGGCCATGCTCACTTCCCTCCAGCACACTGACCCTGTTGTTTGGCCCTCAAATACAAATACTCTGGCCTCTGGGCCTTGGCACCAGCTGCTTTCTGGAAAATTGTGCCCCAGATATCCATAGGCTCCTCCCCTCACCTCTATCAGGCCTTTGCTAGAAAGTTGCCATATCAGTGAGACTTTCCTCACCTGATTTAAAATTGCAAACTACGCTCTGCAACTCTCTCAACCTTTCATTTTTCTCCATAGCATAGCACTTAAACCACCTGACACACTATAGTTTACTTGTTCATTGTTTGTCTTCCTCTCTCTCATTAGAATGTAAAGGCAGGTCTGCCTTTTTATTTTTCCTCCACAGCTGTATCTTCATTATTTAAAACAGAATCAGTGCATAGCAGACACTCAATATTTGTTGGAAAAGTTAATGAATCACGAGTGGAACCACTGAAGGCAGGGAAGGGGTGTGTGAGGACGACTGGATTAGAGGTTTTCCTTATAATTTTGCACAACCTCCTGCCATGTCTTCCTCTATAGGTTAGTGTGTGGGAGTGAGCCATTCTTTACAGAGATGCAGAGGTGGAGGTAAGTGGAGACAGGTCTTAGACAATTCTGACACCATAGCAAAGAGCTATTCTAGAATAATTGTTTCTCTTCCAACTGAGTGTCACTTCCTAGGCATTATTTGTTCTTGTTGGCTGGTAGTCAAGTCCAGAAGTCCTGTCCCAGATTTTCTTTAAAAGAAGAGAGGGAGTGAAATTGGGAATGTGAAAAGGACAGATCCACATTGATGAGAAGGAACTTTAAAGTGTTCTCAAGAAAGGGTTGAGGTGACTGAAAGAAAATCATGAGAAACAAAGATGGCCTATCAGCAGGTGAGCCTGTTACATTTGCGGTTGGATCAATGGTCTGTTGGAGTGAGCTACAGAAAGGAGCTAACTTCCATTGTGCTTCTAGATGTGTCAAGCGTTTACACATTGAGGGGCTGTCCATCTGATCATGATGAGAATGAAGGGAAGACTCCAATGGACACACAAGGCATCCAATTTCTTCAATGGTAAAAGATAAGGAAATTTCAGGAGATGGTTAAATAATGAAGCACAACACACAGCTCTCAGATGGGTGTTCATTCCCCAGAGCCCTACAATTCCCCACAAAGACATAGGATTGCAGCTATCGCCAGCTGCTCAGAACAAAGCTCCTCCAGGTAAAAGGCCTTCTTTGCCAATCTCACAGGGATTGGAGACCATCTTAGTTCCCCTCTCATCTATTTTTTGAGAAGCCTGGAAAAGTTTTGCCTGATCACAAGGAACAGTAAATGGTGACATACAATCTCAGCCCCATCATGGGAACTGGTTGTAAGAGTGGATGAAGTGACAGTCATTTCTTCAGCACATCCCTCAGTAGGTCCAGGCTTCGGCCTGTCTGCGGCCTACACTTGCACAGACATTGTGTCTTTAACCTTCACACCTGCCCACAAGGTGGTCATGATTATTACGAAAGGTAGTCATCTATTCCATAGGTGAGCTCGAGAGGTGATTTGTCAATGTCAGAAACCACATCTGTCTGATGCCACAGCTGAAGCACCTTTTATCAGACCCTATAGAAATTCCTCTAGGTTTTTGTACATATGGTTTTCCATTAAGTCTCTTAATTAAAATTCCTTTCTTAAATGTCAGTTTTGCTCTGTTGAACTTCAGTACTTTCTTCTTTCTTTCTTTAATGTCAGTCAAGATATTTAAGGGCAAGTGTTGACCTTTAGGACAAGAGAGCATGGGAGCAGGGAGATCTGATAGGACAGCTGGGCAGCTGGTGGGTGGCTACCTGCTTTCAGGGCCAAATAAGAGCAGTACCTAACAATACCTACTTGTCCTACACGGTTGGAAGGTATGTATTCACTGAAAGATCTCTTAAGTCCACACATTTATTGGCAAACATTCACTAGTTGGTAAGGTCCATCACCAAGTTGTTTTTGTCAACCATTTCTATGGTATCTTGATTTTTAAGCAAAAATGCAGAAATTTATTTTGTAACTGAAATTCCAATGTTTTCAAGGCAAAGAACAGCAACAATAAAACAACCAGATGGCTTGAAATCTGATTTAGAATGAACTCTAGACAAGCCTTTTAAAATTATAACCATTTTGAAACTCTTACCCCAAACTACATTGTTCCCTTTACTTACATGCCATTTACCTAGAGATAAAAAGTGAATTTGGAGAGTAGAACTTTTCGTTGTTTCCGTGAATTTTCTTTTGTTTATTTTATCCTGCCGATTGGTACCATGTTCCCTGGAAAGGAAAGTAGGCTTTTGTGCCTAAACAATGACAAAACTCACAACATAGCCAAGTGCTTGACGTTGCCTGGACTGAATCACTACAGCTGATCTCTACAGAATACAGGGTGGTCCAAGGAATAGGACCTTGACCCCAATGCCCTAAAGATGCAGGTTGTTTTTAAGCTAAGACCTCAATTCCTTTCTGCACTTCTTCAGTTATAGCTAATCTCCCTTTACCCAAACCTCCTGGACCTGATTTGGTCTCCTGGGCATTCTTTTCCCTCTCAGGAGGCCCAGGCCTTCCTCCTTTTTGACCCCCAGAAGGATAAAAAAAGCAGCCAGTTATGCTTGACTGACACTGTCATGAATGAGAGAGTTCTGCCAGATATTTGCATTTGGGGCTTTTTCACCTGTAAAAGATTAATCTAGAATGATTTGCTTTGCCCTAAGTGAAACTGATTCCAGACACTTGGCATTCTAAACTGGAACAATATATTTTAGACAGAAAGGACCTTCATCCTGCCCCCCAAATCATACTGTGCCCAGGGCTGATGATCCTGGAGATGAGCCTGTTTAATCTTTTTGGAAATCTAGGAAGAGATGGCTGAGAAGAGGCAGTATGGCAGCTACTGTGGTCTCTGCACAGCTTATCCTTTCTTTACACTTACCTTTCATTTTATCCACCAACCCCAGGATTTCCACATGACAGCCCCCAGAGCTCTGCTTATTGTCTCCCTTCTGTGTCCCTGTTTGTCACCTTGTCAAAGGGATCCCTCCGACCTACCCCTGCCCACACACACACGCACACGTACACACCATGACCACCTTGTGGACTCAAGTAGGTCACTCAGAGTTATTGTCAAATGTTGATACCAAGAATGGAAGAGAGGAGCCTGCTCTCTCTTCTGGGATTATGCTCTGTAAGCATTGACTAAGCATGGAGCTGCCACAGGCCAACATTCCCATCAGATAAAGCCCATTAGAAAATGAAGTTAACACAAAAGAAAGCAGAGCAGAGACAGATTTCTCATAGTATTCAAGTAAATCCAGCTGTGCTGAAAACTAGCCTAGCTTCTGAGTTTTTTGACTTTAAGTGAGCAAATAATTTGCTTTTCCTCCTTATTTTACTTTGATTAGAATTTCTATCACTTTCAACCAAAAGATCCTTGACTAGGATCAATAGAATAAAATAACAAGTATGTGTGGCATGAATTGTGTGCTATACAAACAAAAGTACATTTTTTCCATGTCTACTATAACCTCTAAATATTGAGAGAAACATTGCTAGAAAATCTGTATTTCTACAGATAATACAATTAATGCAGTTTGAGCTCAAGAAAGCTCTACAGAAATGTGTGTGTGATTCTGGTCAAGTCTGTATCAGAGATGGTGTCAGCCGAGGTCTTGGAGTTCAGCAAATTCTCATTTTGGTTATATTACTTGGTTCAATTCAGAGCTACCTTGGTACTAAAAACATGTGGAATTTTATTTCTACTTATTTTTATAATAGTAAATCAAGTTCCCAACCAATATTCTTCAGAAATCATAGGGCTGCCTGAATACTATAACCAGAGTCAATACGTACCTCCCTCTTATTCTATTAATATAATCTTCAAGGTGAAAAAGTCCTTTTGGAATGTCCCAAGTTCAGTCCACAAATATTTACTGACATCCTAATGGATGCCTAGTGCAATGCTAGTGACTCTATTCCATATACCATATCTACAATATCTTTAGTGGTTGTTTCAAATGCTTGCAGCTAGCTCTCTCTCTCTCTCTCTCTCTCTCTCTCTCTCACACACACACACACACACACACACACACATACACACACACACCCGCACACGTGCATAGCATAGTCACAGACACACCATCTGCAATTGTAGGCCCCCAGCACGTCCTCTCTACTGTTTTGAGAACAGGGTTTTATAACTCTGTCTAAATTCCAGCCAAGTATTCTCCATCTGTAAGTGGAGAATAATATTTTGCATGGTTCAAAATTAATCCGTCATTTTTTTGCCTTCTAAAAATGACTTTAGCAAAGAGGAATGTTTCTAGAAACAATTGTCTGTCTACTACTCATCAGAAGAACAGCCTCCAGCTACATATTAGTGCTTGTTTTTGATGTTGTAGCTACACTCCAGGGCACAGAGCCAGGGCTATCAAAAATTTGCAATAATGGCAAGAATGGAGCTGTGGAGGCAAGAGACTGATAGTCTGACAGACCTCCACGAGCTGGGACCCATTGCCATTAATAAGTATAGTATTCCAGCGGTTCAAGTTCATTATTAAAAATAATAAATCTGTCTCTTTTAAGAAATAGGTAGTTGCTTTTCAGAAACCTATAAAAGCAAAAGTGAACTCAGGTAGTGTGGAAAGAAAAGAACTAAGCTACTACTCATATATCTGCAGCTAACCTCTCAGCAGTTTCACCCTGAATGGGAACAAATTCCGTTGCCTTCCTGCAAGTAAATAATCTAATAGAAAAAAGCAACCCAGGGATTTCCTTTACTAGCACAATGATTAATACATTATGGGTTTGCTTTAAGTATTTGTTGACAAACTGAATTACCTCCACTGTACAGACATTTGTCATTCTTGCAGGATGCTTCATATTGCAATCCCTGTCTTACATTTGCGAAATCCCTGGTTTATGAAATAGTAGCAGCTCCTTTCTCTCTAAACTTTTCTTGCAACTAAGGGACAAGTACCGAGGCTCTGCCAATCTGATATCCCTGCCCCAGAATTTGAACTGTAAGCTAGGTCACAAATGAGCAGTCTTGTGCAGAATCCATTCTGGCCAGAGTGGTGGGAAGGAGGCACAGGGACAGCTGTGGCTGCAGTTTTGGTGGCAGTATCCAATGTCTAGTGTTAGAGCTCTAAGGGGTGTAAGTTGTAGTGGGTGTGACCAGTGGCCACACAAAAGTCTTTAATGGACCAGTCCGCGACACAATTGGGACATTGTTCCTGGCCTTACAGCCTCCAAATCTGGCTCTCTTCCCCTGTCCCATCTTCAACTCCCTGGGGAGGCTGTGAGTTACCCAAAGTCCATTTATTTTTTCTTTTAAAATTGTTATAACATACACAGAAAAGTACACAAGTCTTAAGGATCTAGATCGATACTTTGTTTTACACATGTGTCCTGTATGTATTCCGGATCAAGATTTAAAGTATTTTCAACACACTTAAGGCTTCATCGTAGAGCCTTCACCTCGCATTCCCCAGGGGTAACCGCAGCCCTGATTTCTATCCCAGAGACAAGTGTTCCTGCTTTTGAACTTGATATAAATCAAATCAGACAGTGTGTAATTTTCAACAGCTGGCTTCTTTCATTTAATGTTAGGTCTGTAAAATTCATCCATGCGGTGGCATGTATCAATTGTTCATTTTTAAAATTAATGCGCAGATTTCCATTGTATACTTATAACACAACGTATCTGCTCCATTCACGGACATTAGGCTGCTTCCTGTTTGGGGCTATCACAAATAAAGTTTCTACAAACTTCCTTGTGTGTGTTTCGGGGGGACATCCTCATGGACTCCTGTTGGATATATACCCAGGGGTAGGTCATTCGGTTGAAGTGTGATGAGCTTCAGTGGATACTAACAAACTCAGTTTTTCAAAGTAATTATTTCAATTTATATTCCCACCAGCAAAATAAGAGAATTCTAGTTGTTCTACATCCTTGTAAATATTTGGTATTGTTTCTAATTTTAATTTTAGCCATACTGCCGGGTATTTAGTCATATTCCATTGGGGTGTGTGTGTGTGTGTGTGTGTGTGTGTGTGTGTATGTGTGTTTAAGTGAGCATGTAATTAAAGATATAACTTGTGAAAGAGGAAACCAGAAGAATGGTAAAGCTTATTCAAAAGGTTATAGGAGTGGGAGAAGTATTTATAGTCATTGAAAGAAAGAATGCTAATTTAGATACAAATGTGGTCAATGTCCCACAGGTCAATAAAACTGTAATCTTCAGGGCTATCTTTTCTACTGGAAATCATTTCTATCTCTACAGGAAAAAAATCCCTTGCATTGCTCTGGAGAGAATAGTTTACATGCCATTCGATTTTCTCAAAGTTAACATCTATCTTGAATTGTAAAATATCCTACTAGATAGCAACTAATAAGACAAGGGTAGGCCTGTTTGACAGTGAAAAGGTTTGTAGTTTACTACTTCTAAGCATTTACCAGATAAATTGGAAAACTGCCACATTTGAGTTTGATCCAGAACACGAGATGGCTTTCTAGCCTGTTCAGGCTACAGGATAAGCAGCTCAGCTAATCGGTTATTATGATCCAGAATAACCAATTCATTGTATTTTGTGGGCAAAGCTGAAAACTAAGAACTGTCAACACACCTGATAAAAAGCAGCGAGGAAAGGGATAGGAGAGAAAATAATGTTAAAAATAAATATGTATGTATATTGTATAATATATTAGGTATATTTATGCATAAATACATAGGCATAGATGTTTATTTTGTTAATTTCTCTTCTTTTCTATTCCTTCCCTCACCACTTTTTATAGGGTGTGTTGGTAATTATAATTTTTCAGCTTTGTCAACATTGATGACAGGAAGGACAAAACCCAGGGAAAGATTCTACAATCATCTGCCTGAAACCGGAGATCAGACTATAGTAGGTAATCAAGATTTCCCTCCTCTAATACCCATTCCATGTTCTTTTTGTCTTTATCTATCTCCTGAGGTCACACAGGATGCATAACAGGTGACTGACCATCACCTTCATTCCTGGGGCTTCAGAACCATATGTGAATTTAGTTCCAGTACCTGCTCTTTAACATTTACCACTCGACCTGGAAGTATTGGGAGAAACCCCACAGAATGTCTTGGGTGCCAGATATGTCCTTCCATGACTGCATTGGAAAGAGCAATTGTATGTACTCTTGAGGTTCAGAATCAATTACCCCAGACAATCTGTTACCCCATTTGGGGCAGTCACATTGTGGCATGATGAACCAAAATTCCTAGATAGCAGTTTCAGTTTCCAATTTGTTTAAGTCATTGGAATTGGATCCCTGCTCCTCATAGTGGAACACAATCCCCAACGAATACAACAGGTGCAAGACTGTAAAGCCCTTGCTATGCCACAGTCTATTGGATTTTATTTCACAGAATAAGAGACTGGGAGGCATCATGTTCCCACCCCTTGGAATGTCCTTCCTCCCTTTCATTTGGCTGGCTCCTTGTCCTGCAGCTTTCAGATTAATGCCGTCTCCTCAAAAGGCCTTCCTTCATTATCCCACCTAGAATAAGTCTCCCACTCCCATATTATTATGTATCACAAGGCTGTTTTCTCCTCATTGTAATTATCACACTTTTTTGACTGTTGTTTGTTTGCATTATTTTCAATTCTGCTCTAGATTTAGCAGAGTCTCACAGCAACGGCCCCCTAACATGGTCTCTGCTGAACCCTCACGACCTAGAACTGGTACATAATTGGTGCTCAGTAAACATGTGCTAAAGCATTGTGATTGAACGAATTAATGATTTTCAAAATGCAAATGCTATAGTCGGATTTTAGTTTTAGAAAGATCACTCTGGAAATCACATTATCGTTAGATGAGAGGAGGCAACACTTGATCAGAAACCAAGAAGGAAGTCTGTGACGTCTTCATGGTAGACCACAGCCAGGGCTTCTTGGGTTTGGGAACAAAACCCTACCCTCAGCAAATAACTAGTCTAGTTCTGGAAAACAGCTATTGGCTTTTTACCAGGGCTGGAGGGATGCCAGATGACCACAAGACCTGAGGTTCCCATCACAAATGAATGTTCTCTTGGGTCATCAAACCATGAGGCAGGAAGGGCATAATCAATACTGGGCACAAACATGTTCTTACAGCACAAATAAGCTTCAGGACCTCGATGCTCAATAGACAAGATTACCCATTCTTTGAAATGTGAACTACTCAGCCCCTTTCCAAGATACAATAGTATTTTCTTTAGTTTTGTGTGTGTGTGTTTTGTTTTGCTTTGTTTTTTCCACAACAGTTTTTTGTCAATGTGCTCATGAGCAGATATCCATTCAGTAGTGATGGGGGTTATTTATTATACATGACTCGAAAGCACAAGCTTCTTCTAAGGCTGACCTGACTACTGCCACTCGGAGCTCCCCTCGGCAGTAGCAGTGTGCAACCTTTTAACACCTCGTATGTTACCACATTTTGGAGGGGGCAGTGATTTGTCCCCAGTGAAGTCCCCAGTCTCCCTCTTCCCTCCACATCTAGATTTGGGTTTGCTTTCCTAGCCCATAAGGCTTCTGTCTGTCCCAGCACCTATGGACTTAACTAAGTGTCTTATTCACTATCACAATACTGCTCTGACAGAAGAACTCTTTTGACAGGGAAAGAAGTAGAGTAAATATATCCAAGTGTCTATTTGACATCTCTTTTGGAATGTGTTAAAGGCATCTCATGCTCAACATAGCCAAAACAAAATTCATAATCTTCTCCTGTAATCTAGTATTCTTCTGCCATTTTCTGAGTGAATGGTAATGCCATTTATTCAGGTACCCAAACCAGAAAACTCAACATCATCCTTGGCACCTCCCCTTTCTCATCCTTAATATTTAATCCAATTCCAAGTCCTGTTAATGTTCCCTTATAAAAATTTCTTAAATTCATCTGCATCTCTCTATTTCCACCATCCATGCTGGGTGGAACTTTCAAGACTTCTAATTATGTTACTAACTAGAGATTGCTGCAACTTTTACCTTTCCTGTTCCTGATGGCAGAGTGGACACAAGCCCTGGAGGTGCAGAAAGTATCTTGCAGTCATGAAGCAACAAGAATAAGGACGAAAGCCTACATGAGGCAGCATGGTAAAGTGAAAAGACAAAAATGAGCCTGGATCCCCGAGCTCATTGCACTGCCGTGATGTGCCTGGACCACCTGCCTCTACTCACAAACCCTTCTTTGTATCAATTTCTCTCTGGTTTGTGAATCAGCAGTCATGAGGATGTAAGTTTTAGTTTTTGAGGAAAGAATTTCGTTTCAAAATAGAAAAAAAGTAATGATGTTGTAATGTTTGTTTCGACTCAATACACTTCCAAAACCAACACATTCAAAAACAATGCTATCTACTCCCTTAACCTAGTCAACATTGAGAGAGAGGAAAATAAAACTGTATCTTTACATCAAAAATTTCAGGAATGTTTGGGAGTGTCATATCTGTCTTCACTTGAGTCTCACTTCAGGTAACTCCTCCTCTCACCCCAACACACACACACACACACACACACACACACACACACACACACACACACCTTGACTATATGACACAGTTACCCGTTACTGAGTTTTACTCTGTCACTGTGAAAGGACATCTTAGTGGTGCATGAAACCATTTATTATAATAAAAGTAAGATAAAACTACAGGATAAATTTGAAAGATTAATGTGAAACTATAATCTTAACATCTTTACTTCTTGTTCAATCAACAGTTGCAATAATGGTACTCTTGCTCTTCACAAATCTCATATGTACCCTCCCTCTCCTCCCCCAACCGTCCCTCAGATTTTGATTTCTAACACTAGCCTCCAATTAAAAAATATAAGAGTCCTATAGCCTATAACAGAAAAAAAAAAATCAGAATTGGTCTGGAACATCCTATTTTTGTCATAAAACAACAGGGTCAGCGCTAGAAGGATGAAGTAAAAGGTGGCTTAAAGGGAGTTCCCAAAAGCCAAATTATGCCTATTTGAGAATGAGCTCATAACAAAGCTCAAAACAGAAAAGTTAGCACAAGAAGCACAAAAAATAGCTGCAATACTAAAGAAAAATAAAAAGAATCGGTTTTTTTATTGACTTTTAAATATAGGCAAATGTTGATATTCATGGAATTTTTTTCTTCTATTAACATATACATCTTTCAAAGTATACATATGTATTTGTTTCTATCTACAGAAACAGGAAAGGGTGAAGAAAAACATGTGAGTGAATCAAACACTCTCAGAGAAGCAGGAACTGTACCAAGAATAGGAAGGTTTGATCAGCTCTGCTGATTTCACACAACAGTTAGGAGGATGGGGGCCCCAACAGTTATTAGCACCAGTCATTACCCATAAAGATCGATTCCAAAGATGGTTGGTGAGAGGCTTCCAAAAGGATAAACTCATCAAATGTTCTAAAAAGGAGAGATACCTAGGCAAATTCAAAGTCTCATTTTCTAGGAAGGAAAAATTTCTACTATAGTTATTACTTTAATAAAATACTAATGATAAATACTTACATTTAAAAAATATCAGTAGTCAATGTCTACATACCAAAATGGATAGCTAGTGTCAAAAAACTTAAAGGCTATAATTTTGAAGAAAGACACGTCTCAAAAAGTAAGACTATAAGAGGAGAGGACCTGAGGGTTCCATGATGAAGCAAGTGAAAATGGTTTTATAAAGTGGCCTCAGCCTATGATCAAAACTTGGATTTGAATCGTTTTGGACTGTGCAACCCAAGAACTTGTGAGTTCTACCCAAGAACCTACAATATCCTTAACAGTGCCTTTTGGGCCAGAAAACATTATTCAGAAGATGTCGTGATTTTTTTTTTTCAATTAATACTTGATTTATGAAAACTACAAATTCAAATTCCTTCTTATTCTTTGAGTTTTTAACTCCTAAATCTTATTACTCTGTTTATAAATCTGGCAACTTGCAATAATCACTTTTAAGAGAGCTTTCACAACTTAATTGAATTATTTGAAATATTTATGAATTCAATATATTCCATATCATCTTTGACTACTTCAACTGTATAACAAAGAAGTTGTCCAGAGCTGTAAGAGGTCTGGTATTTTACCCCACTTGGAAGCTAACAAGGTACGTAGTTTGTCAGAGTTTCTTAAACCCTGGCAGAAAACACGAAACTCCTGGGTCAAAGGTTTTAATACTCACAGCAATAGCAGTAGCCAGAGTATCATTAGTTTACATTGGTTCACTGTTCAATAGATCTGGTTAGGACTCAAATATAATGTGATGGTTAAATTTAATGTGGTAGCCTGGATGGGATCCAGGAACTGAAAAAAAGGTTTCTTTTTTTAAGTTCAGTAAATAAATAAAAATACTACATAAATGATAGTACATATGGTACTTGAATATTGAAAACATTGTGAAAATTGTAGTCAGTGACTGAAGTTTGGGAACACTGGTTTTGAGCATACGAGGAATGTCTCAACTAGCTGCTAAACACTCATTCTTTCCCACCAGTGTGACAGGGGAAGACATGGGATCAAACCACAGCAATTTCCACCCATAGGTTATAATCTCAGTCGATTCCTCTGCAGCACTACTTAGAAGTCTTTCATCAACCACCCTGAGAACGAGCAGAGACTGACCACGAAAAGCAGAGCTGAAACTTCAAAAGTGCAACATGTCTCTCCCTGGAGGAAACTGGGGCTTCTTGGTGTCTGGGTTCTCAGGGGATTTCTTAGGTGACGAGTCACAGTTAAAACCCAGGCTCTGGTTTACCACAGGGGCGTGGCTATTCAGAAGTCTTGTTGTGTCTTTTAACAGTCCCCTCTGCAAACTTGAGACCTTATCTACATAGACAAGACCCCTCCCTCTGGGTGTAGGGAGAAGGAATTGAGGGCTATGCCCACTGATGCCCCATCTTCAATAGCCCCTTACCATCTGTTTTCCCAGCATGTTTACAACCATCTAGGGATTACAGTACTTGTCCCTCCCTAACCTCAATACCCAAGGTCCTAAAGTGAGAGATGAAAGTGCCTATATTCCATACCTATAAATGGAGGACAAGAAGAAAGGATTGCTCTAAATCAGAGGTCGGGAACTGTAGCCTACATAAAAATCACCTGGATGGCTGATTACAACACAGGTCTCTGGGCCCCACATCCTAAGTTCCTACTCAATATAGGGCCGATAATTTGCATTTTTAACAAGTCCCCAGTTGAGGCTGATGCTGCTGGTTGGAGAGCCATGCTTTGAGAACCACTGGCTAAAATGATCTCAAGAACATCTATCTACTTTCATATTTACTAAATCCAGACTCATGTGATCATAAGAGGGTCTTGTGAACTTGGTAAATATACAGGCTCCACCCCAAACCTACTGACTCAGAATCACCACGAGAGCACCTCAGGTGATTCTTATGACCAGAGGAGTGTGGGAAATGTTATTATAGCAAAACTCAGGGCACCAACAGTGAATATGGTCTCAGGTTGGAGCAACACATGGTAGGTAGATCGTAGTGTTCAAGGAGAGCATGCAGGTCCCAGGAGAATTGGGTAAAGCTGAAGGAGGGGGTAAGAAGGGATCATCAAGGTCACAGTCGGGCCTTGACCCTTGCCCACTGTGTGTAAAGCACTGCAGAAATCACCTCAACCACTTGGCATGCTTCTTTACTACCCTATCAATACTATTGGATGGGGACGGCAGAAGACTCAAGTTAGTACAAATGACAAGGGTGATACTGGGTCAAAGGGCAATATTGGAAGGTCATCAAACATAATATTCATTGAGTGTTTTGAATGTGCTTGGTTTCCCCAAACACATAAAAACACATGAATGGAAAGGTCTTTTATTTACTTATTTTTATATCCTCTCTTGTGTATCCAGTATTCAGGGACAAAGTTGGTCTTATGAGTAATCACAGCATATGGCTTCCAGAGACTCTTATGGCCAAGGAGGCCATATGTGCAGGTATCCCAGGACATTCTACTATTATGCCAGCTTCCTGTGCAGTCCTCACCCTCATTCTCTCTCAGAAGTATCTTAGTTTAGATAAATTACATTACTTATATAAGTTAGATAAATTACTTATAGCTCTAATATTTCACATATGAGTCTCATCGTAGTCATTTATATTTGTCTAATATCTTATATCTTAAAAGGTAGTTTTGTACAATGAGTTGGAGGTCTTAGGTCTTATTATCCTCACTAGGACATTTTGAAAACACAGTCTCAGAGAGACTAAGTGACATGAGCAATGCAAGGCAACTGGTGGCAGAATAAAGACTGAAGCCTCCTCTAAACCAATGGGTATCTTCTAAAATAGTATTATTTGAAGGTAAAGTAATCCATCTCTTTAAACTAAGTACCTATGTATCCCAGAAAACAAAAATTTGTTATTAAGATGTTCATTCCTTTGACTCTTTTAATATCAATAGAAGTTCCTTTTAAAATAAAAACATTCTAAGCTTCCATCAACTAATACATCAGTGTCATTAAACAAAGGGGTCATAGAAAGCTGGGCCTAGTCTAGTAGGAATGAAGGGCATGTCACCACTATAACTCATAATTTCCTGCCCTGGGAGGACATAGAAAGAAAAATAGCAACAGAAGAAATAAATAGTGACTAGAGAGACAGATCCTCTCAAAGGTTTTTTGTTCAAGGGAGTTGTAGGGAGAGGAGGGGAATCATAGTTCCTGCCTCCCAATTTTGCCTGTGTGGTCCCCAATAATGCCAGTTCGTTTGAATCAAACAAAAATACTAACACTGACTAAAAGCAATGAGAGGCTTTAATTCTTCCTGGAGGTATTTCTCTCTTTCTTCCCTGAAAGGAAGGATTCTGGGCATGTCATTTTTCCCTGGCAGTGACCCCCCTTTCTTTCCCACAGCATGGGGGTGCTGCTCAATTAAATAAGAGACTTAAGGAGAAGGCCGTTAGAAAATTGGAAAGAGTGGCAGCTAGAGAGCAGATGCTCCTACCTTATAAATTCATAGAAGATTATGCATGGCCAGCTGTACCATATAAATGCCCAGTTTTATACCACACCATGACCCACTGTGTTGATCATACGGTCCAGCATCTGGTCAATTCTGTCCCCAACTCCCATATATCTATTCAAATCAGGCATTGGCTGGGATTCATTTATGTATCTGATTCCAATCTTAGTGAGGATACCTTTCTGATGTCTTGCAGCATGGTAGAGAATTTAACCCAATAGGTCCTTTGTTCACAACTGTAAGTTCCTCATTCCTTTGGAGGATCATTTTATTTTCACAAGGTGTAGGAGGTGAGTAGTGGCCAAATGAGGAATGCATGCATGTATATTGATAGATGTAGATATATAATTCTCAGAGTCTTTATATACTAAAAGAACCAGATTAGGTAAAAGTAATGTTTTATATGCCTTGAATAACTAGGATAAAAAGAAAAGAGATTTCCATGTGTTTTAAAAATCTGAGGTTATATAAAAGTTTTAAACCTGAGGTTACATAAAAGTTTTCTAAGTTTCTTTCCTTTGTAAAGACAGTTTTTCCAGAAGAAAATCCATTAATTGATTTCTTGGCTTTGGGTGTTTTCCTTTAGGTGTCCTTGTTCATTTCTTTTAAATAGGACCCATGTTATGTGGGTTCATCTTGGTGGTACAATCCAAAGAATACTCTGATCTTCCTCTCATCCCACACATCAAAACAAATTTTAGATGGACCAGAGAATTAAATTGAAAAACTCAAACCAAAAATAAACTTAGAAGAAAACACTTTAACAATTTTTTTCTGATCTCTAGGAGACGAAAAGTTTTAGATTATAAAACCAAAGGAAGAAGTTATAATAGCAAAAGATTGATCGATTTTATCCCATAAAACTTAAAATTTTCTAAATCTTAAAATTTAACATAAACTGAATTAAAAGACAAAGAGCAAGGTGTGATTTTTTTTTGCAAGAGATAATGAACAAAGAATTAATAATCTTAATATATGAAAAGCTCTTCGGGATCAACAAGAAAAAAACACACCAAAGCAATAGACAAATAGAAAAAAAAGACATAAATAAGCAGTTCTCAAAAGAGGAAATACAAATTTTCAGTAATTTTTTGTATTGTTCAATTAACTAGTAATGTTAAATCCTAAATTAAAACAAAGTGCCATTCTATACCTATCAACTAGAAAAAAAATCATAGTAGCAAGGATGGAATGAGATCGATAAATTAGGGCAACCGATTTGGAAAACAAATTGGCTTTTAAGTGTCCATATCTTTTGAATCAGTAATTGTATTTCTGGGTCTCTATACTAAAGGTAAAATTTTCAAAACACAGATATAAGTTCAGGTACAGTGATATTTGTTGTAGTAAGAGCAAAACAAAGTGTGGAAACAATCCAAATGCTGTTTAATTATAGGGAAATGGTAAAGTACATTAGGATGTGTTCACTAGGCTATTATGTTTTCATAATAGCCCAGAATGATTTCATAATAGCCAAAAATCAAGAATGATTTTTACCATGCTTACAAGAATTTGTAGTGACATAGGAAGGGGGATTAAATTCACATTTCTCTGGCCCAGTTAATGTGCCACGTTTTCCATACAGTTGATCTGCATGAAGTGTCTAGTCTACGTGATGTTCTCAACACAGTACTGAAGGGATCAGGATATGCCACCCTGAGATATGCCACTTTGGCATAAAGAGTATTTTGAGCTAAAGGCGATGAAGAACTAAAAGGTACAGGAAGAGTTCTCTGCCCTCCCTTTACCTGCCTACATGCAGGGCATAAATTTCCTTTTGTGAAGGCGGAATAAGTTTTCCCCACTCTGCTGTACCAGGATGAGGAAAGCAACCCTTATCATCAGAGACAGAGTCAGCATCAAGATGAGTTTGCATAAACAAATCTTACTAAAGTAACCTTTATCTTCCATTAGTTCTCCCATGTATTTCCTACTTAGTTCCACGATTTATAGCGCCTTGAAATCCAAACCCTCCTTCCTTTGTTAAAATATTATATAAGCTCCCAAGTCTAACTACTCCTTTGAATTTCACTTCTGTGAACTCCTGTGCACATAAAAATATTCATACATTTGTATTCCTTCTCTCCTGTTAATCTGTCTTTTGTCAGTAAAATGCACAGGCCCCCAGACACTGAACATAGGCGGGTAGAGGAAAAGTTTTCCTCCCTAACAGCTTCTGGCACATAAAAATTCCTTCATGAATCTTAGCTATTATTGTCATCTCATTTAACCCTTGAAAGAACTCTGTAAAGTTGACATTGTTTTACTCGTTTCATCAGAGAATACAGCAAGGCTCCATGAGCCAGGGTGTCTGACTAAACTGCCATTTGAACAGAGATCGATCAAGCTCCACAGACCTCGTCCATCCTAACATTTGATGCTCCAAAGACTGGAGAATTCAACAAGACTCATCATAAAATTCAACAATATTCCACATTAAAAAGTGGTTTTCAATTGTTTGCAGGGTTGCATTTTGGGATTTAGGGTAGGAATGCAAAGAAACTACTACATATGACTCTGATTAGTAGGAAGGGGGATAGTTTATGATCTTCAGATTATTCAAAATAAAGCAATATAAGAAAGAACTATCATACTAATAGTAATACTTTCTTTGCAAAAAGAGAGTTTAAAAAAAAGACCAAAATATTTGCAGTAGAATGATGTGCCTTCTTCTCTGATTTTATCCAACTAAAAAGTCTTCTGATACATAGAGGCAAGTATGCCTGCAAATTGCAAATCTGAAATTCTAAACCTAGACTCTGAAGTATGTTATTGACTGGAATGCTATAAATGTGATCCAGCTGTTAACTTCGAATGCTACAAACAGAGGTGTCTCAAAATGACTCATCTAGTGACTTAGAAACATCAGTGATGCAAGAAAAAGTAATTTGTTTGTTTCTACTACACTCTGATTTTAAGTGCATTCTCTTTACTAGATTTTGTTACCTACATTCTTCCTGTGTTTATTTTTGAAAGGTAACATCCCTTTGACCATATTCCAGACATTCATCAGTATGGAGGTTCGTTCACACATCAGAGTTGGTGAGCAAAGGGGCTACTGCAAGGTGTCTCTGCTTCATACAGAAAGGAGTCATTTAAGACTTTAAAGTGATTTGGGAAATATTTAAGAATTAGAGGGCAAGAACCATCATATAAAATCCTAAGTTCAAAGACAGGGTTTCAAAAAGCGAAGGAGGTGAGGGAAACAAGCTGCCTTCTTTTTTCCATGATTTTATCTCAGTGTAACATTTTTTTAGTCACTCTATGCAAACAGGTCTGTAAACATTACAAATCTGCAGTTACACATCTTGAATTTGAGGCATAGTATTCAATGGAATACTACAAATGTGGTCACAGCTGTGTCTTCACATGCTTCAAAACACAGGAATGTATGGATTAAAGATAGCACAGGGGGGCTCAGTTTTTTTACCTCTTTGTAGACCCACAGCACACTACTGACCTCCAATGGCCATATTTCAAGGTGCCATCTTCAACTTAAAACCAGCTTCTTCTGAGGGCAAACAATGCAGGAGAGGTCCCCGTCACTGGGAAGCTGATGTCATTATATTCGGATGTGGAATTACTGAGCTTATAAACCCAGGTTATTGACAGATTTTGTATGTTGAAAAATTCTTGAATTCCAGAAATAAAACCCACTTGGTCATGGTGTTTAATCCTTTTAATACGGTGCTAAATTCAATTTGCTAGTATTTTGTTGAGGACTGTCATGCAGGGTGGCACGCGGAGTCTTTAGTCTCGCTCCTCACACATGAACGCAGGACATGGTGAGGCCAAAAAGGAACACCCACGGAGCCATGGATGGGGGGTTCATACCACTATAGTCTCGCGGGCAGATGGGTTGGAGACACAGGAAGCAGGAACCACACGATTGGCAACCGGCCATCCACTTCTCTGCCAACCAACCAACCTCACTTGCTAACTGCAATCCGCGCTTGCTAGCTTAGCCATGGCAGTTATATCAGTGGCCAATGGCTAACTGGTTACAGCTGATGGCCCACTAGCTACAGCTGATGGCCATCTCCTACACAAGCCACCACCTTTCCACGTAAGGCCGAGAGCCAGGAAACTGCTTCATGGGACTCTGTCTCCACAAGCACTTTTGCATCAATATTTATAAGGGACATCGGTCTGTAGTTTTCTTTCTTGGAGTGTCTTTGACTGGCTTTGGCATCAGGGCAATGCTGGCCTCCGAGAATGAGTCAGGAATTGTTCCCTCCTCTTCAGTTTTTTTGAGAAGTTTGAGCAGGGCTGATTTCATTCTTTAAAAGTTTGGTTGAATTCACCTGTGAAGCCATCAGGTCCAGGGCTTTTCTTGGTTAGAAATCTCATAACTAGTAAGTTATGTCTATTCAGATTTTCTATTTCTTTGTGATTTAGTCTTGGTATGTCTGGTGTTTTGGGGAACTTATTCATTACATCCAGGTTATCCAATTTGTTGGCATACAATTGTTCATAGTACTCTCTTATAATCCGTTTTTGTTTCTGTATGAATTGGTAATAATGTCCTCATTGCATTCCTGATTTTAGTGAGTCATCTCTTTTTTTAGTCCATTAGCTAAAGGTTTGTCAATTTTGTTGATCTTTTCAAAGAAGCAATTTCTGATTTCACTGATATTCTCTATTGTTTTCCGGTATTCTGTTTTATTTATCTCTATTTTAATCTTTAGTATTTCCTTCCTTTTGCAAGCTTTGGGTTTAGTTCAGTTTCTTAAATTGTAAGGTTAGCTGTTGATTTGAAATCTTTCTTGTTTTTTAATGTAAGCATTTATAGTTTTAAATTTCCCCCATAGCCCTGCTTTTGCTGTTTCCCAGAAGTTCGGGTATGTTGTATTTTTCATTTTAATTTATTCCTAGTATTTTCTAATTTCCTCTGCAATTACTTATTTGATCCATTGCTTCTTTAGGAGCATGTTTTTTAATTTCCACAAATTTTTAACTTTCCAGCTTTATTTCTGTTATTGATTTCTAAATTCATCCTGTTGTGGTCAGAGAAAATACTTTGTATAATCTTTTAAAATCTTTTGGGACTTAATTTGTGGCCTAAAATATGGTCTATACTAGAAAATGGTTCACGTGCACTTGAGAAAAACGTGTATGCTGTTGTTGTTGGGTAGTGTTCTGTATATTTCTGTTAAATCTAGTTAATTTATTGTGTTTGGTCCTCTGTTTCCTTACTTATCTTCTGTTTGGTTGTTCCATCCATTATAGAGAGTGGGGTATTGAAATTTCCAACTATTAATGAAGAACTGTCTATTTCTCCCTTCAATTCTGTTAGTTTTTGCTTCATATATTTCGATGGTCTGTTATTAGGAGCATAAATATTTAAAATTGCTATATCTTCTTGCTGTACTACAGCTGTTATTACTATGTAACGTCCTTCTTTGTCTCCTGTAAACTTTATTGATTTAAAGTCTATTTTATCTGATGTTAGTCAATATTGGAATAGCTTCCCCTGCTCTCTATTGTTACTAACTGCATGGAATATCTTTTTCCATCCTTTCACTTTCAATGTATTTGTGTCTTTGGATGTAAAGTGAGTCTCTTATAAACAGCACAGAGTTGAATTACATGTTTTTATTCATTCTGCCAATCAGTGTCTTTTGATTGGAGATTTTAATCCATATACATTTAAATAGCTAAAAGGAGGAACTTACTTCTGTCAATTTGCTGTTTGTTTACCATATGCCTTATCGCTTTTTTGTCCCTCATTTCCTGCATAACTGTCTTCTTTTGTGTTTAGTTTATTTTTGGTAGTGAAACATTTAAGTTTCTTTCTCATTTCCTTTTGTGTATATTCCATAACTCTTTTGTTTGTGGTTCCCATGGGGGTTACATTTAACATCGTAAAGTTATAATACACTAATTTAAATTTATACCAGCTTAATTTCAGTAACATACCAAAATTCTGTTCCTTTACAGTTCCATCCCCACCTCTTCCTATTGTTGATGTCACAAAATTACGTCTTTATACATTGCGTGCCCCAAAATCTAAACTAATATTTCTTTTAAATACATTAGTCTCTTAAATATACATTCACCTTTTGAAAGACACTTCGATTGTTTCCAGTTTGGAGCTATTACAAATAAATCTGCCATGAACATTATTAGTCTTTGTATGGATACATCTTTTCATTTCTCTTGGGTAAATACTTGGGAGTAGAATGTCTGAGTTTTATGGTAGGAGAATATTTAACTTTTGAAGGGACTGCCAAACTGTTTTCCATAGTGATGATACCATTTTACCACAAGAATGAGAGAGTTCTGGTTGTCCCACATCCGCCTCAGCAATAGTTGACATTGTCATTTTTTTTTTTTTAGCCATTCTAACAGGTGTAATGGTATCTTGTGGTTTTAAATTGCCATCTCGCTAATGATTAATGATGTTTAGTGTGTTTTCGCATGCTTATTGGCCATATCTTTTTTTGGTATATCTTATTTTCCATCTTTATCAATTCCATTTTATTCTGATGACTCTCTGAACATCTCTTCTGCGTTTTTTTCCATAATTCTTTTCTTTCTGATGTAGATTTAAGCTCTACTGATTACTCTGATGTTTTCCATCCACTATCTAGATGATATTGAGAGGGAAGGCAGCTGGTAGAGGCAGTGAGTCTGGAAGAAACCTTTGAAGTTCTTCCCTTGTTCTCCCCACACTGTCCTGTGCTAATCCCTGCCTCCTTTCACTGTGTAACTGTGGCTGGTCTCCAGTGTTGGACTCCAGGAGGTTCTATCTGGGCAGCACAAAAGCACAGCTCAGATGAAATGCTGATGAAACAGGTGCAGACTGCCTACCAACCCCCTAAAGTTGCTGATGATTCCTGGGGAGTTTGCCCCCTTCTACGGCATCTTCTTCCTAAGGGTTAAAGATGGAGATGCTGCTGACCTGGCGCTGCCTGGTGCAAAGGCAACAGGGGTGTGGTGAGCACCCTGCTCTGTTCTGCCTGGGGTCCTAGGCCCTGTGTCTCATCCACTCCCCTTTAACGCACAGGGTGCCCACACTAGGCCTCGCTCTTGGCCCTCCCCTCATGAATAGTACAGAAGGAAGTATACAGAAATAAACCAGCAAGTCATGAGTTTGGGGCACTCTGGAATAAAAGAAGGAAGTTGTTTGTAGGAAACTGGAAAAGTGAAATAAAATCAATGAGTCAATAACTCTTTTAAAAAAAAAAAAGAGAGATGATGCAGTCTCTGATATTAAAGGGAACTGTTTCTTCTGTCCTCTGGATATTTACTTCCTATGAAGGACTGTAACTCCAGGCTGCTCTCCATCCCTTTAACTGCCTGATTGCTCAGTTTAGGAAGAATAACTTGGCATTCTCAATCACACGCTGCCCTTCTTCCTCTTGGGAGTAAGCTAGTCCAGAAGAGCAGGAACTCTCCTCTGCTTTTCTCTTGTAGGAGTCTGCCACAGTCCTGCATTTCTCAGACAGGTGGGGACGCTGGCCTGCCTATGGGTCATAGTAAGCCCATTTGGCTCTCATGTGATGTTACATCCTCCACTTTAGTCTCTCATCCATAATAAAGGTGTCACTTTTTCTTCAATATTCACCCTTTTGATCCATTTTTCAAATAGTGTGGAACTTATACAAAAAGAGGGGCATTATCTCTTGAGGACCTCAACCACTGACAACCTGAATAAAACCTGCAGTCAATTGGCAGAGGCTCTAAGAATTTTTTCCTCCTGCTAAAGATTGCATAGCCTCTACCACTACTCATATTGTGGTCTGCAGAAGAGCAGCATGGGTATGGACGGGGTGCTTGTGAGAAATGCACTAAATGGGGCTCCCTTCCACACTGGCTGTAATGGAATCTGCATTTAAACAGGATCTGAAGGCGATTCATATGTACATTAATGTCTGAGTAGCAAGGCTCTGGAGAGCTAGTAGCAAATATTCATAAAAGAATTGTTCTCTCCCAATTCAATCTTGCATTGGAAGGCTTAATTTGTAGTTATTTTATTCATTTTTATTAATTAATTTATGAATTATGTTTAGAATAGTACCTTATAAGAAATTTCTTCACAAACTGTTGCAATAGTAATAAAATTACATCAATATAAAATCATTTTTTGCAAGTACATAGCACAACTTGCATTTTAAGAGGCTAAAATATTTTACATGAGAAAACCAAATGAACTACATTGAACAGAGTTGTGTTTATTTTTTGCAGTGGTAGAGTTCAGTATTTTGGTTTCCAGTCGATAGTTTAGTTTTGCCATCAGAGCTACTCCAAGTGGAATAAAAACTTTCATGTGAGTCTTTATGACAGTCTCATTTACATTTTTGGCAGTGATTCACCACTTTTGACAGAAGGGGGTGAGAGGCAAAGAAAGACGTGACTCATTTATTTCTTCTTTTCAACAGAATGTCAGTCTGAGTCTTCTGCATACTTTTCAAGATCATACTGTTGTAAGATAATAACACCTTATGTTTGTGTGGTGTGCTACCATTAGCAAAGTGCCTTCCCATTTATCATCTTGTCTCATCCTCCCACTAAGTGGCAAGGTGGGTGACATTAAGCTTTTCCTGCAGATGAGGAGAGTCAGGCATGCTGAGGTTGACTTGCCTGAGATGCAAACTAGTAAAGAACAGAACATGGATGGAGAGTCCATTCTTTTGACTCCAAGCCCAAAGTTATCTCCACATGGGACCTAGATGGGATTTGTCTGAATGTGCTCTGTTCCACAGAGCTAGAATCTGGATATGGATATATAAAGACTAACATTGGTGGAATAATTAGCAAGGGTTGGCACTGCTTTAAATGTCTTACCTTTCAAAATTGACAAGTATTAACATATTTAATTCTCACAACAACCCAATAATGGAGTTAATTTTATTATTCCTCTTATAGAAATGATATATATCTACATATGCCCTTGGCTTTGGGTTCTAAGAAAATGTATCAATACCGTGTCAAAAAATAGCTTTTATGAAATTATAAAGCTCTTCATTACTAGAATAGGTACGTCAGTGTGGGTTATAAATGACTAGACATCAAAAGACAAACATTCAGTGGTGTACTAGTAAATGTCTCAAAACCAGCTTTCTGGGGGAGATAAGGCCCCAATTTATAGACCTTGCCAATTTCTGTGGTGTACTTATTTCCATCATGGCCCACTTCAAGCTACCAAGTTGACATCACTAAACTTGGAGCTGGGAAGATACTCGTATGTGCGCAGTCAAATCTTGCAAACAGGCTCTGACACATTACTGGTCCAGGGCCATGTACAACCTGTTTTTAAGCTGACACTCTTCATATTCTTGAATAAGCCTAAACTGCTTTGTTTTGAAGAATAGGTTACAAGAATTTTGGCAAGTTTTTGAATTACTATTAATGTTTTCACATGTTTTTCCAGAGTAAGTTATACTAATAGTCTGTAGACAGCATGAAGACTCATACATAAGCAACTAAGACAATGGTTGGCCAACTTTTTTGTAACAGACCAGTATGATAGGGCCTGCACATTTGTGTCCCTGCCCCTAAACTTCATATGTTGAAAATCTAATGCCTGTGGTGATGATCTTAGGAAGTGGGGCCTTTGGGAAAGGATTAGTCATAAGGCGGAGCCCTTATGACAGTGGTTGGTGGCACAGTTAGCTCACATCTACTGCCATGTGAGAACATGAGGAAACACCTGCCCCTGGGAAGACAGCCCTCACCCGACTCTGCTGGTACCCGGACCTCGGACTCCCAGTCTCCAGGACCGTGAGAAGGAAATTTCTGTTGTTTATAAGTCACCCAGTCTGTTATTTTGTTACAGAAACCCAAATGGATAAGACTGCCAGATAGTAAACATATTAGGCTTTGCGGGCTATGTACTGTCTCTGTCACATACTCTTCTTTATTTTTATAATCCTTTCAGATAGATAGATAGATAGATAGATAGATAGATGGATAGATAGATAGATAGATAGATAGATAGATAGATTAGATAGATATAGATATATCTATCTAATCTATCTATATCTGTATCTATATCATCTATATATATTTTTTCCCTTAGCTCTTAGGCTATTCAAAAAGAGCTGGAGGTGGCCGGTTAGCTCAGTTGGTTAGAGTGTGGTGCTGGTAGCACCAAGATTGCGGGTTCGATACCTGCATGGGCCACTGTGAGCTGTGCTCTCCTAAAAAAAACAACACCTAAACAGCTGGGTTATGCCCACAGACTAGATTTGGACTACACATTATAGTTTGCTGGCACCTCTTCTAAGCCTTGGGAAGGCAAGTGGGGGACAGAAATGAGAATGTTCACAAGATCAGACACTCCTGATCTTTACTGCATATATGATAGTGACAGGTCTCAGTCTTGACCTTACAGAAGGATAAGGGTTAAATTAATTCCTATGAAAGCTCTTCCTAAAGTATGTTTCAAGAACCATAGGAAATCCTTAGCATTCTCCTGAATTGCCCAAGAACTACGACAACTGCAATCCCCGTTTAATTGAAATCTCTATCCAGAGCAGAAAGTACCATCTCATTGAATACCTGGAAGCCCCAGTAGCAGAGAAGAACTGAAACAAGTGCAGTCTACTATTATAAAACATTCTATCTGTTCTAAGCCACCCCTGGAGCAATGTCCAGGCCTCAGCTCGACTTAAAACTGTTAAGGGCTCTGACGCTGAAAATACATTGCCTGGCATGTATACAGTAAGTGCTCTATCCATAATGCATGAATGCATGAATGATCATATCCAACTAGCTGAGCCCTTCCCTTCTCAGAGCCACAGCGCTCCCAAGACACAGACCTAAACCATGAGCTCAATCAACCACCTAACCATCCCAACACAGAGAGGATGCCCTGCCTATACTGTATATATAAGATATCCAACCATCCATAATTGTTGAATAAATGTCAGACTTCCTTTACATCTTCAAAGTCAATAATATATTATAATTATATTCTAATGATTATTTTTTCTAAAAAAAATAAATAAAAGGAAGAAACCCCACTTTCGAACTGACTGTGAAATCCCATCTGACAATAAGGAAGGGTGTCCCATGAGCTGGAGTGAAAGGAGACCATCCTAGGACAAAGCTTATCTTAAGCTCTACTTCTTTTTCATTATTATTTAATGCTCAAACAATTTGTCATTATTTGAAAATGCTTTATAATAATTTATTAATCTGGTACAGTTTACGACCAAGGATTTTAGAGCATTTTAATTTAAAAAGATTTCTATTTGAATACATTGAATTTTAAACTTTGACGTCTAACTCAAAACCCATTCCTCTCAATTCTACTGCCTCAGAAACCTCCCACCTTCACTCTGGTGTGTGAGCTGGGACCCTCTTTTTAACTTCTACCTACCTGAAATATGTCTCTATCAGTTAAGTTCCTTAGTATATGGAGAATGAGTTAAGGATGATAAAGCAAGATAGATTTAAGAATCTAGTTTCAGAAAAGAAGACACATTTGTTTTTGTCAGATGCTGGACAGAAAAAGTACAACTGTAGTTTTTACCCCTATCAGTGAGTTGGGAAATGGAATTTGGCATTGAATTACAACATGTGTTAGAATCCAGAGACATCATAAAGTCTAACTGAACATAGGAACTAGAGTAATTAGGAAAGCTGGTATTGAAATAAACAGAAAGGGAGCTTCATAGACCAATTCAAACTGGAAGATACGTTTTTTATAGAATTATGGAATCATGCAGCATTCAGTTATATTTCACTTTTATTCATCTCTAGTGAAACCATATCCTAACTAGGACATTTATTTCTAATAAAATAAGGATGGAAATACTAAAAACTAGTGATATTTAAATCAAAAGAGTGAATCTAGAATTTTAAAAAATCAACTCTGGTGGATTGAAAGAAATGAAATAAAAATGATTCTAATTATATAATTGAGCCAAAAATACCTAGGAACAGATTGTTATTGACAAATTTCACAGTATATATAAAACTACACTAGTGCCCATCTTCACCATTCTGTTGTGAAATTAAATACTGTCATTTCTTAATAATTTTGTCCACATGTATTATCCAATTTGTGAATTATCTATAGCAGCACTTTAATCCCAGACTCATTTTATTCTCTATTATTCTACATTATATACATCTTCCTTGCCATCCATTGGTATCCCCAAGAGAATAAATTAATTTAGAAAGTAATCTAAGCCTGTTTTCTAAACTTCATTCCAAGCAATACTATTCCTATAACATATTCTCTAAAAACTAGGCTCATTGTCAAATACATTTGACTATATATTGCCTAGCATTCCTCTGTTGGTGATTCACAATGTGCCTTGGATTTTAAAATTTCTGAGAAGTCTGGCAGCAAAGAAACTTATGTGACCATGGATAGTCTTATGGTTTTTCCGCATGTAATACTTGTTAATATCCCATAGACTAAGCAGTCACAGAATACTTTTTTGGGAAAGCTTCTGTAAATAAACTAAGAAGGAGATAAACCAACTGATAATAAATTCCATAGCTAAACTTCAGAGCCAAACTTTAGAGTACCACAATAACACACACGACTCTGGGACCTAGGGTTTGTGCCAACTCATTCCCTACTCTTACACATAAGCCAACCCTAGTTACATATCAGCATTGTCTAAGGACAAAACTCAGAAGTTCTTTGAGCTTCAGTAAAAATCAGACCTGTCTTCAGGTGGAAGTTAGCAGTCTTGAAAAAATACATGTACTTCAGCAGGGCGATGTCAAAATTGTGTCTAAGAGAAACAGACTAAAAACATAAGAAGAGATTTTTAAAATGTTATTTTTTGGGGGAGGGATGTATAATAGTTTTTAGACGAAGCAAAAGCATTAGAACTATGACTATTTCCCCATGAAATTCAATTAGCTCAAAACATCAACAGGCAGTTGCTGAAACTGGTCTAGAAGTACAGAAGAGAATAGAAAAGAAAGCGATGGGAGATGCTTGCTGAGTGCCAGAATGTTTCTTCCGGACAACAAAGTAACAATGAAAATTATCTCATTTCAGAAAATACTGTGTGGTGATGGATGTTAACTAGACTTATTGTGGTGCTCATTCTGCATTACATACATATATTGAATCATTATGTTGTACATCTTAACCTAATATAATGTTACATGCCAATTTATTTCAATTAAAAAAAAGAAAAGGAAATACTAATACAAAGTTGCACTTCCATATTTCTCCCATAGAATCCAGGAATTTTCAGACATAGCACTGACCACAATTACAAATCCTATGGTTCTTAGTGAAATTATCTGTTTAATGTCTATCTCACCCACTGGAGTGTGATCTTCCTAAGGGAAAGGACTGTGTATGCTTGTTCATCTCTGAGTCCTCAAGACTAGTACAGTGCCAGCATTTAGAATGCATCAATAAAATACTTGTGGAAGTTAGGAAAGCAGGGAGGGAGGGAGGGAAGAAAGAAGGGAGGGATCTTTTTGAGGTTTGGTTGTTTTCCCAGCATGATGATCGATTTACACTATGTTGCCTGGTTTTCCAGTGGCCCCATAGGTTAAGCATGTAATCTGTGGCGATGAAATAGGACATAATTAACCCACCTAGGCATTAGATCATGACAGTAGTTTCATGACCACTGTATGCTAATCAGTCTTTGCACTAGTACACTCATATTTACAGAGAAGAAAAAAAAATGTAGTTCTTATACTAAATGGACTCCATCCAGATTTTGTACTGGATAGAGTCATATGGTCATATGAGTAAAGGAAAGGGATGAGGGGAGTTGAAATTCGGTATTTTTATATTGTTTGCATGCAACCAAGAAATTAATATGTAATCATTATATGATTTTCAGAGAAATTTCAGTGTGGTTTTAAGAATCATGACATTCTTAAGGTCATATAAGCTCTTTACTGGACTACGATGGGTGTTTCCTATCAGCTACCATTCAATTATCCAGGTGCATTAAAAAATAATATTTGATTATCAGGGAAGGAGGACAAGAAAGGGAATCTGGCCATTCTGCCTCACATCTGCCCTTTCTTCCACTATCACAATGATTAGGTGACCCAATAGAGCTGCCGTATATTTTTCCCTGTGATTTAGCTAAATCTGCAAACTGAAATGAAGTAGACACTCTGACAGGATGCAAGGCAGCAAGCATTTAAGTATCATTAACTTACAGACATGCTGCATGAGGTCACTGATATAGCCTCATCGAACAACAAGAGGGCAAAAAGATAACTGTTCATGTTCCTACGTTGATCAATTTGAAGTAAGAAAAGTCACAAATTAACATACTTTTTATTATTATGCTGGGCAGGGTATAAAAAAAAAGTGCTGCTTCAACAAAACAGAAAAGGACTAAGGTATTCTCATATTTCTTTTCTCAGCCTAGATTTGAGCGTGGCCATTCCATCTGACTGTAATTCCTATAGGTAAGCAGATGGCAGGCAGCACAACAAGAATTATAATAATCTATGTGGGATGTTCCTAAGACATGAGTTAATGCTTTCAAACCCATAAAGCTTGGGATTTTATGGAGATGCACCACATTATAGACCCACATGCAAGCATGTGCTCATCAAAATTACCTCAACTGAGTCAACAGCTCATTTACGCCTCCTCACCTTCTGGAACTGACCTGTGAGATGCATCTGCAAACTGATGTCTTCCTTCGAAGGAGTAAAATTAAGTATTGAAAAATATACATAGCTAGCAGTGATAACACACATTTTCAGATTCAGATTTCTTGATCTAAAACAAATATGGGAAATAAGATAAATTGCACTGCCAAAAGCAAGAGATTTTACATTATAACCCGCGGCCTCCCTAAGATTTCAAGGGATACTGCCGGAGGTAACTAGGAAAGAGATAGGAGGGGAAACAAATGGAAAAGTTCACAAGAGTAAACTGATACCCATAGACTGCACACAATTAATCGAGAGCTGCCTTTGGTGCAGTGCCAAAGGGCAGGGCTTGGAATCCAAAAAGCTAGGGGTGAATTGTGGCTTAGAAACTTATCAGTCAGCAGCATCAAGAGGTTATTTAACCTTTTTCTGCCTCAGTGTCCCCATCCTTAAAATGAGAATAACAACACCTGCCTCACAGTGCAGTTGTGAAATAATCTGTATAAAGTATCTGGAACACAGTACACAGCCAGTTATGTCCTTTATGTTTCTTTTGTCTTCTATTTTCTCTTTTTCGTAACAATCTTTCATTTTGTAAACAGCTCGCTCTTTTCAAAGTTCTTCTACATAGATTTTTCTTAATTGATCTCACAGCAAAATATGACATAAACTTTAATTCTCTTTCACATAGGAGAAAACTGAGTCTCATTTTAGAACCCAGGCTAGATTCCAGTCTCGTGCTAATCCCACTAGATTGAATATTGGGATAGCTGAATCATATCAAATAGCTCAAAACAGTGAATAGACTCAAAGACCAAAATATAATAATCTAAAGTTTTTAAAGACATTAGGTCAAATAGACAAAAGAATATTGTAGCAATCCAGGTGATATCCATTTCAGTTTTCACTACATACTTGGGAATGCAGGAGAATAGAAATAAATATATCATTAAGAGTTATGGAGTGCATGGCATAGGATTGAGTAGGCTTTTGGAGAGCTGTGAAATGATTCATTTAAAAATTCATTCTTGTTTGTGGTTATTGTTTACAGAAATCTACAGATAACATACACACATCAATATGTAAGATAGTTATTAAAAAGCTCTTGCCAGGGCAAAGTTAAGGTTAAATAGTAAGGATGCATCAGTTTTAGCAACTTGAAAAATAGTAAAATAATTCACAATAAAGTTAAATACTACTGGAAAAATATCCTTGTTTTTTTGTCTAGTTTTCATTTTATTACTACCACCAGCATAGTAATAAATATTTCATAACTATCACTGGAAGTCTATTGATTTAAAAATAAAGTTTTAGAACACCTTTACGAAAATCTCCGAAATCAAAAGGTGAAACAAAGAGGTACATGAAGGGTTCAACAAATTTTGAAAGAGAACAGAAACAAAAGTTAGTATTTGAAAAGAGGGCATTCATAAAATACCCAGCACTGTGTCTTTAGTCGAGTTGTCCTTTTCTGCCAGGGGAACATGTGTTTTAGGTTCAAAAGAATAAAAGAACAGGTCAACAAAGATTCAATCTGAGAGCAGAGAGAGTAGCAAAGCAGAATCAGTTCAGGGTAGCAGACTCGTGTTTTATCGAAATAAAAGAACACATCAATAGTTTCTTGAAACCCCACTGTGTTAAAAGCCTGGCTGGGTTGCCCTATGGATGCTACATGGCACCACCAGATCCCCACTTTAGACTGGCATATTCCTTTCTGAGCTGCCGGAAGTGTTGGCTGTCACAGGTGTGTCCTTCCCGGGGAACTGCCCTTGGATGAAGGGAGCTGCCTTACCCAAGGTTATGCTCCCCTGTCCCAGAGCAGCTGGTACCCAGTGACTGATGGATGCAAGGTTACAAGGCCCAGCAGCCCCTTGCCTCAAATGGGACAACTCTGAGGGGCCCTCCCAGCTCTGGAACCCTCTGTGGGATTGGCTGAAGTTTCTGGTACAGCTATATCACAGTTCAACCTCACTCTATTAATACCACTTCCTTCGCTCCCTTACCCGTGTTGATCCTTGGAGCACTCACCAATACGTCACTGCCCATAAATCTCCATCTCAGAGCTGTTTCCAGGGGACCCAACCCAAAACAGTTAGTTGCAGAAAGGGTCTTAGCAAACTGACTTTAATATGGGATTTTCAAGATAGATTGCCCACTGGCTGGCCAGCTGGCAATAAGGACCCCACAAAGGGTGATAAGTGGAGATCTGATATCCTGACATGTTGTAGGGGACAACTGTCAAAACATTCAGCAAGGGTGAAGTGGGATAGGATAACATGAAAGGCAATGCACAGGCTTAGGCATTTGAGAGGTCTGGCATTTGAGAGGACTGATTGTTATCAGAGCTGTGGAGTAGGGGAGCCCTGACTCATCTGGGGGGACTGGCTTCACTGTAGAAGTGACAAGTTCAAGCAGACACTAAAGGGTGACTGTATATGTGAAGGGGAGGGAGGGCTGGTTACAGAAGAGTCTAGTATCCAAAGGAAACAGCAATGACGGGAGCTCTGATAAGGAAAAGTGCAGTGAGAGGAAATGAGAAATGGCCAGGAAGTCTCTAGAGAGTGCTAATGAAACAAGGCGAAGGATGGTGCCAGATGAGGCTGGAGAAACAGGCAGGGGCCAAATCACAGCAATGGTGAGGATCGTTGTTATCTTAAGAGTGATGATAAACCATCTTAAGGGTTTGAAGCAAGAAAGGCTACGAGACTTGCCTTTAAAAAGATCTCTTTGGCTAGTTCTGAAGTGATTGGAGAGAGCAAAAATGGATACGAAGAAAACAGCCTCTTCAAAGCTGTTGCAGTGGCTGGTGTTGGGATGTGGTGGCCTCACTAGAGCCTGGTTTGCTCATTGAGCTACAAGCCACCGTCTTGGGGTGGGAAGGCCAAATGTTTCTCTCCTCACTGGCTGAGGGCCACAGAAACAATCTAGGTGACGTCCCTTTAGTTTACAATTTTGATTTCTATTTGAACACTTCAATGTGGGATCCACAGTAACAGGGACTTTATCTGTTGTGTCACTGCTGTGTCCCCAGCTCTTAAAACAGTAGAAGGTGGTACTCAATAAATAACTGTTGATTAATTAAATAAATAAATTTCAAAGGAAATTCTCCATATGGGAGTGTAGAAAATTCCTATGGATCATTCATATCTTGATAAGAATGATAATGTGAGCATAGGCTCAAAAGGAGTGGTGGAAAAGCAACTAGTAAGGAGGCTGTAGCAACTTGCCTACTTTTTATTACATTTCTATTTCTATTATAAGTATGGGAGATGAACAGGTAATGCCTGTAGGTTGAAAAACTTAATAGGACTGGCTACAGATATACTTCTGAGTCAAATGCTAATCTTGTGCAGTTAAGGCGTTCTTTCAAGATGACAGCAACTTTTATGTTTTGACATAAACTGGTCATTAAAAACCTTGCTTTTCATTTCCTGCTTTTTGGTTTTCTTTTTCTTTCAGTGGAAGGATTTTGGTGTTATCTTTGAATGTAACCTAAACTAGCTGTGAAATCCAAATGATTTCCAGTCCTGCTTCCAGGCCTGGGCCTGTAGAAGAGTCAGTCACTCTTGAGTGAAAGAGAAATGGCAGCTGTGTTCCTTCAGGCAACTGTGGTCCATCTTCTGAACACTATTTTAGGGCTGAAACTAAAACTGAGAGCGGCACTTGAGATCACTCATCTCTTCTAAACCTTTCTATGCTGCTCAGAAACGAAAATCAATTTTATGTAGGAAAAGTAAGTGATCCCATATTGAGGAGGTCTGCACAGGTGAGACTGTGCCCTCTGTCACAGTTGTAAATGAGGACTTTGCATATTCATGAATAGAGGCTCTCCATTGGAGGCCCAGACTCAGGAGCGTGAGAGAACAGTGACATCCTGTGGCTAGCTTGGTGCATATCTGATGAGCAGTGCACACAGGTGGTGAAGGATGGAGTTAACTCTGCTGCAACTGCTGGCTTCTGCTTTTGTTCTTCCAAGTCTGGGAACCCTGTGTAGCTCCAGGAAGATTCTGAATTCAGATCAAGTTGGTTCTACCAGTAATATTTGCCCTTCCATATTCTCTCCTGGGATTTTACTTTCAGGATAATCATTCATCTCTCCCTAGAGCTGCAATGTTTGAAGCTTCATCGTAAACTTTAATAAATGTTAATGTTCAACATTTGAGAAAAGGCAAAACTTCAAAATTCCATTTTTCCTAGTTTTAAAAATAAGGTTGTCATTTATTCAATTGATTTTAAATGTGCATCTACTAGGTGCCAGGCCATGAGTAAAAGAGGAATTCTGACCCTCTTGGAGGTTACATTCTTATTGGAGAAGACAGGCAATAATGTACACAGACATGTCCATACACACATCTATAGACCTCTCATAATGTCAGGTCATGGGAGACACTAAAGAGAAAAGTGTAACAGGTAAGAACACAGAATTTGACAAGGGGTTGGCTATTCTGAATGGCGATCATACTCGTCCACGTTCTCTCTGGGGACATTTGAGCAAAAACCTGAAATGAGGGGTCAGATCATGTATATATCAGGGAAAGCTTATTCTACACATAGGAAAAGGCAAGTGATAAAAATAACTGTCAGGTGAAATCAAGATTCCAGAGAAAATTAAAAATGAAGTTGTCAGTAGTGAAATAAAAATAATTATATATGAAAGCAATTTTAATTCTGTTTCTAAAAATGAAGAGGTTATGAGCCTAAGCTTAACTTTCACACTTTAGATAGGAGAGTGCATAAGTTCATTACAGTCAATCTTTAAATTAGGAATTCAGACCCAACGTAAAATAGTGTCACGTAATTACAAAATGCCACTATTTATAAATAATTTATTTCAATGAAAAGGCAGAGTCAGGAATGTGGATGGTCACATGCTTCGTTCAGCCCTCTCCCCCAAGCGCATTCCACAGGAACAGTACAATACAGGCCTCCTAGTGGTGGCTAAGGGTGGTATCCTCCCATTCAGAGAGAGGGAGGGAGAGAGAGAGTGTGTTTCATACCCATCATGCTACCTTTGGGACAGATAACGTTTTTCTTTTTATTTCCTCTTTTTGAGGTGTAAAAGTTACACGTATGTTTGAAGGTACAGCTTGTTTAATTTTTACATATGTGACATGTGTAAGTTTAATCACCCCTACATAGACAGAAAACATTCCCAGCTCCTCAGAAATCTCTGTTTTGTCCCCTTCCCCAACTTCCAATGTAATCAGTATTCTGACTTCTATTAATACACATTTATTTAGCCTGTTTTTGCACTTCCCATAAATGAAATCATGTAGGATATGTGCTCTTTTAGGGTCTGGGTTCTCTTGTTCAACGTTACACCTGTGAGATTCATTCACGTTGCTGCATGTAGCAGCAATCCATTTGTTTTCATTGCTGTCTAGTATTCCATTATATGAATATGCTAGTTTATATGTTCTACTGTTGAAGCACATTGGGGTTATTTCTTGTTTTGAGGTATTATGAATAAATCTGTTAACATTTTTATATGTGTCTTTTGACAAAAATCAGCATTTATTTTTGTTAAGTATATATCCAGGATTAAAATTACTGATTCGTAAACTGAGCTAGTTACATAATTTGCACGGCTCAATACAGAGTAAAAATGCCAGGCTTCTTGTTCAAAAAGTGGGGAAAGTGCCATTAAAGGTACTAAAATACAAAACCTTTTCCGTTTTTGCATGATCTCTCTCAACTTGTCATGGTGTTCCTTTATTTGCTATTTAATGTCGCTCTAAGTGAAGAAAAATTAAAATGCTTAGATATTAGCATGAATTTCACAATCTACCTTTATATCGTGCAATGGCGGTTTTTGATGCATCTGTAAGAGCATTTAACCTGTATGCAGAATCGCTGAAATTACTCAATTCCTATTTCATAGCTTGTACATGCATATGTACTTCATTCTTAACAAAACAATGAAGATGTTGCATTGAACGAGTCAGATATTTTTAGCTTGCTTCTTGGTTCATGCACATTATACCAACACTCATCTACCCTCAGCTTACTGGTAAGAAAGAAGGACTAAAAGAAAAAAGAATTGTCAGTTGCCCTTCCATGTTATCATTTCTAGAATGTACGTTTGGCTAATGCAGATATTTTTGATATCTTCTTTTGTTGAAGTACCTGTTGAAAATTTGCCTATTTTTATAACGGATTGTCCATATTTTTCTCATCAATTTGTAGGAGGTATTCATATTTTCTGCATTCTTTTGATGTACATGTGCATTGCAAATTTCTTCTGCTCTATTTTCTCAGTCATTAGAGGAGTTTTCTTGATGAACAGTTGTTCATTTTAACACATTCTAATTTATCAATTGATAAATTCTAGTTTATCAATTTATAGCATAAAGTCTTGAAATCTTGGTGTAAATTGTCCAATTTTGCTCTATTTGAGATTATTTTGGTTATTTTAGGCCCTTTTGAAATAAAAACTCCAAAATGACCAATATGCTAACCAAAGCTCTTCAAATCTAAATTCCTTAAACTACCCAGCAGAGGGAACTATGCTACAATTGAGCAAAGCCAAACTACCTCAGGACTTGGACCAAAATAGATGATTAATACTGTGCTCCGTCTTTCCACATCAGAAAACAGGACTCTAGTTTCTTTTCACATCCTCTGGCTAATTAGCATGCCTGGCAGGTGCAACCACCAGCTGAATTATTACACCAACAGTTGTTGCATTGAGATCTTTTTTGGTGATCGTGAATGCCAAGGTCATTCAACATTTGCAAGGATTTTCATCTTCTTTATTGTCACCATTCTTTATGGTACTGACTGAAGTAACTTCTGAGGCTATTTATAAACCCTTCCAGAAGCCATTGTTTCTGTCGGGAGTACTGTTTCCATTTTCCATAGTAGTTTTCAATCTCACAATAGAAAAGAAATGACCAAACATCACAAATCTCTTAAAATATTCTTTAAAATTAAGTGAAAGTTGCCCAGTATTCAGAATACATAAAATCCTCTATTGTTAGGGCAGCCATAACAAAGGTGGCTTAAATGACAGAAATTTATTATCTCCCAGCTCTGGAGGCTAGAAGTTTGAAATCAAGGTGTCAGCTGGGTCAGTTCCTTCTGCGAGCACTGCAGCACTGCGAGGGAATCTATTCCACGCCTGTCTCCTAGCTTCTGGTGGTTTACCAGCAGTCTTTGGTGTTCTTTGGCTTCGAGATGCATGCCCACTACAACCTCTGTCTTTCTGTTCACCTGGCATTCTCTCTGTGTACGTTTCCATCCAAACTTCTCCTTTTTATAAGGACATGAGTCATATGGATTATAGGTCCATCCTACTCCAGTACGACCTCATCCTAACTTAACTAATTACATCTGCAACAACCCAATATCCAAACAAGGTCACTTTCTGAGGAACTGGGAGTTAGGACCTCAACATATCAACTTGAGGGGGAGGGATATCATTTAACCCATAACAGCTCTTCAATGCACCTTACATAATTTTTGTATGTTGTGTGAAATAAGGTAAATACCCAATTTTCCCAGAATTCGGTGAAAATCCCATTCTTTCCCTACTAATCTAAAATACCCCCTTTATCATTTATGGAATGTCTATAAATGTCAGACTCTATATACTGTTTCATTGATCTTTTAGTCTACCACGTCTTACTGTAATTTTACAGTAAGTCTTAATATGTAAAAGAGAAAGTGCTCCCACCTGAACTTAAAAAAAAAAAAGTCTTGATTATTTCTGGACCTTTGCAATTCCACAGATTTTATAATCACATTGTCAAGTTTCACAGAAAACTGTTAAAATGTTGACTTGAATTGCATTGAATCTATGACCTAATTTTAACAGATATTGAGTCCTCAATCCATAACTACAATCTATAAGTCCCCATCTAAAAAATTTTTTTTCGATGTCACTCATTGGAATTTCGTACATTTTCCCATAAAGGTTGTCTATGGCCCTAGGTATCTTTCATGCCATTCTAAATGATACTTGTATTTAATTTTCACCTGTTTAGTATTGCTGTACAGATGTGCAGTTGCTTTCTGAATATTGAATTCATGTCTAGAAACATTTCTAAACTTTCATATTAATATTTTAAAATTATCCGTAGATATTTATTAAGTCTACAAGATACCTGGCCAAAACTTCTTAAGACTGGCAAGGTCATGACAAACATGGAAAGATTGAGAAATTATCACAGACCAGAGGAATTTGAGGAGACACAGCAACTACATGCAATGTGGTCCCCTGGAATGGATCCTGGAACAGAAATGGGAACACTAGAGAAATCCAAATAAAGTCTGGAGTTTACTTAACAGTAATATGCCAATGTAACTTTCTTAGTTTTAAATTTTTACCATGGCTATGTAACTGGGTAAGGAGTATGCAGAAACTCTCTGTGCTAACTTTGCAAATTTTCTTTCCAAAGGACAAAAATAAAAGCTAAAAAGTTTATTTTTTAAAATTTGGTATTGGTGTAAAAACAGACAAAGAGACCAATGAGAAGGATGGAGATCCAGAAATAGACCCATACATATATGGTTAATAGATTTTCAACAAAATGGCTACAGCAATTTAATGTGGACTGAACATTTGTTGAGCAAATGGTATAGAATCAAGAGGAACAGTGCATGGCAAAAAGAATGAATCTCTACTTTTTTGTCATACCGTACACAAAAATTAACTTACAATGTATTATAGATTTAATTGTAAAAGGTAAAACTATAACATTTCTAGGAGAAAACATCTTCAACCTTGGGCTACACAAAGATTTCTTAGATGGGATACCAAAACACAACTAAAAAGGAAAAAATTGAAAAATTGGACTTTATCAAAATTAAAAACTTCTCCTCTTGCAGACACTGTAAAAATTAAGAAGGCAAGCAATAAACTGGGGGGAAATATTTGCAACATCCATATCTGACGAAGGACTTACATCCAGAATCCAGAATACGTTAAGGACTCCTACAACTCAGTAAGCTACAACTCAAATGTTCATCAACAGGAGAATGGATAAATCAAATGTGGTATACTCATATAATAGAATGTCAGGAAAACAACTTCATGAATATTTTCACATTTCTGGACAGTTGGTCTTCCTGAGCAAAGGAAATCGGCACATCATAGACTGTCTCCTATTCCCCAGACTCATTTGCTCCTCATGTTGCAAGGGTGTTAGACCTGGGGGGCCATATGTTCCCATTCAGAGGATAATAAAACTTATCTTAAATCTGAAAACATTTAGAGATAAAGACACGTGTGCTCCAATGTTCATTGCAGCTTTGTTTACGGTGGCCAAGACATGGAAACAACCAAAATGTCCTTCGATAGATGAATGGATAAAGAAGTTGTGGTATATATACACAATGGAATATTATTTGGCGGTAAGAAAAGATGATATAGGAACATTTGTGACAACATGGATGGATCTTGAGAGAGTAATGCTGAGCGAAATAAATCAGACAGAAAAAGCAGAGAACCATGTGATTTCACTGATATGTGGTATATAAACCAAAAACAACAAAAGAACAAGACAAACTAATGAGAAACAGAAACTCATAGACACAGACAATAGTTTAGTGGTTGCCAGAGGGTAAGGGGGATGGGGGGTGGGGGGTGGGAGATGAGGGTAAGGGGGATCAAATATATGGTGATGGAAGGAGAACTGACTCTGGGTGATGAACACACAATGGGATTTATAGATGATGTAATACAGAATTGTACACCTGAAATCTTTGTAATTTTACTAACAATTGTCACCCCAATAAATTTAATAAAAAAAAAAATAAAAAACAAACAAACAAACAAACAAACAAAAAACTTATCTTCTTCAGCCAAATGTTCGTATCCAGGATAAGGACTTTCCCCTTTGCCTTCCTGAGAAAATTCATTTACTTTCTAAAGTACTTGTTTACATTTGAGGGATAGAGTTTCTCTCCCTGTCACAGACTATATCACATTTAAGAACTTCTTTTATTACTGTAGTCAGAGAGTAGAAAGCAAGCCCCAACAAGAGGGAAAATATTTGCAACATACATAAGTGCTAAAGGGGTCATATTCAGCATATGTAACAAATTCCTTCAAACAAATTAAAAATAAAATAAAAAGACAATCTAACAGAAAAAAATATAGGCAAGAAGCAACCAGATCCACGCATGACACAAATGGCTAACAAACTTACAAAAAAATTCTAAATGTCATTAATCATCAGAAAAGTGAAAATGAAAACCACAATGAGATACCACTATATATCCTGTAACATAGCTAAAATTATGAAGCCTGAAAATACTAAAAAGTAATAGCCTGAAAGTATTAGCAAGAATGTGGAAAACTAACTCTCATTACAGCTGAGGGGCGTGTACCCGGCTACAACCTTGGCCAACAGGTTTGGCATTATTTACTTCAGTTGAAATTATGTCTGTCCTATGATCCAGCGATTACACACCTGGGTATGTATCTGACAGAAATACGCCCACCTAAGCAATAGACACACACAAACATGTTCAAAGCAGCACTATTGCTAATAGCTCCAAACCAGAAACAACCTAATGTCATCAAAAATAGAGTGAAAAAATGAATTGTGGCGTAACTTCACAGCATTGCACAACAGCTACAGGTAACAACATGGATGACTCTCATAGCATAATGTTGAGTGAGAGAAGCCGGGTAAAATGGAATACACACTGATTTGGCAGAGAAACGAAGGGGTCGAAGGGGAGGGTCAGCCTTGTTCTGTTTCGTGACTTGGGTGATGCTTATCAACACTTTAACTTTGGGGACTGTTGTAAGGATCTAAGGAGGCAGGACTCATTGGGCTGTAACATCTGTCTTTGTGCATTTTTCTGTATGCATGTTATACTTCACAATTACAAAATTTAAAAAAAATGCATGAACCACTTCTCAAAAGAATTGAAAAAGTTAACGAAGATTGAATGAGATTGGATTCCATGGGATTTAAAGTATTAGATATTGTTTGGATTTAAGCAGATGGCATAATATAAAAATTGTTAGTAGCCTCAAATTTTCACAGAGAATGGAAGAGTAGACTACAGTAGTACCTCGGTTTTTGAACGTCTCTGTTCACGAACATTTCGGTGTATGAACGCTGTAAACCCGGAAATAAATGCTTAGGTTTTTTAACATGCCTCGGAAGTCGAACATGTCATGTGGCTTCCACTGAGTGCAAGATCCTGAGACCTAGCTCTCAGCTGTTTTCCAACGTTTCAGAACTCGAATCGTCTTCCGGAACGGATTACATTTGAAAACAAAAGTATCACTGTACAAGGATTTTAGAAATTGCAGTACTGAATGCTTATTATCTCCCCAGGACTCTCTCCTTTTTTCAAATTTGTCCCCATCCCCAACCCTTTTCAGAGAACTTTATCTTGCCAACTCTTTCCCTCTAACACCTGTCCCCTAATCTGCAGGTTTACTCTCGAGTACATACTGAACCTTGGTACATATACCTTAGTACATACTGAACGTGCCCTTGGCCCTACTTGAGTGTCCAGGAATGGGTATCTGTTCCCATTCACAATTGAGCTTATTTTATAGAAATCACACCAATGATGCATTTTTTCCTAAATTAATAAGTATGCATCTTAATATGTGTGCTTTTACAGTTGGCCACTCAAACATATTTGCTTTATTTTCCTAAGTGTAAGAGGCATATAAGGAAGTAATGAAAAACAAAGACTTTGGAATCAGATTAACCAGGATTCAGATCCTAGTTCTGTTGCTTATTAAGTGAATGACCTGTCCAAGCCTGTTTCCTCGTTTTGTAACTTAGGGTAACGTGACTCACCCACAGGATTGTTGTAAGGATCTAAGGAGGCAGTACATGTAAAATTCTGAGCATAATACCTGGCTCAAAGTAAGACTTTAGTAACTTCAGATGATGATGATGATGATGATGATGATGGAAGAGGAGGAGGAGAATTATTATTAGTAGCATGCCGGGAAACTAGAGTTCAACTGGAATAGGAAAAGTCTGTACTCTTTGTTTCTGGTGTTAGCGCTTCTGTTGAGGGTGGGAGGTGTTGGTTTATGGCCTTTCTGATCAGAAAGCCCAGAAATCCATGTATCAGGCTCCAAAAATTAAGATCTCAGCATGGTAAATCATGGCAAGGATTGTCATCTTTATAAGTAGAAGAAAATATCCATTTGAATGTGTTGAGTCATTTCAAAAATCTAATGAAGGATATACTAAGATTTGACTGGGAAGGTTTACACAGGGAGGCACTCAGTCAGACTGGTCTTTCTGAAGTTCACAGGGGTGGGTAAGAATTTAAAGGTACCAAGGAAACTCCCTAAGGTGAGCTCTGGGTCACAGGTAAAAACAAAAGTCATGACTGCATTCTTTAATTGAATGCCTGGGAAACACCAATGTAACACCTACAAATTCCTGAGGTCACACTCATCCTACAACAAACACAGCATACTGAGGACAGAGTGGTGAGTTTGTTAACAGTGAAATTCTGACTTGCCCTCTGACAAGTGCAAAGGGGACCCTGAGGAGGAAAGCAGAGAGGAAGGAGGGGTATACATTCTACTGTTTGGCTCACAAACAGGGGGTAGCCCACTTATGGGGGGCAAAGGACTGCAAGTCCCAAGTATCCTACCCATTTCCCCTTCCTAGTGGGAGGAAACAATGAACGGTTACTGTTCAAGTTACGAAGAGTGAGGGGATAAGGGAGGGAGGGCTGCATGTATCTCTGCTTTATCCCCTTTAGGACCATGAACAATTCATGTTTGAATAGAAATGCATACAAGTCCTAAAGCTTAGATATCAAAAAATGATGAGCCCAAAATACTTTTGTGGCAAATATACACATTTAACCCACTAGACTTAACGTGATAATGATGGTGCTAAACTAATATAACTTACAGTTAGTAAGAACAGCAACTCAAGACAACGGATGATGTACTTACTGATAAGACAGAGTCCTTCCTAACATGTTCAGTCCTTCCTTAAACCCTTACTGAATCTGTTCGAGTCCAGCCAGGAAAACAGAAACCATACCAGATATTTTAAAAGAAAGAATTTGCTATGAGGAATTGGGTAAACAGAAGTTGGAGAACTGGAAAAGTAAAAAGGTGATTGTGAGACTGTGACAGAGTAACTACAGCAAGCAAGTACCAGCCTTGGGACTGAAGGAACAAAGGAAGACGTGGAGGTTACATTCCTGGAAGAGGAAGCTAGGAAACTGGAACTCAGACCTCTGAGAACGGGACATGGCCGACCTATTGTTGGTATTCCTGAAGCAGTGCAATGAGGCTGATGCTGGGAGTACAAGAAGCAGCAGGAAACTGGAACAAGAACCAGCTGCTCACGCCAGGACAGAGGCACAGGGGCGTATTGCCAGAAAGAACCATACATAGGAACCTGCAAGTCCCTTCGCTCCTCCTCCAGTTTTCGGTATTCCTCCAGCGCCCCCTATTGGTGGAACTAAAGAACACGGCTAACAAACAGCTGTGGTTTGCAGAGTCCTAGGTTCCTTATCACAAAGCCAAGTCCCAGCCAAAGGGACAACCTGACCTGGATTCATCCTGTATTTCCAAGTCTTTCGGGAGAGAAGGACGTAGCATATTTAGGGGACTCTGACAATCCTGACCATCTTGTCACTCCCTCCCACAAAAAAAAAAAATCATTTTTTCAATTACTGAAGATTCTGTTTTCTAAGATAAAGGTCGTTGATCTAATTTTAGGGTCGTTTTTCTTCATCGGTACATTTGAAAACAGGTATTTGTAAGGGAAAGAGAGGGAACATGTTTGAACTAAATTGTTTATTCTATTTACAGACTGTGACCAATTTTTATAACTCCCTGTCAAGGACTAGAGCTGAGACTGTCTCTCACATTTTCTTTACACTATTTCAATACATTTCTTAATTTCAACCCCTGCCCAACCATTAGGAGGAGCATGGGACCTTGAATCAGGCCTGTAAGTTCCCACGCCACTGCTCACAGGCTTGGGAGACTTGATTTAGGCTAACACTTGGACTTTCTGAGTTTCCCTTTCCTTATCAGGAAAATATGGGACAATACCGAATCCCAGGTGGTGAGGATTAAATGAAATCAAATACTATGTATGGCGGAGTGCCTGACAGCATGTTGAGAAATATCCATTTCATTCTTCTTCCAGAAACTGAACTCTTGACATTTCAAAAGCTTTAGAGACGTGACATTCAGGCCTGAACACCAGAATCACTTTTCAGTGTGCTCGCCTCATTCTCTTTACTGCAGTGAGGTTTTACCTGCAGTAGTGACCTCATTGGTTGGGGCCGTGAAAACTCTCATAGACTCTCAGAACTGAAACAACGAGTGGCTGAGAACTAGAAATCACGGGACGTTCCCCTCGCCCTGGCAGGCAGCTCGGGCTCCGGCGGCACGCGGGTGGGGCGCGGACCTCGCACCACCTCCCTGGGCGCTGGGCCTCGAGGAGCGCCGCGCGCAGCCGGAGCTGCCGGCCGGGGGCGCACAGTGGAGGCCGCGGCGCCGCAGTCCGTCGCTGGAGAAGGGGGCGTAGGATTCTGCTGGCCTTCGGCTGAGATGTGACTCGATCGGGCAGCCCATGTGGGGCCCCCGGCCCCCAGGGAGGTCGGCGGCCAGAGGGGCCCCGGCGCCCGGCTGCCTGGTCCTGCCGCTGTTGCCGCCACTGCTGCTGCTACTTGTGGCCGCGCCGTTGGGACGCGCAGGTAGGTGGGTCGCCCCCGGGCACCGCCACGTGCGGGACGCGGACCCACCAGAGCCGGCCGCGCCAACAGCCCAGCGCTGCGGGGCTCCGTCCGCCCGCCGGGTTTCGTTTCTCCGTGGGTGGAGCGGGAGGCCTGGGGTCTGCGCAGGGAGCCCCAGGGAGAAACACCAACACGCTCGCACACCTGGTTCTGCGTCAAGTTTGCACGACTCCGTGAGTCACACTTTCCCTTCGGGGGTGGGGGAAGTTTGACGATGGTCGCTCTAAGAGTGGTACCCACATCTCGTAACGTGCTGTCTGTGACATTGACCGCGCGCAACGCTCTCGCCGGCACGTCGCAGGCTCCGGCCACCCCGCGGCGGCCGCGCTAAGAAGCCTTGTCCGGATTGCGCCCGTCGGTGGGCCGCCGGGACCTGTTGCCCTTTCACGGGGAACTCCCTGCAGCGGAGTTGATGTCTGCACTTTCAAAAAACCAAACTCCCTGAAAGGATCTTCGCGAAAAGAATGGGATCTAGAAAGAGGCAACGTTTTTAAATACCCTCTCGCCTAGGCACATCATTTTTTTTTACTTTGCAGGTACGACCATGTACAGATTTGTGCTCTTTGATTTTTCGGAAATAAAACTTTTAACTGATCCATGCCATTTGGAAACTGAAGTGTTTTTGGTTTTAAGTTTAAACTCTACCAGTTGGAATCCAGTAAACCAGAATGATTAATTAACCTGATTTCTTTTCTTTTCTTTTTTTTCTTTCTGTATTTCTGGTATAAAGTTTTTTGTTTGTTTGTTTGTTTTCTGGGGCATGTCTTTATTTTAGAATTGTAATCCAATACAATTATTGTTACGTTTGTTGCTCAAATTGTTCCAGCTTTGGCCATTTAAAGCTCTTTTATTAGTTTGGCTCCTTTGACCTTTCCACAAGACCTGTTCTTTTCGAGCCCCTCATTGCTTTCTAGCACCACAAAATGTTCTAGGTTTATCTTGTATTTCCCCTTCTCAGGCCTGGTATCAACCACTAACCACTTCCCAAGGGACTTTAGGTCTTTCTACTGGAGAATAATATTTAGAAACCAAGATCTGGGTGCCAGGGATGCTCGTTGCTATGGGCTGTTGTTTACAGGCTCCCTCAGTGGACAGAGTTGGGAATTATAAATATGTGTACTAACCCAGTCATCCACACACATCTGAGAGAGAGAGAGAGAGAGAGAGAGAGAGAGAGAGAGAGAGAGAGAGAGAGAGAGAGAGACATTTTAAAAACAATGATCTTACACTGATATGTCTGATTTCAATACAACAAGCACAGAGTTCATATTGGCCTTCCTTTTCTTTTCTTTTCCTTTTTTTTCTTTTCTTTTCTTATTAGTTTCAGGTGTACAAAACAATGTAATAGTTAGACATTTACACCCCTCACAAAGCAATAACCTCCATCCCCCAATCTATTATCCCTCTGACATCATATATAGCTGTTGCAATTCCATTGACTCTATTCCCTATGTTATACTCCACATCCTGTGACTAAGTATATTTTAAATTATAGTTGACATTCATTATTATTCAGCTTCAGGTGTACGCTGCAGTGATCAGACACCTACACTGTCAATGAAATGGTCTCTCTAATAAGACAACTATCTGTGTGAGATCCTACAAAATCTTTACATTATTGGTTATATTCCCCAAACTGTTTTTTGTATCCCCGTGGCAATCTTGTGGTTACTGATTGTGCTTTCTAATCCCCTCACCATCTCCCTCATCCCCACCCCCTTCCCATTTAGCAACCCTGTTTTTTTTTTCTATATCTATGAGACTGTTTCTGATTAGTTTGTTCATTTATTCTTTAGATTCCACTTATAAGTGAGATCATATGATATTTGTCTTTCTCCATCTGACTTATTTCACTTAGCGTAATGTTCTCCAGTTCCATCCATATACTCCCAAATGGCAAGATTTCATTCCTCTTTATGACTGAGTAATACTCCATTGCATAAATGTACCACAGTTTCTTGATCCAGTCATCTACCGATGGACATTTCGGTTGTTTCCATGTCTTGGCTATTGTGAATAGTGCTGCAATAAACATAGGGGTGCATGAATTTTTTCAAATTAGCATTTTGGATTTCTCTGGATAGATGCCTAGGAGTGAAATTGCTGGGTCATAAGGGCTCTCTATTCTGGGCTCTCTATTCTATTCTATTCCATTGATTTATGTGTCTGTTTTTATGGCCTTCCTTTATTTGTAGCTTCTTTCTCCAACAATGAAAAACTACAATACGTTTACCTATGTGTTCAATTTTAGTATAAAATAGTTTCAGAATTGCTAACCCGTGCTCTTATGAGAAGCACATTTACTAACTAGATTATAGCACTAATGTATAGGTCTTTGGTCTTTAGCAAAACAATATCCACTCAAGGTATTGTTGATCAAAATTACTTAGATTAGTCCTTTTTTTCTTCAGCTTTTTTTCTTCAGCTCTTTTATGTTCTCCACTTGCAATATGGTTAGGATCATTTGTTCAGTTGGGCTTCCCCCACAGGATGGTTCGTTTTATTTGTTCATTTGGGGGTATTGGAAGGACATGTGAAACATTACTATGGTTTAAGAGCCGGAGCTATACAAAATGGTACACTCAGAGACGTGTCGCTCCCTCCTCATCCCTATGACCTAGTTCCTATGTTTCACCACCTCCCATCGGTAACCAAGTCTCCTTAGTTTCTGGTTGATCCTTACTATATTTCTTTTGCACCAATAAGCAGATAAATGTATATGTGTTTTCATATCCCCCTTGTTTCTTACATGAAATGCATCAGGTAGAGATACTCTTGCAGTTTTTTGTTTGTTTGTTTGTTTGTTTTTACTTAACAAGATAGTTCTTTTCTGCTTCACAAATCAGAACTCCTCAGGGATATGCCATGACCATACTGGCCAAACTCATTTCAAAACTAAATTATTTCCAGTATTTTCTTCAACATAGCCTGAAAACATCTTGTTTTAAACATACCATGTGCTAGTGGTCAAGAACCAGGTGTAAATCTGGGTTCTTTCCTACAGCCAGTATAGGATTTGCCCACTCAGATGTTCTTTTCATCAAACAAGCTTGTCATTTTTTTTGACAGTTAAAGAATTGCTTTATTAATACAAAAATACATACATACAAACTATAAAGTGCTAAGACATTTAAATATCCAAGTCATGGCAAAGAGGCGGCAGTTCAACATCCAGGATGGACAGAATGCTTGCAGGAGTCTGCAACAGGTTAGAGTCCCACTGGGGAGAAGGCATCTTCAGACGTAAGGGGGCCCAGCAGTGTAACAGCTTTTCAGGTTCCGTCTCCTCATCAAGGATAATGAGAGGCACCCCATTTAAGAGGAGACGTGCAATCTGATGCTGTTCAGGCAGGCTGAAACTCTCAAACTCTAGAGGACGGGAGGGAAGGAATTTTTCTATTTCTGGATAAGTGTTATTCAAGGCAGTAACAGAGGTTTTTGCTTCAACAGTCTTCTCAGTCATCTTTTTGGCAGAGAAGGTTGTCTGTTTTTGTTTGAGGGATCCATTAGTCTTTACTACCTCCTCCCCTTTGTCTCCCATGGCCTTTGGAGCAGACGTGAGATGGTTTCTTGTACATGTACATTTGCATGGCCTCCTCATGCTTGAGGCCCATCCCCGGCATGTCTGGAGAGCATCAGATAACCCAGATCCAAGCATGCGGCTGTAAGTATCACCAGCCTCCCTCTTCAGAATGGCAGTCCTACTGCCTGTAACTTTTACTCTGCTTCCTGCAGAATAAATTCAGGAAAGACAGTATTTGCTGTGGAGAGCAGCTAAGGAGATGGGTTACCTAAGGGGGTGGTATGGTACAGGAACAAGGCGGTAGGGATGAGAGGGGAGCCACACTTCTCTGAGTGTACCTTTTTATATAGCTCCAACTCTTGGAGTCATGGGTAGGGCACATATTTTCCATTTACGCATAAACTTTGGTTAAAGACAAAGATAATAGGCAAATAGAATTATTAATGCTAAAAAATAATACTTTAAGCATTTCAACATAAAGCTGTTTATAATACTGTTTTTATAATATTTTTAATAAAATTGCATATCTATGTGTTGCCTTTTTTAGTGCTTGACATAGTACTTTTCACAAAATATTACTCAGTAAATTTGCATTCTTTGGTTAAAAGCACCTTGCATTATATGCTTGATATTTTTATGATGATTTTTTAACTTGCATCTTTTTCTTCAATGTACAGTTTTACCAGATGTGATTGACATGTTTACTTACCTGATAATAAAAAAGGTCGCATATATTTTAATAAGCGAAATCATTTTATCTGTCTTAATTATAACATTACACTTATGCTATGATTGTGATATTCTGACAGCATTTTTACTTTTCTTGTTCCACACTTATGATTATTTGACGCAAAAGCTGATAAATGAATTAAATCATTATAATCAATTCCAAGATGTATCAAATTACGTATAAAATTAGAAAACAAGAGAATTTTAGGAAAAAAAAAAAGAATGCTGGCTGGAGACTTTAAAATTAAGTATTTCCTCTGCTTTATCTTTCAGCATTCCTCTTGTTATGGAAACCTAGGGTTAAAGTCCCATTTAATTGCTACTCTCTTGAATCTCCTCCCAGTATTACTTCCAAGTCATTACCTCCTGTACTAGTTTCCTAAGGCTGCCATAACAAAGCACCACAAACTGGGTCGCTGAATAGCAGCATGTATTTACTATCTCACAGTTCTGGAAGCAAAATGTTGGCAGTGCTGATTCCTTCTGAATGCTGTGAGGGGCCTCTGTTCCATGCCTCTCCCCTAGCTTCTGGTGGTTGCTGGCCATCTTTGGGGTTCTTTGGCTTGTGGATCAGCATTCTGATCCTCTGCCTTCACAGGGTATCCTCCTCGTCTCGTCACGTAACCTTCCCTCTGTGCATGGCTCTCTTTGTGTCCAAATTTCCCTTTTGTATACGTAACCAGTCATGTTGGAGAAGAGCTCACCCTACTGACCTCCTTTGAACTTGATTACCTCTGTAGAGAACCTATATCAATTTAAGGTTGTTTTTATGAGGTACTGGGGCTTAGGATTTAACATATTTCTTTTGAAGGACAAAATTGAATTCATTTGAATTCCTTCAGTCTACTTGAGGAAAGATGCATACCCTCAAAGATTTGTAGGGTGGTGAGTGGGCTCCGTGGGCTTGGCTTCCGAAGTGGAGAAACGCTACCTTTTCAGCTTCGTGCAGCAGTTCTCCTCCTTGGCCTGTTTGTTAGTCTATGTCCACTGCCAAAGGGAAACTTTGGCAGAAGTGTCATGCCTGAAAGGCTCCCCTGAGTATGTTGAAGGCAGAGATGAGGTCTTCTGCTGTACTTTCCGTACCATGAACATCAGAAAGAGCCACCATTTTGCAATGTATACAAATATTGAATCATTATGTTGTACACCTAAAGCTAATATAATGTCATATATCAATTATACCTCAATAAAAAAAAGGGAGAGAGCCATCAGTGGGTGTGTAATAAAGTCAGTGAAGTTTAAATTTGTTCAGCAGAGGGGCTCACTCTTCTCAGATCTCTACCTCCTGCCTCCTCTTTGCTAAGGGGCACTTTCACTGCAAAATCCTTACTCTCGCTCCAACAAGGACCATTTTCATACTTAAGGCTAACTATCTATATAAGTCTAAGCCAGCCTTCCTCCTCTATTTTAGATTAAAATATATGTGTTGCAAAAGATTCACTAAATTATCTACTAAATGCCTTACCTTATTATTTTAAAAATTGGCTCATAGTTTTTAAGTGCAAAATGGAATATCACATGCAGTTTAGAAACAAATAGCTTAGGGAAATGAGATAATTGAGATGATCAGATTTACTGAAAAAGAGTTACCTTAATACCCCATGTATCCATTTTGAGTTTTCAAAAGTTAAAATATAACTTGAGACAATGTGATTTTTAAATAGTCTTCCTTTGAGCAACTTTTCATTCATCCATGCCTTCATGCATGCATACCTTTCAGGAACTGTTCTAGGCATTGAGGTGAACAAGGAAACAAGATCTCTTTCTTTATGAAACTTCAGTCTTAGACAGGTTATTACATTAAAGTATAAATGCCAGAATTGAGGAGACCAAGCTTCACTCAAAGCGAAGAATAAAGCAATTGATCTAATATAGGAGTTAGGCAGGACTTCCTATAAAAAGGGGCCTTTTAATTGAGTCTTTTGAATTGCAGTGAGTGTGTGTGTGTGTGTGTGTGTGTGTGTGTGTGTGTGTAATCACATCACCTTCTGTCTACTTGAGGAAAGATGCATTAGAAAAGAAATGAGATGTCAAACAATAAATACTACAAATTCTTTTAGGGAAAAACATAAATTCAATAAATAGCCATAGGTAGACTGTCATCCATATTATGTGAAATAATTATAATTTCATATAAATTCAGATAGTTTTCATTTAAAATATTAGCAAGAATTAATATTTAGTATCAGTAAAGGTAACTCCTGCTCTAAGCCATTTTCTATCTATAAATTACCAGGTAGTTAATATTCCTTTTTCACGCCTACATTTCTTTCTTATAAAACTATACAAATCCACAAAGAAAACGTAACAACAACTATCAGAATACCACAAAGAGGATGATATTTTCGAGGGTGGTATTACCAAGGAGGTGGGAGTAAGGAGCTTTGTAGCTATAGGCAGCCTGACCTCAAGGACATTGGCGGCCTCAACAAGTCACTGTGTTCTGTGGCTCATTGCAATAGTGACTCAAACCACAAATAATTATCAAAAAGCACAAGTGTTACAGCTGTGGTTTTCTAAGATCGAGCTGGTATCCTACGTGCTGTTTCTCACTTCCTGAATCAACACAGTCCTTTGAAGGCTTCTATTAGCTGTAATGAGCAGGAGCAAAGGGAATGTCTTAATTGAGCCATTCTCCGAGTTGCTCCTGGAGAAGTTCCAGTGTCGCCAGCTCCTTTGACTTTTCCTCATTGGTAGGCTCTTCACGTTGCTCTGCTTTTATCCTGACCAGTATTTTTTTGTTTGTTTTTTCACATGTTTGTGGCAAGATAAGTACCTCAAAGAGCTGAACTTCAATAAGGCCTATGTGGAGCCCCTGTTCCTTTTATTGCATTTAGTTACACAACTTTATTAAGGCCATAATTCACCCCTGAAGAGGTCTGATCCGAGTCCTGGTCACCCTCAAAACACAAAGCACGTACTTGTCACTGAAGAGGAAAGTTAGCCTATTGAAAAGTATTTTACCTTTCTGATAGGCGATAGAGGCGACTGTACACTTCTGTCTTCATTCTGTTTAATTGGAAAGTCTGAAATCACACCATCAACCTCATTTGCCTCAATATCCCAATTAACAATGAACAGAAGTAAATACTATCAATTACTTCCAAGTCTCCACTAGATAATTTCTTCCAAATCTTCACTAAATAATTATTTTTAAGCCTCTTACTTTTTCTATTATTTTTTCTCCCATTTTTACATGAATTTTCTCTTTGAAAATTTCAAGTGATGGAGATATTAACAGAAGAATCGCATTGCTTCTGTGAGGATAAAAAGAAGTACTAGTTGTAAAAATGATTTGAAAAGTAAACTGGATGAAGTATGTTAATATTTAATAAATACCTATTGACTGAACTTGGAGTTCCCAACAACTATTCTTTCCAATACCTTAGTGATCCCAAGTGGTTTGTCTTTGATGCTGTTGTTTCTTTTATCTTTTCCTTTTTGAAGCAAGTTATCAAGTATTAGAGACTCCAACCCACATTTACTTTTCTTTTTTTAACCTACTTTTCCAGTTACTATGATATTCATTACTATCAATTAAGACACTTTGGAGATCACAAAATGTGGAGAAAATCAAGCTTCTGCCATCAAAAAGCCAATTTCCAAAAGGGAAGGTGAAGGGAAGACATACAAGAGATGACATAAGGTAGTAGGACCGGTTTTCTAACAATGGGGCTGACATGTGGCATATTCAAAACAGGTATTTTAGGAGGCTATACACACAAATCTCACAACAATGTATTTCTTAAACTCCTTTTTTATGGAGTTCAAGGTGGAGTTTGGTATAGCTTGGTCAGAATAACCCCTTAAGTGGCAAACCTTCGTCTTTGATTTGTGAATTGAATATAAAAGCATTCAAAGGCACTTACAACAGACTTGAGTAATCAAGCTGGGAAATGCTGTCTGTGTTGGGCAAAAATGAGGTGTGACTATAAAATAATGAGATGGGATTTTTGGCATGTTTATTAGCTATCCCTGAAGATAATTGTAGCTGAAAGGAAGCATGTCTCAAATGCCACTAAGTGAGCTGAGCAGTACCATGGGAATAATTATAGTATAAACATTCCCGAAGGAGCTACTTGGAAGATGTACACTCTCTTTGGCGGGTAAACAATACATTTATTTTAAAAAGTAGTCTCTAAAGTTCTTTAAACACCAACTGCAATATTCAAAAACATGTTTAAGCACATAGATTTACTTATCAGGGTGTGGCTATAAAGAAGTAACACTGCTTTTTCTATGTGACTTATACATCAGTTATCTATATGAATGTGCAAATACCTAGCAGGGTACATTGGCATATATTGATGGATGGTGTCCAAGATTGAGAAAAATATCTGCTCCATGAGAACAGGGCCTTCTGTGTGTATTTGTCCTCTAGTGCCCTAACCTAGTACCTATCCGTTTCTATTTCTAGCACATAGTCGGTGCCCAGTAACTACTGATTGAGTGATATGACTATGTACAGTTCCACCAGGTAAAGCTTCAGTGAAGAAGAAACACTTGGGTTTTTCTCATTGAATTTCGTATATCTCTCCTTAGAAGCAGTCATCTTTAACATGCAAAATTTACAATGATCATACAATCCCTTCTTCCCACAACACTGTTCTTTGGAGCACTTCCTGAAAGCAGTAGGTGAGTGATCCTAGTAGACAGAGCCCTGTCATTGTCAGAACCCTGGGCTCAAGCATGCGCCATATGACTGAATAACCACAGGTCATCATTTGGCTTCTCTGGGCCTCTACCATGTTTCCCTGAAAAGAAGACCTAACCAGACAATCAGCTCTAATGCGTCTTTTGGAGCAAAAAGTGACAAGACCCGGTCTTATTTTACTATAATATAAGACCCGGTCTTATATAACATAATATAAGACCGGGTCTTATGTTAGTTTTTGCTCCAAAAGATGCATTAGAGCTGATTGTTCAGCTAGTTTTTCGGGGAAACAGGTTATCTATTCAGCGCTAAAATGATAATAGTTAACTATGGAGAAAAAATACTGAGCTAATAATTATTGAGCTCTTTCTTTGTGTCAGGTACTGTTCTAGGAGGTGTGTGTAAAGAATCCTATTTAATCATCCCAGAGACTAAGAGGCAGATAGTATTATTTTTTCTTTTTACAAATGAGGCAATTGAGGCACAGACGTTAAATAACGTAACCTCACACAGCTGATAAGTGGTAGATCAGAGAGGCCCCACTGTGGTTCTAGAACTCTTGTTCTTAGAACTTCTCTCTGACCTACTCACATAATTATTAGAAGCCAATGAGATAGGGCAGGTGGTAGTGCCCTGTATAAGTGTATTAGTTACGTATTTATATGAACATGTATATAAGTATTATTATAGAGAAACTGAGGCAGCATGCATATACAGCAGTGAGCAGGCAGAGAAATAATAGTGGGGATTGTGGTTAGGGGAAGATAATCAAGTTCAAAGGAACTAATATTAATACCAAACTATGCCCCGCCCTTTATAGAAGACAGTTGGGTATCTTTTCTTAAGTAAACAGTTCCTGAATCACATTTTAAGTGCTGTTTAGATGACTTTCTTTTTAAACGAACTTGATATATAGTTAGGGGGGAGTGGAGGAGAGAGGAGTTAATAATTTTCAAGAGAATTAGTTTATAACTTGAGACAAAAGAAAACATGCCTTTCCTTTCAGCATGATGAAGTTAGAACAATACTTAACATAATCTGCTGAAGGCAGCCATACTGTTTGCCTCTCCTGTGGTGGTGATTAGGATGAGTTATTTATAACTTTTGCTTCCTGGAATTGGTTAATTACCCTCTGGTGCTTTTTGTACATTAACTCTTTTTAACCTCATTCCCCACGATAGAAAACTCATTCAGGAGATGATTTTATTCTTTTTCTTTTTTTCTTTCTTTTTTGGTCTTACACCATATTAAGGTGTTTTCCTATTTCAAAAGACACTTGAAACACTTGAAATATGTAGCAACCACTTGCCGTGGGCTACTGTTTCTTCATTAAAAAGCATCAGTTGAATATCTTCTGACTGTACTAATCCCCCGTGTATCATGTAAGTTTACCAAGCTGATTTCAAGCCATCAAGATTTAGTGGTTCAGCCTGTTCCACCCTCAATCACATGCTCATGGGAATCTGGGTTCTACCCCGATTTCATGATTTATGTGAGCCTCACCAGCGCCCCACCTGATTATTTCAGTTTTAAAGCATTTATTTACCAGGCACTGGGGATACAAATACTCTTTATAAGACATGTCCAATGTCAAACAGCTCACAGCCCAGTTCCAGCTGCGGAAGAACAGAGGCGGCTGGGGGGGCTGGAGACTTTCTCTGGGCAAGACTGGGCAGGGCTTTCTCAATGCTGAGGCTTTGCTAGTTACTCATGACCTTGAGATACTTAAACACTTGCCCCAAAAGGGAAGTCCCCAGAAGTCTGGTTGTTTTCCTTATTGGTGGGTGAATATATTCTATTTTCCATAACAGCAAAGTTGGAATGCCTCAGAGCTCCCAAAAAGAGAGGTTTCGATAACCACAAAACTGATGACCCTAGTTCAGTTCATTCAGAGAAACTCACCACTTTGTATTAGTGTTCATCAGGCACTAATTTATTAAAAGCATTGAGGCTTTTCCCACAGTACTCATATAATGAAATGGAAATGCATTTTACTGTTAGGCATATAATTAAAACCGCAACATATTTAGATGATGACATTAGTATTAATTTTGAGACCATTAGGAAAATATCACATACAATTTCACTATAGCTGGAGACCTGTACACAAGGTAACTCTTGCAACCAATGTAGCAACCACATTTTATAAAACTCTGCTAAAGAAGTCAACATAGATTTACCCATTTTGAATGCCATTTATCTCTTCTCTTCCTACTAGAAGGACCTGACAGTAGATACAGAGCGTTCTCCCTGTGAGAGAATGCGCTATAACATAGATGAAGCGGGCTAGAAAGCTTTCCCAAAGGCCAAGATATAACAAAAGGAAAATAAACACTTAGAGGGGACACAAATCTAAATGATATGACTTAAAGATATAGCTAACCAATCATTACTTGGAAGTTCATTAAGTAGACGCTTCGTTGCAGACCCCTCACAGCTTTGTTCTGGCAGAGGCCATCTTAAATACCCACAATTCAAGGGGGCAATCTCAAGTATCCCTCTATTACTCAAAGTCCATACTCTGGTCAGGAAAACTCAAAGGGAACTCAGATGCCCTGCCCATTTCTGAGGTCTTCTGAGTTCGATTTTCTCTTCAAAGACCAGCCTCTTACCCAGATGGCTGTTGCCAGGTATACCCACTTTCTTTAGTGAAGACCACGTATACCCTACACGACATCACAGCATCATCATATTTTAGTTGCTAAAATAGTACAAAGCAATATTCATTAAATGGATGCACACATGAAGGAACAAGGGATGTTTTAGGTCCAAAAGATACTATAGGAGTAGGACACAAAAATTGCAAAGGCACGGCTGGTGAACATGGTACATTTAGAAGAATTGCAAAAAGACCAGACCACAAAGAAACTTGTGTACCAAACGAAAGTTGCAATGGTACAGCACTCCCAGAAATAAAACTATGTGTGTCAGTCCAACAGCTTTATGATTTGGGAAGTGAAATCAATGAATTGCAGAGAATCAGAGCTGTACTTCCATTCTAGGCCATGAATCTATATGAACAAAATGCTTTTGTTACCTATAAGTTGGCACATGACTCCTGATATCTATGTGGGTGTGACATATTTTCACTTTGGTGTTGATTAAATTATCTTATCAGTACTGGCAGGGTAGGAAAATGATTTACCTCAACTGGAATGTTTATACATTCTTTATGTTTCTCAAAATGGAAACAAACGCAGTGCCTAAAAACTATGCAAAAATTTTAAAACCATGAGAATGTACTAGTTACCAATTGTTTTTTCTTTTTTAAATATGCTAGTTCTCCTCCTTAAAAAGAGTGCTGCTTCTACTTTTTCATCACTCCTTTGCATCATCAAAACAGATAAAAGGGCAAGTATTCCTTGATAAATCCTCATCTGTTAATTTAACTTTCATCACACAGCAACTCACTTACTCATGAGACTCTTGCAGCTCTGCCTCATCAGGAGGTCCTGATGTTTCTACTTTGAAAACTGAGCTCCGAGCTGCCCACCCATCTCCATACCCACAGCCAGCATCTGGATGCAAGCTCAGCCTTCCTCACTAGGGCTGCTGTAATTATGGCTTTACTGGTCTCTCCAGTTCTATTCTTGCCCCATCCAGTTTTTCTCCCCTCAGTAGTGAAGTAATCCATTTGAAATATAAATAAGCTTACAAGGCTTCAATAGTTTACCACTGAATTTCAAATATAATCCAGATTCCTTCCCAGGGCTTACAAAGGAGATCTAGCTCCTTTGTACTTCTTCAATTTCATCTTGGCCACTCTTCTTCCTCACTTTTTTCCCAACACACTGATGTTTTGACAATTCCAAGGACACTCACTGTCTTTTTTGGATACGATTTTCCCCATGTCAGGGGTCTGGCCTGGAGCACTGCCCTCCCACCCCATGACTGTTTCCTAAGACCCTTTCTAAGTAGGTTCTGTTCTACTCCAAGGGTAGCAAGTGAGTGAGGCGGTTAAGAGCATAGATTTTGAACCCAGCTCGTCTGCTTATAAGCTGTGTGAACATGTGCAGCTCACCTCACTTCTCTGTGCCTCAGTTTCCACATCTATGTAATGGCAATGATAATAAAAGTCCCTTCCAGAGGGCTGTTATGAGGATTGAATGATTTGGTTGTATAAAGTACATAGAATAGTGTTAGCTGCATGGTAAGGATTCAATAAATGTTAGCTACTATGTTTATTATATGCTAGCCAATTTGCCTCACATCAACAAAAACTGTAACACATATAGGTTTTCACATTATTATGTTTTCAAGTCTTATGCAAATTGAGTTTTATTTGCGTAGTGTATCTACCATTAAAATAGAATCTCTTAGCCTGTCATGAATGTATTCCACTCTCAATATTATTTTTAATCATGCCTAGAGACCTCTTATGTCCTGATGAAACCAGAACTAATCCAAGGGAGCAAGCAGTCCTTATAACTCTTCTTTGCAGAAAGGTCAGACCTCACCATAGTAAGAACCATTTATTTCCATTCATCAAATACAAATCATTAAAATTCCATAATTAACAAAAATTATAACCGATACGGATAAATAAGGTATTACCAACCCCCAACAATTGATAAATATCTGTTTCTGGAAATAAAATTTCTACAAGCAGAGAGACAAGATGTCAAGAAAGAGGACTACATGGCTTAATTTGCTTAGAAATTAGCAGAACATGTCATTAAAAGAAATATTTTATGTCTTGGGTAAATGTAGAGATGGGCTGATACTACAACCTGATATCTTTTTTCATAGTAGGGCTGCTCCTGAATAATACTTTGGTTAATGACAAGGAGCTGATCCAAAACTGCTAGCTTTTCTGTCTATGCAGAAAAATTATGTCAATCCAAATGAAGAATATGCAGGACTAAAAAGCCGGGATATTCTTTCCCCAGAAATAGTGTACAGAACAGCAACATCCATTTTAGAATGTATTGCTAGTAAATGTTTACTACTCTGAATCTTTGTCAGTGTATTTACAATGAACTTTAAGCATTTATCTTTTTTTAAAAACCAAAAAGTTGTTGCTGTGATCTTCATTTGCTATTAAAAAGCTAATTTATTTCTAGTCTTCTCATTGGATTTTTAATTTTCTTTATAGAGATAAAATCGACTTATTAAAATAACGTGTGTGGTTTTTTTTCAAGATTGTTAAATCAGGAGTCATTTGTAACATTATTGGGATTGGAGGGGGACACATTTTTCTTTCTCCAGTTTAACTTGCCTGTTTTTTGGTGATTAATCTCTCTTAGTTTCTCTTATTTTTTAAAGTCTTTGTTGTATTAGTTATCCAATGCTGTGTAACAAATTACCTCAAAACACAGTGGCTTAATTCCACAAATATTATCTCACACAGTTTCTGAGGGTCAGGAATCCAGTGATGGCTTAGTTGGGTGGTCCATCCCAAGAGTGTAAATGGGGGCTGCAGCCATCTGAAGGATCCACTTCTAAGCTCACTAGTGTGCCTCTTGGCAGGAGGCATGACTCAGTTCTTCACCTGCTGTTGGGAGCCTCAGTTACTTGTCACGTGTGCCTCTCCATAGGGCTGCTCCCAATAAGGCTTCCCCCAGAGTAAATATTCCAACAGAGAGGAAGCAAGGTAGAAGCCCCAGATCTTTTATAACCTAATCTTGGAAATGATGTACCATCACTTCTGTCATATACTATTGGTCACAGAGACCAACCCAGATATAGTGTGAGAGGTAACTGTACAGGCTGTGAGGAAAAGGGAATTACTGAGGGCCATCTTGGAAGCTGGCTACCAAACTTGTGATATGTATGATTTCCCTGCAATGTAGACTTGCAGAGATGTATACACATTTCACAACATTTATAATGAAATGTATTTTCTTTTAAAAAGATAGAATGTCATAGTGAAAAAAATTGTTTAATGTTTTAATATTATTGTCACATTATTAATTCTATTTAATTAATCTACTATTACCATAGTTTGGTAACATTTTGATAATTGGCATAGCATTTCTAGAGGATTATTTAAACAATTACAAAACATTAAACAAAATGTCTGTTGAATCAATAAACATTAACGATTGACGGCACATTCCAGAGTAAAGTTCATTTCGGAAAAGCAAAATTGCTTTGTTTCTCATGACAGTGACCAAGAAATTTAAATGAAAATAATCCATTTTTCTGTTACAACTTATTTCTTAAAACTTTTTTGGGTATGTTTTAGGCAACTTGAGAGTTCTGTCAATTGCTTACTTGTATTAAAAGATAAACAGAAACTAATGTTGTAAAGATTTGGATAGCGTGAACATTGAGAAAATATGCCTGGATTTTAAAATCTAAGATAACTGGTATTTTAAATCTCCAAACTCAAGTTGCCACAAACCAGAACATTCTAGTTCCTTATCAATTAGCTCTGTGGAACCATGTGTTTGTTGGTGGTAATGTTTCCATCTGTGATATTATAATGCCCAGTCTATTTTAATTTTAGCTCTTACAAGATGATAACCACTCTTCACGTGTTAGTGTCATCTAAACGTGTAGGACCACAGCCGTTTAGATGTGGAAAGATCCTTGGGATTTTCTATGTTGAAAGTATTTCTCACTTTTGCAGGGTTGGGAAATACTATACTTCATGGTGCTGCCTCCCCGTGTTCTGTGTTTCATCTTCAAAACTATGATTAAAATTCAGAACCTAGTGATAGCACAGAGCACTATTAGATCACTGATCAGTAGTCACTGGATATAATTTCCAGAAAAAGCCAATAGCAGTTGATACAGTATGGTTAGAATATGGTATGGTATGACATAGTATGGTTAGTATAGAAGAATAGAAATCAAAGACAGACACTGGGGAGGCTGTGTCCTTTTGAGATCCTCTCTACTACCCGCCACACCCACCCACACGGTGTTCACTTAATAGTGCTTCTCTTTGAGTATGGAACCTTCTTATTAAACATAAAACTGAGGTATTTTTTAAAAAATGGTAAGCGTAAAAGGAGTCATTACAAATATGGCACATGCACACAAACACACAGTCAACGGCCTATATTTTGGTTGCTCTGCCACATGTTAAAGAAATTATTTTGGCTTAGCATCAGGGTCAGATTACAAACTTTAATTCTAAAGTAAAGAATTTGTTTCTTTCTTTTCATTTGACTTGTGGAATTGCGATGCATTGTATGAGCTCATCTTAGCCAACGATTATCATAAGCATAAAGCTAATTCCTTTCTCTGACATAAGTCCCAGCTGATGTACACAAGAATTATGGGCCTTTAGCCAAGACTGGACCAGCTTCAGGGACTTAACTAAATTTTATTTCCTAAGTTTGATTTGCAGTATCAAAATTTGATGTTTTTCCAAGTTCGCTGACTAGAATATGGAATTTGTGATAGGATAAGTTCTTCATAGAATCTGATTTTTATAACTCAGTACTTGGATCTCTCCAGTAGTTTAAATTAATATTTTGATTCTTACATGCTACCAGATAAATAAACTTTTTCATTTATCTGAATTCAAGGATTTCCTTGTTTTCTTTTATAAGAAACTATCCTTCACTTACTTTCTGTCCTTTTCTAATATTATGGCAGTTTCTCAATTCTTTGTTTCTCTACAGAGGATGAAGATACAGTTTTTCTTAGACTGTGAACTTATGTGAACTTATCAGTATTTAGTTAAATAATCTTCTTTCAGGGCAGATGGGTGGCTCAGTTGGTTAGAGCGCGGGCTCTGTGCAACAGGGCTGTCAGTTCGATTCCCACATGGGCCAGCAAGCTGCGCCCTCCACAACTAGAATGAAGTCAATGAGCTGGCTCAGTTGGTAGGAGCGCGTCCTCTCAACCACAAGGTTGCAGGTTTGACTCCTGCAAGGGATGGTGGGCTGTGCCCCCTACAACTAACAACGGCAACTGGACCTGGAGCTGAGCTGCACCCTCCACAACTAAGACCGAAAGGACAACAACTTGACTTGGATGGAACTGATGAGACTCCAGGGGGAAAACACACCACTGTTCCCCAACACACCACTGTTCCCCAATAAAAAAGTCCTGGAAAAACACACTGTTCCCCAATAAAGTCCTGTTCCCCTTCTCTAATAAAATCTTTAAATAAATAAATAATCTTCTTTCACTCTTTTCTAATTATTGCTTTATATATACTTGAGTAGAGCTAATCACACTCCAACCTCCAGAACTCTGGGCTTTTGAGGACATCTATTCTAAATTGTATTTCTGTATCTAGTAAAGGGATTGTTTCAGTTATCTGCAGGTACATAACAAACTACCCCAAAAGTTAGTGGTCTAAAACACTCATTTTATTATGTCTCATAATTCTGAAGGTTAGCTGGGGCTCAGCTGTATGGTTCTTCTGCTGGTCTCATTTGGAGTCTCTCATGCAGCTTCAATCTATGGCAGGTGGGACTAGAATGTCTCCAGAAGATGGACTGTTCACTCTGGCCCCTTGCTTAGAAGGCTGGGCTCAGCTGGGACACGGAACCTCTCCCTTGTCACAAGACCTCGCGACATGGTGTCTCCAGCAGGATTGCCCAACTTCTACATGGCAGCTAACGGCTTCCAAAAGGCAAAAGTGGAAACTTCCAGGCCTTCTTAAGGCTTAGTCCTAGAGTTACTTCTGCCATATTCTGTTTGTTGAAGTGACTCACAGTGTTGGCTCAGGTCCAGTTTGGGAGAAAATACACAGGACATGGGTACTGGAAGGCGGTATCTAGAGACTAGCTACCATAGTAGTTATGTTTTCCTTTTTCTCTACTAAGACCCCTATTTCTCTCTACTTCTTTTCAGTTCCCTGTGTCTCTGGTGGTTTGCCTAAGCCTACAAACATCACCTTCTTATCTATAAACATGAAGAATATCCTACAGTGGAGTCCTCCAGAGGGCCTACCAGGGATGGAAGTTACTTACACAGTGCAGTATTTCATGTAAGTTGGCTGTTTTTCTTTTGGTTAATTTTTAAACACAAGACTCAAATTCCTATTAATTGCGTGAAGATAAACCATCTTTTGTATTAAATAAATATTTGAAAAACTTTTAGATGATTTCATTTTGATTTTCTTGCTATGTTTCATTAGATTAAATTAGAAAACGGTTTCTTCATGGAAACAGTAGTATTGGGTGCTTAGGAAAGGGGAAGTTATTTAAATGGAGAAAACTTGGTCAAAATGTTATTCTGTAGCTGAACAAAGTGAGAAATCCATCATCTTTGAAACATCTAAACTTATTGGAATTACAGACATTTTTAAATGAAATTGAGGGCAAAATTCTGTGCAACTAGCTGTTCCTATTAAAGATAGTAGTGATTGGACATTTTTACTTTTCACCTCTCCCGCAAAACTCATTGCGAGCAAGCATGAATGCAAATCAGATAGACAATTCCTGTCTTCAAAGCAGAGAAGGAAATGGCCACAACCCCAAGTCACAAACTATGAAGCATACAAGACAAATGCTGTGAAATCTGAAGGAAAACAACTGCAGAAGCTAAAAGCAAACCTGTACCTTCTTGGACACTAACAATAGAAAATGATTTCCCAAGAATAAATGTCACAGGACTAAGAGGCTTACCTAGCAATCTGAGGAAATGTCTCCATGGAGCCTTGGTTTGGTGCCACGGAACATCAGAGAAGGAGGAGCTGAAAGAGAAATGAGGTTCAGGTGACACCACAGGCCAGGGGTAAGGCTGGAGTGAGGTGGTGTGACTTTGCAGACGTGCCCAGAGCCACAGCAGCCTCCCGCAGTCCCACACCTGAGATGAGCAGGCTCCCAGGCACAGGGAATAATATAATTCAGTGAGCAGGTGCGTGACAAACCGTCACTTCTATACCCGCTCACCTAATAGTCAACAAACAGCTGGCCCCATTCAAGCAGTAATAGTCCCAAGGAAACCAGCGCAGCACCTATCCATAATTACTGGAAGGGAGAGACACACAAAAACGAACACAAGTTAAAAGTCTTGAAAAGCTTTCCCAGAAAGTAGGAGAAAGATTCAGATAAATAATTATTCATAGTTTGAGTCCATAAACAACATGTTTCTAATGAGAAAGCTCAAAGTGACAGTCTCTTCTCAAAGAAGAGATTCTGAGACAAGAGAAGAACTTTTTTTTTTTTTTTTTTTAATGGTCAGAGCTTAGGGAAATGATGGGAAATAAAAATGTTACAATGAGTTGAGAAACTTATTACAGCTAACTGATAGTAATAGTTGAACAGGTAGTAATGACTGTCTGAAATTGCTTATCATAAATGTATGTTATGTCTAGGAAAACTTAATGAAAGAATTTAATAAAAGAAAACAAACATTTCCTCATGAAGTTGCTGAATTTTAAGACAATGGCCATCATAGCAAAAGTAGAACTCAAGTCAGGCAGGGGGATGAGGTGACTTCTGTCTGGCAGCACTAACAGAAGACAGTGATCCATCTTCTGGGGGAAAAACAGGAGTGGCTTAAGACTCTAATCAAGTTCAACAGATGTATTTTCGAGCAGGTGGGAATTCAGGATATCAATCTCCTGAGACCTTCTTGGGAGGATAAAAACCACTAACTAAAGATAAAAGCACTAACTCTGATATAGAAGGTAATATCGGTGGATATTACCGAAAAAAGAAATTAGCAATGACAAGGATGGCAAAAAGATTGGTAGCACACATTGTAACCATCAAAATAGTGATGGGAAATATGATTATCAAGCTTTCTTGTAAATATTGAACCTAGACAATAATATAACAAATCAGAAGGTGGGGAAAAACTGTAAGTGTACTGATTTTTATCGTAGCAAATCATTAAATGTGATCTAAAATGAAAATACTTCATTTTAATAACTAAACTCTCAATATTTTCCAATAAACTGTTTTCTTAATTTAAAATATTTTTAGGAACTAATATCACTTGCGATGATGAAACATTTGAACTACAGTAATTCCTGTAATTCACTTCAATTTATTTTTTATATTGAAGTTCAAGTCAAGTTAAATTACTATTTTTCTTAAAACCGTATCTGGTATAATCTAGTTTTTATCTACATATTTAACTATCTAATTATCCTTCTGGTTATATATAAGCATAATGAGCTGCTGACCAAATGTTTCAGGGTAATACGTCTCAGGGTGATTTATTTCTCTCTTGATTATACTTTCCTTTTTTCTTTCTTTTAAATAAAGATTATACTTTGCTGATTGAGTGTTTTTTTTAATGTACCATATTTACAAAAAGAGAATACAGTCATTTTTGTCTTTGCAAAAAAAACGCTGACCACTGAAGGCAGTGAAAGACTTCAGCTGCTATTCAGCATGACCTCATTTATCTAGAACCTTATTTTCATGTCTGAGGAGTTTCCCAGGAGATGGGGTTTTAAGAAAGAGGACATCACTGTGCAAAGAGAAATGGCTCATGAGATGCCCTTACCTCCTATTCCATTAGGTGGAGCAAGGAGCTTGCTCTGTCCTTTTTATGTCTATGTGATTCAGAAAAGGATTTTGAAAAATGGTTAGATTCATCACTGCTCTGTGATAGCAGGTAATTTAGCTTGTGCAAACTTCGAAAAAGAATATTTAAAAACAAACTTGCTATACTGGAGTTCTTACACACCCATGCATGTAGGCAGTGGACAGGAACAGAGGGCGGTGTGTTTCACTGACAGGGCTCCAAGCTCCTCCCAGAGTCAGACAGTGCTGGGTTCAGAATCAGGCTATGAACCTAGCCAGGTGACCTTGGGCAGGTTACATATTATAGTTTTGAGTGAGGTTTGTTTGCAAGTAAAAGATGAAATTTGAATAAAAGTTTAAATTATATCTGCCAAAAGAATTTAGTGCGGAAAATATAGTGTAGCACTAAAAGCACAGTATCAAGGAAAAGTGGTTCAAATCCCATATAAGCCTTTTACTGGTCATATGAACTTGAGCGGTTGGTTCCCTTAAGCCTCAGTTTCCTCATCTGTAAAATAGGATGAAAATAAGACTCAGTTTCCTCATCTGTAAAATAGGATGAAAATAAGCCTCAGTTTCCCCATCTGTAAAATAGGATGAAAATAATGGCACCTGGCTCCTATGATAATTAAATGAGATAAAGTGAGCAAATACTAAGTACCATGTGGCACACAATAGACACGTGATAAATGTTTCCTGCCATGTCCAGAAAGCAATCAGAGGCCACTGAGGGCCCCTGATGACTTTTTGCCTTGCATAAACATCATTACTGGAGTATTCATTGAATGATTCATGTCTATCAGCTTGTCAGACTTACAAAGCATTTTGTACAGAGCCGGGTGGAAGCCTTTTCTCTTCCATCAACCCCTGTCATGGGAAGCTGCCCAGCCCTTGTCAGAGTGAGAAAGTTTGAGGAAGGAGGGTCAAATAGGGAATGCCAATATTTTTCAAAACACAAGTCCAGACCTGTTGGTGGGCCACGAAATCAATTTTGATTGACATAACTAGCATTATTTTTAATGGAAAGAATTGGAATGGTATGGAGTGGATTGGATTGGATTGGAAAATAACTGAATGCATGGCATGTGCTAAAGTTTAGGTAGTATCTTACAAAAGCTTTGTTTTAGTATGTTAGATATATATATGTTTTTGTGAGCTAGCTCACAATGTAAAATGTATTTCTTTCTGTGGCTCACAATCAAAAAAAGTTTGAAAGTCCCTAGGCCATGATTGTAAATTGGATGAAGAAGTTGGTCAACAAGACCTGACTATAATATTCTAATGTCTTCTGGCAGGTGTGGTACTTATGAACGAGGAGACATTTACTTTCAAGAATCTGTTGCCATATTCTGAAAAGGGAAGATACCCTCAAGCTTTGGCAACACTTGATAAGTTGACATTTCCTCCTTCTTAACACATGCTCTTCCCTTCACTTTTGTGATGTCTGTTTTTCCTTCTTTCTCTTCTGCTGCTATTTCTAAGTGTACTTTGTATCCAACCTTTAAATCGTGATGCTCTTGAAATTTTATCCTCAGCTTTGCTTTGTCTCCATGGATAATTTCATTCACGCCTACACCTTCAATGAGCAGTCTTAGGCCATTGATTTCAAAATCACTACCTCCCACTCAGACCTCTCTCCCGAGCCCAGTGTCAATGGGCATCTGCGTTTGGATATCTTTTACGTACCTCAAACTCAGTGTGTCAACTGCACTCATTATCTCTCCTTCTTTCTACTTCCCACTCCCCATTTCCCATATCCTCCCGTGCAACCCCCTCTCTGTCACCGGCTCATGCTGTGTCACTTAAACTCTACACCTCAGTCTCTCCCACCTGAAATGTGCTCAAAATATTTTCCCCTCCCTATTTACTATGGGTGTTGTGTTTTTAATAAAGGAAAAATCAATGTGAACAACTCACTTAACATCATCATTATCATAATCACAATACTTATTGAAAATGCAGATTTTGGTATGTGCTCCAACCTAGTGAATTTTCCCCAAACCCTTAATGGAAAATAGATTTTTAAATTTTATGAGACTATCAAGGTAATTTTTCTTCCAAGAAAAATAAATGACTAATTTTTTTCTTAAAACAACCAATCAAACTGACCTCAGTATGCATGGTGGACTAATAACTTACATAGATAATTACTAGAAGAATTGATCATACAATATGTAAAATTTTTACTGTAGCCCAAGAATAATAATAAAATACATGCTTTCAAAAATGTGCTATCCACTTTATAATTCACAGAAAAGAAAGGTGATTACAGAAACTCTGACTCACGTTCCTGACAGCTAATGAAAATAATTGCCAGCAGCAAAAGTAGATCCTTTTTTATCTAAATGACAGGCGCTTTTGTTGTTCTGAAGAAAAGGTCTTAAGTTCCATTCAGTTTTATATAATGACTGGTTTTCTTTTCCTATTGTAAAGCATAGAGGGCTCCTCATTATTAATTCAGTTTCCTTCTCAGCAGATATGGGCAAAAGAAATGGCTGAATAAATCTGAATGCAGAAATATCAATAGGACCTACTGTGATCTGTCTGCTGAAACTTCTGACTATGAACATCAATATTATGCCAAAGTTAAGACCGTGTGGGGAACAAATTGTTCCAAATGGGCAGAAACTGGACGATTCTATCCTTTCTTAGAAAGTAAGTAACACAATGGTCTGTCAAACACGTGTTAATATCAAGTTCATTTGACCTCATAGCGTGGACCTGTCTCAGCCTCATAGACAGCCTTGCCCGAGAGGCCAGTGCTCTGCTTGGCTTTCTTCTACACTCTGACCATCGGCTGGTGGAGTGACCAACCCAAGGCTGGATTGCACAGTCTCCTCTTTAGAACAAAACGTTTGGCCAAGTGATTTCTAAGATTGCTCCCAGATCCAAAATTGATGCTAGATGCCAATATTCTCAAATTTTGGTTTTATTTTATTATTTAGTGGAAACTATGTAATTTGAGGAACAACTGACAGATTTTTAAAAAATGTTGTGGGTTTATAAACCATTGATATATGCCCACGAGATTGGTTAAAGATGGTTCTGATCACCAAACTAAATCTCTTCTTGTTATAAACTTGGTAGTGTGATGATGTAATATCTAGGTCTAACTCGGAATTAAGGCACCAACTTCCTGGTATTTGCTTTTAAATTATTCCGCCCCTGATCTGTAGCTGACTCACCCATAGAGGACCCACTCAAAGCTGACATGGTGAAGTTTACAAGTTCCCCTTAGGTCGTGGAGCTGGAGCCTTTCCCCTGGGTCCTTCTAGATCAGAAGTCAGCAAGCTATGCCCTCAGACCACCACCCTCCTTTCTGTTTTCTACAGGCCAAGAGCTAAGAATAGTTTTTACATTTATACGAGTCTAAATAATAGTTGCAACAGAGATCCTATGGCCTTGCAAGTCCTGAAATATTCACTGCCCGGGCCTTTATGGTAAACTTTGCTAGCCTCTGTCTTAGATCATCCCAATCACATCTCCAAAGGTCTTTAGCAAGTGCTTCATTACTCCATGCTTGATTTTTGCCACTTACCAAATCATATTAATGTTATTTATCACCAACATTTTAAGTCACAGGAGTGTGTAAATACTTTTCATTGCACATTTACCATCACCAAGTACTGATTATCCATGTAACAAGAAACTACGTCAGTAAATACAGAACTTCAATTAGCTGTTTGAACATTGTGTCAGGGTGCATGAAATGGTTGTTTCAAGAACTAGCATAACTTGGGCCCACCTTCTGAGGCACCTCAGATAAGAGGGTGGGTAGAGCTTTGATCCCAGCAGGATTACATTGTACTTTTATCCAGGGAGATTTCTACATCTGAACGTAATTCCCTCTCCCCTTCCCTTTAAGCACAAATTGGCCCACCAGAGTTTGCTTTGACTACTGATGACAAATCCATTTCTATTGTTCTGATGGCTCCAGAGAAGTGGAAGAAAAATCCAGAAGAAAGTTCTGTTTCCATGCAACAAATATACTCTAACCTGAAGTATAATGTGTCTGTATATAATACTAAATCAAACAGAACGGTAAGCCTGCCATGGGGGCTTATAATCTCTGTCACTTTATGCAGTTAATTCTAGAACAAGCAGCCTGATGTTTTAATTGTCTGCATGTGGAAATGGGGAGATGTGATATTCAAAAGAGATGACATCTAAGATACGATTGAAGCTGCTATGTAGAAACTTAAAGACCTTTCTTCAAATGTCCTTTACAGAAACTCTCTGCTAATGGGGTGTGATATGATGTTGCTATTGGAGTAGTTGCCCACCTCACTTTGATGGACAGCTTTTACTTGTAGAACATCTGTCACTCACTCTCCAAGAAAGAAAAAAAAGTGTTACCAGGAACACGGGACAAAGTTGAATAAGAAACGCATCCATATGTTATTATGTAGCATTGTTCCCAGAATTCCAGTTCCTGATCATGCTCTGCCTAGCTGAAGGAAAGGGGTATTTTAAGGCTGTTGTTGAAAAGAAAGTTTTTAGTGATAGGAAAGGATTTCATGGTAGCTCGGTCTTCTATTTCCCTGTAATTTGTCTGGAGTGGTACTGGAAATCTTTGCCTCTAACTGCTGTTTGCAATTCCCTAACCTAGTGGTCCCAGTGTGTTACCAACCACACCCTGGTGCTCAGCTGGCTGGAGCCGGACACTCTGTACTGCGTCCAGGTGGAGTCCTTCGTGCCAGGGCCTCCTCGCTTTGCTCAGCCTTCCAAGAAGCAGTGTGTCAGTACATTGAAAGGTAACCTTAAAAAAAAAAATCTCATCTGCTCTGAGGAAGGAAACCTGAGAAAACTAGAAGGAAGGATGACCGTGTAGACAAGGTTTGGTCAGATCCATTTCTACAGAAACAGGTTGAGGCAAAGGCAGAAACAGCCATCACCAGAAATGCATTGAGCAGCCTGGGCCTCTGCCATTGAACTTGGCCAACATTAGGGAGTGTTTTCACCAGTCCTGGCGTTTGCTGCCAACAAGTCTCTGCCTTGTTAAAATAACACCTGGGAATTTTTCACACATCTTTTTTCTTCTTTAAAATTACACTCTGGTCAATAGAAGTTCTGTGGTCTTCAAGAACATCAGACAATTTTATTGCTAGGAACAAAACATTATCTTAAAAACACTTTAAGACAGAATCCATCGCTCCCCATCAGGAATATAAATTACAGGCTCTGCAAGTTTCATTCATATGTCATTGACTGAACAAAGGTCCGGGATCCACAAATCAGTAATTACTGCCTCATTCTTGCAGTTGCTTCTCTCTCCTTCCTTTTATTTGCCTCTTTCTCGTGTTTTCTGTACTTGGCTGCCAAGGAACTATGGGTGAAGAGTCTCTTTCCTAGTCGAAGACAGAGAGTTGGGAGCTTGACATTTGTTTATACATTCTTCCCCCAAGGTGAGGGGACCTTGTACTCAAAACCTGAAAATTAAAAATAAATCCTCAAGTTTCCCATCATCGAATGACTCTTCATCCATTATTCTTCTGTTTCTCTCTTCCAAACATGCTGGCATAAGACAGATGTCACAACCTTTGCCCCCAAGCCTTGGTTCTGTCACCAGCTATGGGATAGGCACACTGACAGAACCCCTGCTTTCCTTTTCCCTCACGCTTCCCACATTTCATGATGAAACTGTCCCAAGGAATAAAAAGGGAAATTTGTGAGTACGTATCAAAAGTGAAATGCGTTATTTTTTAATCTGTCCTTATCATACCTTTCCTTTTAAAATGAAGGGTTCTCTACCTTATGTCAAATAAAACTAAAATGCCAAGCAAGCAAAAGGCAAACCAAAGCGGATTAAAGAAATCATTTTTGCATTTGGAAAAAGTACCCTGTTTACTAACAGCTTGGTCAGTGGCCAAATGGTTGGAATCAATTTCCAATGGAAGTCATTTAAGCAGTTGGCACAGCTAACGCCACTAGAGTCAGATTAAATTAAATACTTCCCTGTAAGCAGATGGAGCGACTTTCTCACTAGCCTAGGAAAGGTAACAAAAGAAGGAGGAGGCCCCATTTCAGGTTCTGACCTTTTCCATGATATCCCAGATGTTAGATTACCCCAAATACCTTTCCAAGACACTGCTCTGAGGACCTAGTTTTTTAAAAAAATCAGTATTATCTTTTTTGAGGGACTGTACTTTGAAAACTATTTCTTCTCTCCACAATCTTCCAATACAGATATAGCATATTAGGTTTAGTGGAGCCAACATGTGCTAATGTACTTTAAGTGCCACTGGTCGTTGTGGTCATGGCTCTTTTTTAATTCGGGCAAGTTCAGTCCCAAAACCAGGGATTGTTTCAGGAGGACTGGACTAAGCTGTAGCCTTCAGTAGAGGCACGTGGTGCCAAGGCCCCTGCGACATCTGCGTTGCGGTGTTGGCACCTTTCTGTGTGGAACCTGGTGACAGATGGGCTCTTCAGGAATTGTTTGGGGTGCAAGAGCCTGCATTTGCACCCCATTCCTGGTAATCTTCTTTGCTCAGGTCTACTCATTTAAATGCTAGTCTCATCTAAAAAATGCCTTCACAGAAACACCTAGAATAATATTTGACCAAAACCTGGGTATCGTGACCTAGCCAAACTGACACACAGAATTAACCATCGCAACTTCCAAGTTTCCCATAGAAGCTTAACCAACATAAATTAGTCACAATGAGCCCTGTTCATCAACTGTACACTCTGATCAGTGGTGGGCCAGGACAATTTTCCTTAAAACTATTCACCAGGTCTTTTCATTTCCTGTGGACTTTTACTCAACACGAACGTACAGCACAGCAGGCCCTGGCGGGGAGTTACTGCCATTCTCAGTACATACCAGCTCAGCCACCTCGCTACACAGATCCCCAGGCTCCAGATGTACCCAGAAAGTCTGGCCAACTTGCGCGAGGATAGTTCCATTAGTCACATAGAAGGTGACAACATATATTCCTGTCCTCTACTAAATACATGGAAAAGATTGAGTTAAATGAACGGCATGGAAAAGTGGGGCCACTTAGTGGGGTCTTCACAAGAGAGTTTTGTTGTTTGAAGTGCTGTGAGTTGCTTTAATTTCAGACATATTTACCTTCAACTATAACAACCAGCATGAATCTCAGCCAGACATAAAATGTTGGCATAGCTGCTGACTTGGGTTTTAACTCATTCTTACTCTAAAGGTTTGAGACAAGTCCAGATGCCTCCTTAAGACCTCCTATTCTCAGAGAGAGAATGAATTCTGAGACCCCTTATAGTATTTAGCTCAAGCTTCTCAATTTATAAATGAGAAAACTGAATTCCTAAATTTAAGTGATCTGCCTCTTGACATTGCAATGTTTTCCCACCACACCAAATCACAACTGTCTACCCCTCTTCCCTTTTATTTTTACAGGTCAAACATCAGCATTGGAGGTTAAAATCGTCTTCTGGTATGTTTTGCCTGTATCTGTTACCGTGTTTATTTTTTTTGTGATGGGCTTCTCCGTGTACAGATACATCCGTGTTGGCAAAGAGAAACACCCAGCAAATTTGGTGAGTGGTAGGTATGGCAGGAGTCATAACGCCTCCAGGAAGCTAGAAAAGGAGGCTCTCAAATAGGTACTGTTCCTTTTATGGGCAGAGTGAGTTTAAAATGAAAGAGTTGATGAATCAAAAACACTTTCTCTACTAGATGAACTCACTAACATCACCAAAGAGAACGAGTCCTTAACTTTGACAAAGATTTTATATTTAATGACCGGATTAGACAAGGTCTTGAGGTACAAGAGAAATTAAATCATGATCCCTGCCCTTTCAGAGGTTCAAGTCTACTTGGAGACGAGAATATCAAAATGATATGTGAAGGCTAAAATGAAAGCAGGCACTGGGCGTGCTGGGGGTACAGGGAAGGCACTGAAACCCTACATGGGGGCTCAGGAGAAGTTTCATGCCTGGGCGTGGTTGTGAACAGTGAGTAAGAGCCAGGGCACCTCCTGCAGGCAGAAGAAACAGCAGGAGCAGAGGTGGGTAGCTGTTTGGGAAACCACATATTATCGCTAAATCATAGGGTTCCTGATGAGGAGTCATGAAAGATGAGACTGGAGAGTGGGTAGTAGGACCAGGTAAGGGGAGAACTGGGCTGCTATTCTAAGGAGCTTGGGCTTTGTTCTGCTGGCAGAGAGAAATCTCTGCAGGGTTTTGTGTTCGGAGTGTCTTAGATCCAACTGGTTGTTAGGTCTAAGACAGCTTTAGGGGAAGTAAGACTAGAAACAAGGAAAGCTGCTAAGAGACTGTGGCAATTTTCCAAACGAGAGAAGGTGAGAGTCTAAAAGAGGAGAGGGGGATATAGGACTGGAGACCAAGACATGGAACGGAAACACATTTAGGAGGAAAATGGCCAGGACTTAATGATTCACAGTAAGGAGAAGCAAGAAAGGAAAAGGAATAAACCTTATCCTTCTGCACCATGCACCAAAGGGATTTGAAAGGCTGACCACATTTTAACCATAAAACAATGATTTCTTGGGAATTATTAAAATATATGTTCCCATGTACGTGACACATTCATGTAGTCCCATCAGTTCAGATTTAAAATGTCCCTCTTAATCAGCCTGCATATAGGTAGTTTTATAGTTAGCTTTTTAATGGCATAGGAAGATTTCTTGGGAGGAAAATTTACAGAATAGACCACCACATGCAACTTTTTGAAACCAGAACATTTGTAAAAGAAGGAAGCTGAAGGACCTCTTTCATAGTGTTAAATGAAATCACATCATTGGATAGACAATGAGGATTGTAACATAACTCATCGTCGGCAGCCTAAACGGGCACTTTCCACATATCCCCAACAAAATTTTAATCTGAAACAAGTTTTCCTGACATAATTTAGAGTTTCCCTATCTGCCATAAACTGGCCAATGGATTTCCCTTTTTGGCTTTATTATAGCATGAATAGGATGGTGACTGGCAGGAGTAAAACCATCCCTACCCACGTGCTATGTCCCTTTTAGTCCAGTGTTCATGCCCATCCCCATTTCATGTCCAGAGTATATTCAAAAGAGGACTGAGAGCCCAGGTAATCACAGCTTCTTGACAAATACATAGTAAACTTATAGTTAACGAAACAATTTCAAAAACTCTATCTCACTTAGTCCTCGCTATTCCTCATGTGGCAAATTCTGATTTTGCAGAATCAAAAATCAAGCCTTGAGAAATTAAATAACTCCCCTGCATACCCTCAGACAGTTAGAGATGGGGGCAATCACACCCTGATCTTTGACCTGAACAAATACCCACCCAGTGAACCACTTTTCACTTCCATATGCATTTTATATGTCTTGGGTCTCTAGCCTCCATGTGAATGAGGTTTTCTGTATAGTCTAAGCATAACTTTTACGTCCATGAGTTGGTAAGAATAGATCCGATGACAGTATAAATTCTGCTTAACAGCTGTTTTTAATGTCTCTCTAAGTGAAAAGGTGAAAACCATTCTCTTCTCTCTTTTAGATTTTGATTTATGGAAATGAACTTGAAAAAAGATTCTTTGTACCTGCTGAAAAAATTGTGATGAACTTTATCACTCTCAATATTTTGGAAGATTCTAAAGCTTCTCATAAGGATCTAAGTGTAATGGAAAAAAGCAACGATGTATTGGACCTGAATGAGCCCAGCGAGCACCAAGAGCCCCATCAGGAAGAAATGGAGGTGAAGCACTTAGGGTACGCTTCACATTTGATGGACATTCTCTGTGACTCTGAGGAAAGCACAAAAGGGACTTCCCTAACCCAGCAGGAGTCACTCAGCAGAGCAACACCCACAGATAAAACAGTCATTGAATACGAATATGATGTAAGAACTATTGACATTTGCATGGGGTCTGGAAATCAAGAGCTCACTTTGCAGGAGGAGATGTTCCTACAAGGGAAATCATTTGATCCACAGGCAGCTTTGGCGGACACAGTCCCCCAAACACTACTGTATTCATATACCCCTCAGCTCAGAGACTTGGACCACCTGCCACAGGAGCACAGAGACATGGAAGAGGGGCCAGAGGAAGAGCCATCCACCACGCTGGTCGACTGGGACCCTCGGACCGGCAGGCTGTGTCTGCCTTCATTACCTAGCTTTGAACACGACCCAGAAGGATACGAGTATCCTGAGTATAAGGAGCACGCGGATGAGGAGGGCCTTTTGTCGAGACTCTATGAGGAGCAGGCTCCAGACAAGCCACCGGAAGAAGATGAAATCTATCTCATGCAATTTTTGGAGGAATGGGGATTATATGTACAAATGGAAGACTAAGGCCCAAACTTGCCCCTGCCAGACCCCTACTGCTCAAAGCACATGAGTGCACACGCATGTGTGACCAAACAATAAAGTACCTGAGATAAAAGAAGTTGACTCAGATTCTTCTGTGTCAGTGAGAATTCCTTATTTCTTCTCTCTGCTCTCAGAGCACTTGTTTCATTCTGCCTCATACAGGTGGCTGGTGCATGGCTGTGCATCTCTTAGAATGGGAGGGGGGGCACCTGGGTACAGTGGCTGAGCCATTGCTTTCTACCCAGTTAGTATTCAAAAATGTTTGCCAAATTGGATGCAGAATTCAGGTGGGTGTATTATGGCTGCTTTGTCTATTATTTTCTATAATTATATTCATTTTCTAAATACTACATTTTTAGAAATTGTTTTATTGGAAGAAGGATGAGATACTTAAAACATACACTAAGTGGGTGGCAACTTGGTCACATTTAAGGACCCTAACCCACTCTTCAATCATAATAATCCGTTCAGACTGAATAAATCAGGTACAGATCTTCCTGCTGTCACATGCTGTTGGCTACTTGGGCCGTATTAATGCTTCATGAGGAGCTCCGGTGTTTAAACACAAATTGTTACTATTATTTGTAGTCAGAAAATGTCCTCTTAACAACTCAGGCTAGTAGGGGACTGGCCTGAAAAAAGAGTCTTATTTTATAATAGACTATTACATTTATTTCTGGAGATATGTTTTTAAAAGATATTTACATAGTCTGTAAACTAGAACATGTTTAGCACTTGTTGCTATTATATTATTCTATTACAATGAACAGTGCCTCAAAGACTCCTTGGAATATATATGAATGAATATTCCCCATCCACATAATCTTAAAATCAATAAGTAAACAAAGACATACAAAAGAAATAAGTTAAATGAATATGTAAGATGAAGTGTCCTAAAATTTGGCATCATTTATTGTGGGAACTAAAGCGTACCATAAAACAACACTGTCCTCGTTAAATTCCAGTAACTATTCCCATCTCCTTCACCATTCACTTAGAAAATTAAATTCTTTTGCTGGATGTTCGGATATATTTTCCTGTGGCTTGTTCTATCAACAACAAAGGTGTTTTGTATGCCATGTTGTGTAACATTTTGTAATAAATTTTTTATGTCATCAATGCCAGTAGATTCTAATTTATCTATACTTAAATTTAATTGCTGCCACTTAGTGTGTTTTGAGTATTTTTTGCTACAATTCAATGTAATGGTAAATTTATTACCATATAACAAAGGTTTAAAATAAAAATAATGTCATTTATGTACAAAGCAGCTTAAAATGTTATTAAATGCATAAAATAGTCAAAATATCAACTTTTTATTTTTTGTGGATTTTTGACACATTTTGAAAAAAACTTGAAATCCACACAGTGAAAGAGTTAAATTCTACAATCACATGGCTTTAAAATATGACAGAATCTATTAAGTTGAACCATATAAAATTGTTGGGTTTTGACCTGCAGAAATAGCAATTTCATATGATTTACCTTAATATATATTTGTTTTAATCATAAACTCATAATCCATTGATGCTCTTTCAGTAAAACAGACACTGTCCATATTTCCTTATTTATATTTTTGGCACAGGCAGACAGCCCTGGTAGGAGAGATGGATTCTGGAGTCATGGTCTCTTGAGATTGTCCACAAATCCAAACCGTTTCTGATCTAATGGTTTAATTTAGAGCAGAATTATATTAACCAGAGTGTTCTGTTCTTCTCAATCTTTGTAGAAATGATTCTGACAGTTTTGAGGATTTATAATACTAGCTGTAAAAGAAGATCAGGAGTGGGAAAGAGTATCTTGTTATTAAGAGCAAAAAGAAAATAAAGTGATGCTAGTTTGGCTTACTCATTTCATTCACAAAATATTGAGCACCTACCACGTCCTACAGGGTCCCCCTCAGTGAAATCGGGATGACAATTCCCTTAGGGTTGTTTTGAGGATAAAAGAGAATATAGACGCCACTTAGATCGGAGCCTGGAACGTCGCGAGTGCTAGTGATGTGATTGTTATTATCATCAGTAACAGCCAGAACGTGCGCTTGGCACCAAGAAGAAGCCATTTAGACGTAAGACTATTTTGATTAAAAGGCAGAGTTTGCCTCACTTTGTTTTTCTTATCTGAAAGTAAAATAGTAATTTGCTTCCCACCTTATGCCTTCAGATTGAAATCTGTCAGCAGTTTTGTAAAACGGAATCTAATTCTGAATTGCTGTTACATCTCTTGTCATTCTACGCATGTCAGAAGTATGAAGCATTTTTCAAATGTTGCTTCTGTACTTTGCAACACACACACACACACACACACACACACTCAAATGTGAGCATATGGTAGGTATTTCTTGTGGGGGAAAGGTTACACACTCTCAAATGTGGTTTATCTGTGTGGGTGGGAGCTGTCATACATCCTGTCACCTCTGTGGGCACAGCCTCAGCAGTTGCCAAGAAGTTGTTCTCTGGGACTTCATTGGATTCAATTCCTAGGCCTGCGGTCCAAATGGAGCTGGGAAGTGAAGGTTTCAGGATCTTTGAAAAGTACTCTTCATGCTGTCAGTGGCTGTCTGTTGGCTCTAGGATTTTACACACCTTCCACAGCAGGTAAGTTGTCTTCATGTAGACATCTGTCGGTGGCTCTATTTCCACACCCCATAAGTTCCAAACAACTAGGTGAATGAAAACACCCCCACTACAAAGTGAGTAAAACCTGGTGCCACATCTTGTGCACAGGAAGGAAATACGGGAGAGGGACACTTGTCCTGTCAGCCTCCAACGTGATAAAGATCTGGTGTCCCCAGGCTGAGCTCAACTCACGGAAATCAGTGCAAAGAAAAACTCTTCGTACAATGCAGAGTGCAAGTCCGGCCAGCGTGGTGACTAATGGGAACATCAAATAGAAGGTTCCAGCAGCATGGATCGGTGCACCTGGGTCATAAATCCAATTCTTTCTGGCCCACGTATTACCACTCCCATCACCTGAGATCACTTTTTGCTAAATTACCTTGGAAGAACTGTTTTTCTCTATTTCCTTTGTGGTTTCTCACGTTATCTCTTCCATACGTCTTCTATCTACAGTTTCTTCAAAGACTTTGCTTAAAAGCACGTGCCTATGATTTTTTAATAAATAGGTCTGTAGTTGTGGGTATTCTAATCTGTTATGTTTTAATATAGAAGAGAAATGTACGCATATTCACTGAAGTGTAACTAGAAATAAAGTGGGGAAAAACAAAAAATTACCTGTACTACTCCCACCCAGATTTAGCCACTCTAAACATAGTAGGATAGAGATATGATTCTCGGCTGGGGTTGATTGTGCCTCCCATGGGACATTTGGCAACGGCTGGAGACATTTTTGATTGTCAAGACTTGGGAAGGGTGTTCCGGCATGTAGTGGGGAGAAGCCAGGAATACTGCTAAGGATTCTACAATGCACAGGGCAGCCCCCCCCCCCACCCCATAACAAAGAGTTATCCAGCCCCAAATATCAATAGTATAGCCTGGATTGATCAACCCTGGTGTAGAAATTTCCAGACACTTCAATGCATATATGTATATGTTTTTTCCCAAAAAGAGGGATCATGCTGAACCTTTTATAACTTGTTCTTTTCACTCAAAAATATATAACAAACTATCTTATTTTAGCTACACTTAATTTTAAGAAGCACCAATCTTATTCAACTAGAGCTATTCAAATGACATATTATGAATTATTTTTTTCTCAACTTAATGCTCAGAAAATCTTTTAACAACCAGAAGTTGCAGTTATTAAGAGCAAAGTACTGTGAGTCCTTTAAAGATAACTGAACCTCTCTCCAGAATGTTATTTCCTGAAAATGGCTGCTTCTGCAAAGTGACTGGATGACTAGGAGGTGGTCGTTTATCTTCCCTCTGAGACGTTAGACGTTAGACTCCCCTGTGCTTTGCTCCTGCTCCCTCTCCTCTTAGTTTTTAGGATCCTCAGCGACAAGTGCTTGCAGGCAACCTTAGCTTTCACTGTAAATCCTGGATAAACATCCATGTTTATCACCGCTATTCCTGCAGACTCTTTTCCTATGGCAGCTGCAACAGTTCTTGTGTACTTTGCTACTTTTAGTCTTTAACACGTTTTCCAGTTGCGTTTCATCTCTGAATGCCTGAAGATGCTGGGTTAAGTTTCTGAAAGCATTGCTCTATCCTGGGCTCCCTTAAAAGAGAGGGAGGGCCTGTGTGTTACGTTGTGTGTGTGCCGGCTGAGAGAAGCTCTTCCTGTCCTGGGGGAAACAATGTCTGTTCACGTGTGTCCTAAAATTCTGTCTCTGGCACTTTGCTAAATTTGGAAGCAGATGAGGTATTTTTCCCCTTACTTTCGCAACATATTTCTTTTGATTTCTCAATCTGTCAGTCTCTGCATTAGGAGATACTTGGGGGCTTCCCACCAACTCCGAACGTGGACATATGACTCGTGTTTATGTTTTCATGCACAGGCCACTGAGACGGTGAACAGGGATGAGGACAAATACCATCTACCTTTTGCCTGTGCCTGGAACTGATGTCTGTGGAGCATATGAATTAGCCGCTGCTTTTAAAGGGCTCATATACTTAAGGTAGTTTACATATGATGCTTTCCTCTAATGAAGTGCATTCTACCCCAATCTGAAATTGATTGTAATTGCAGACACTTCAGAATATCTGACGTGAGGGGGAAAAAACAATGGGAATTTTAATCCCAACCTCCCCCAACAAGAGGCATGGGATATTGGATATTCATTAAGTTTTTCACTTAAAAAACTTAAACTTTGCTTTTAAAAGAATTTGGCAGCATTTGGCTTCACAAAAGGATATATGGACAAATGAAAACAAACCTTAGAATTGTTCAAATTGATTGATTAGCAGAAGAATCTGTATGGTGTGCTTACTGAAAGGATAGACTCTGAAGCTAAGAAGCTGGGCTTCGAATCCAGCTTTGTCTCTACTTAGCTCTTCACCTTAGGCAATTTACTTAACCTCTTTGGACCAAATTCCCTCACTTATGAAATGGGGATAATAATTACACCTACCTCATAGGGTTATGGGAGACTTCAGTGAATCAATACATTTAAAGTGCTTAGGAGAGCGCCTGATTCAAAAATAAGTGCTTGATAAATGTCAGCAATAAAAAAAGCACCAGGAGGCATATATGAGAAATTTTTGTAGAAGCATTATTCATTAAAAAAGAAAGAAACCTTGAGAAAACACTAATAATTGTCAGCAGAAGAAAGCTGTGAAAATGGATGAACTACACCTATACATGGCAACAAGAATGAGTCACACAAACATGAGGATCAAAAAGAGTGATTCCCGGAAAAATAATTCCATTAATATAAAGTCCCCAAACACACAAATATATAAATGTTAAGTCCAAAAATACACAAACATACAAATATAAGCCCCAAAACATAGAAAATTAAACACTATTCGTATACATGTTGTGAAACGATAAAGAAAAACAAGGAAATGATTAACACAAAGTTCAGGGGCGTGACTCCCCCAAGGACGTGACAGAGATGGGCGGACACGAAGCTCCCAGGGGCTTCAGTGGAATTGCTAACACTCTCCTTAAACATACAAACAGGGTATTTCTTTGATTATTCTTCTTGAAACTGAGCGTGTACATTATATATGCCCTAATGTATGCATATTTAATTAAGAAAAACGATAATTGAACTCCAAAGCTCCTGAATTTTGTGTGTTCTGAATTCTCATAGGTTCCATAATCAAGGTCAGCTTTGTACCATTGGGCAAGACATCTGGAATTATGGGAGCGGTTAGACCTTTTTCCTTGGAAGTTAGAAACAAGTATATTTATGGTTATGAGAATCTGTTTACAAAGCTTCTGAGTTTCCAAAGTTTTGATTATGTCTGAAATTCTGAACGGGAAAGAACTATTGGCAAATTGGTTAATTGGGTTTCTATGATGAAGGGCATTGCAGAAAACCTTGGCTTTGGTGAAAACTGCCAATACTGAAAGAGGGCATACCTGAGCCCTGGCAGGACACGAGGAGGACACATGATTCACACAGACTTATAAAATGCAAACACCATCTCCTAAACACAGGTAATAATGAGTTAATAAGTAATAAGCTCTCAGGCAAGCAGGCATGCAGTCCCACTGACAAAAAAAATTATGTAGTGTAAACAAATCCCTTCCTTGATTTCTGTTAACTAATTTTAGGATGCAAGGAAGAAATGAATAGGATTTTTAAATGCTCGGCCTTTACACTTCAGCTGTTTCTTTCTGTAGTAAGCTTGCCTTGGTTACAAATGGTTAGTGACCATTAGGAAATAGAATGTGTTTGCTTTTCCTAAGGCCCATTATTTCCTGCCCGTGTGTTGCCACCAGCTTCCAAAATAAACGATTTGAGAAATTGCAGATATAAATACTTTCAAGTGGAAACACCTAATCTGGGCATAATGATGAACTTTAAACATTTAACTTTACCAAAAAACAAACATAAACAAAAGTATATAATTAAGACCTTTGCTAATATTTCTTCTGAGCAATCCACATTATCTAAATCCCAGTCTCAAAACTCTGGATCGTATGTTCATTCTGAGCATCACATTTTAACAAAGGCTTTAACCAACCAGAAAATATCTTAAAGAAGATCTATAGCCAGGACATAAGGGGAAGTGTGGAGGGAATCCAGGATTTGGTGAAGCCCTGATAGCTACCATATGCAAAGGACTTTCCAATGGATGAGGACATTTGACATGTGTTTGTTGCCTTAGAAAAATGGAGTTAGGACACGTATTTGGGAGTTGCTAGAGGGAGAGTTCAGTTCTAAGGAAGGAAGGGTTTTCTATAATTAATCTTAATTCTTAACCATACAAGGTACTGAGTTCCCTGTTACGGGAAGGATTCAAGCATAGGCTGGTTGCTGCTGAAACTTTTGTAGAGAGGATTTCTCCACAGAGATGGGGGTTAGAATAGGTGATCTCTAAGATCTCTTCTACTGCTAAATATTAAGTTGGTGCAAAAGTTATTGCAGTTTTTGTAATTATTTTTAACCTTTTAAACCGCAATGACTTTTGCATCAACCTAATATCTATGTCGAAAAAGCAGTATTTGAAATCATCTTTATTTCCCCTTTTTCTTTCAAGAAGTTCACTAGCTAGTAACTCATTCTCTGTTTTTCATAAATTGCCATAGACCCGCTCTCTGCAGATAGTTAAGGGGAGCCAAGCAAGGCTTTTCCTTGAATGTGATACACAGGAGCTTAGAAATTCTCACCTGAAGGATTCAGGACGAAGCAGACAGTTCTGAGCTCTCACCCTAACAAAAAATTCATTTGAGTCTAAAAATGTCATCTTTTAAAAAACAAAATTTCCCTCTTCATTGCTATCCTTCTTAAACAAGTCTCTTTCATTATTTTTTTCCTTAAAGACGTTTTTGGGTTGTCAGAAAAGGCAATATTGCACACAAATAAAGTTCAAAACCAGCTTGTTTCCATAAACCTCTTTCTGACTCCTAGAGCTGAACTAGACATTACCGGGACAATTGTGTATCAGAGAAGTACAAATAAATGATCAATTAAGAGCCCTGTACCTTTTGAAAACATTGCCTATATTACCCTTCAATCTGAATAAATATTTGTTCGCATCTCAATTATCCAGAAAACCCCAAGGCAGTTAACGTTGGAATGAGATTTGTTTGCTGGAAGTATAGAGTTAGCTATTAGATACATATAACTTAGCCAGTTATCTCATTTCGTACTGCACTCAAGTTCTCAGGTATGCCCAAATCTAAAAACTGTATTACTGTGCTTTCCCAACAGGTAGAAAAGATGAAAATGGCATGCAAGAAGGTGGGAGGGGAAGGGGATAGCTTGATATCTCCAGCACCTTATACAGTATGCAACACTCTGCTTGAATCTGTGATGAACAAACAAATGCATTGGAAAGAATGAGCAAAGACACAAGCATTTAAGTGCACACTATCTTTAGTTGGGAAACAAATGTGAATAACTTTAAAAAACATTATCATATGTAATATATTACTTTACTTTTAGAATGTAAACTCCATGAAGGCAGGGATTTTTATCTTTATTTTATTCACTGATATGTTCCTAGTACCTCAAACAGTGCCTATCATATAGTAATTGCTCAATAAATATTTTCTGATGGAATGTATGAGTAAACGAATCTTTAAAATTATATGAGTTATCACCCAGAAATAGACCCACACAAATATAGTTAACTGATCATTGATCAAGGCACAAAGGCAATTCAGTGGAGAATGGAGAATGTATTCAACAAATGGTGTTGGAACAATTGGACAGCCATAGGCAAAAAAAAAAAAAAAAGATTCCAAAGAGTTTTCATCTTTCAAAAGGGATCAGAGACCTAAAGTTAAAATTCATAATTATAAAACTTCCAGAAAAAAACAAAACAAAACAAAAAAAACACATAGTAGAGTAGGTGACCTTGGGTTTGACAATGAGTTTTTAGTTACAATACCAAAAGGGCAGTGCAGGAAGGGGTTCCTGGCTGAGGGAAGGGCAAGTGCTAAGTCTCTGAGAGCTACATGCACTTGCCCTTCAAAGAGAAGGTCAGAAAGAAGGTGGGTAGGGCATAGTCAAGGAGGATCCTGGAAGGAGAAGAGAACAGGGAACAGGTAGAGACCAGGAGACTTGTGGCGGCTGGAAGGTGTTTGGGTTACACATTAATGACAATGGGAAGCCACTAGAGACTGTTATGCAGAAAACTGATAAGATTTGATGTTGTCACTGTCAGTTGACTCTGAATCCGGATGACTTTGTGATGGTAGATAGTGGGCACCTTCTATGTCCCAGAGAGCACTGAGGAAGAAAATTAGTTGTTTGGGGTTTTTTGGAAGGGAGAGGAGTGTTTTTGCTTTTTATTTTTAAATTTGTTTTGTTTTGCCTGGAGTTTGGAGTAAAGCATGAGTTTAGTCTGGGGAATACTAACTTTGAGATATCTGCACATGTGGAGATACCAAAGTGGAGGTTGGGAATACATGTCGGAGGATTGGGGGAAAGGACAGAGTTAATCATTCTCATAAATTAGAATCAGAGGGGACAATTGGCTAAGGGAGAATATAAACTACAAGGTAGGGAAACCAAGGAGAGAATCACAGGAAATGTCGACATTTAAAGAGAGAAAAGGAACAATGTTGAGAGATAGGAGGGAATGAGGAAATTGTAACTTTGGCCAACCCCCACATAACCTCTAGCAAAGGAATAGAAAATCTGAAGTGAGAAGTTTCTGGAGCTGTAACAACTTAAATGAAGACTCGAGGTCAGAGGAACTAATATGAAGAATCCAGGAGAAGCCATATTGGATCCTCTGTGTTGACAAAATCAGGCCCCATTGAAGGGGGGCCAGCTGAGTCCATGAGCAGAGCTATGGTCAAAAAGAAATTGAGTTCCAGAAAACTTACAAAAATACTTGAGCAAATGCCCAGGAAGAGAACTAAGTATAAGATGTTTATCACTGCATTTACCATAGCAAAGATTTTTTTTAATAATTTAAATCTCCAACAATAAAAGATTAATTAATTTTATTATACCCATACAAGACAAAATTTGCTAACCATTAGAATAAGGGACCATGCTCATGCTATGTTAAGCAGGAAAATATTACACATGATGAACTGTACCACATTTTTACAAATACACATGTACATATATATATATGTACATATATATATAAATGCATAGTTTTTCTTTCTGCTTACATGTTTTCTTGTTTTCATCATGGACATGTATTACTTGTGACATTTTAAAAAGAAAAGTGTGGAAATCCTATTATGAGCACATTTACTCTCTCTGTTATGGGCACCAGCTTCAGGAACAGAGAGGCCTCGAGGCTATTGCTTTTTTAGAGACCAAAGCCTCATAGAAAAAGTAATTAGGATGGAATGGTGAGAATTAAATGAATGCTATCTTTCTGATAAAGTTATAAGGACAGGACTGGTGGATAAGCTCAGACGGGAACATTCAAACACGTATTGTATTTGAAATAGGAATAAAACCACATGAATACAGCTGCAGATGAATAGTCCCACAAGATGTCTATCTGGATGAAATGAGCAAACAGTAGAGTCTGTGACCATAAGAATAATAATAGCTCTTCAACTCAGTCACAGAAAAAGGAGCTCATCAACCTTGTGAAACGTTACACTTTAATTTTAAATGTTAAAAGAACCAAATTAGATTCTGTAGTTGTAAGTGCATGAATTTTCTGAATATTTTAACACTGCTAGGTATAGAACGGGGGCTCCCTTACAGAAGCCATCTTTGGTTTGTATAGAATCTGAAATATAAATGTACAGTTAAATAAGCAAGTGTCCTAACCTTCAATAAGTCTGCCTTTCAAATGCCATTTGAGGCTAGGTGGTACATATGATAAAAAAGAACTATTGAAGTGTCAACATTTATAAGGATTTAGTAAAGACCTATATATCTGATGGGGGTAGTTGGTAAACATAAATATCTCTGTGTCACATCTGTATTTCAAGGGAAAATACAGAAGGCTAGTGCTTAAGAATTAAATTTTGAGACTCCCCCACTCTCCCCCAAGTAAAATTTCCAAAAAGCCCAGACTTTATCTCAGAGTATGTAAAGTCAGCACGTCGTTGACAGAGAAGGTTCCTGGGCTTACTTCAAATTGCCCTCATTTCCCAAGCTGCCAGAACTGTCCTCACATACGTGGTAGAATGTCTACCCTCTGCCTGCTGGAGTCCCCGTCTGCTGTCAGGGTCAGAATTCTGAGAAGTTAGAGACACCCGCTGAGAGAGTGGGAAAGAATCGTGAGCAGGTGCAGCTCTGCCACCTCCCCCAACCCGACTCTGTGAATCTACTTCAAGGGAGGTGGGTGGTTCAGTGCAGGGAAAGTAATGGAGGGAGGCAGCACACAGCAATTAAGCTGCAAGCAAAGCCACTGACATTTATATCCAAAAATGGCTCATTCTGATCCCACAGTCTTCTCAGAGGCAAGTCTGTCATGGCCTCACCACCCTGCACTAAGGGCAAGGATCCGTTTTTAACGGGAGATTGCATTATCCGTGGCCTGCTTTGCATTCAGAAATAGAATCCGGTTGGTCACTGCGCCTGGCCCTGCCCACCCAAATCCTGCTGCCCCCACACACTTCTTTTGCTGCCTATCTTCAGGCCACGCCTGCTCCCGGGGTCTGCTCCGGGCTGAACACGTCTCACGGTCATGTGGCCGCTGGTTGGGGGCAGCAAATTCAGGGAGGGATGATGAGTGCCCCATCCCTCCACGCCTCCCCTCTGCCCCCAAGAGCTAGGCTGTGCACCCTTTCCTAGGTGGCCTCCCTCCAAGCTCAATGCTTCCAGAATGATCTCCCCACAAAGAGGTGGCTGAAGTAGGACCGGTTCACCTCAGAGTTAGCTCTCTCAGCAACTAGCGAGAAACACTTCCGGAGCAACTTTCAGGTTTGCAGAAAACGACAGCTCCGTCAGGAAGATTCAGAAGAAATAAAAGAAATGGCTCCTCCAATCAAGAGACATAAAGCTAGACCAAGACCATCCACTGCCCAGCGTAGTTTTAGTTCAAACATCCATATCCTTGCAGCATGATGTTCATCTAACCAGAGATTTTGCAATGACAGAATCTGCTATTTCAACTCACAAATTTGGCAATCTGATATAAGAAGTTGTATTTCGTATGCAAGAAAGAACATTCTTGGGAGTGTTTTTGGAAGTTGGTTTCCCTTGTGCGATTTGATTCTTGTTTTATTTTGTTTTTGTTCCTGCTTCAAAGCCAAGTGAGATTTTGTAGCTGATTTTTCAGACATATCAACCAGGACTCACAGCACTTTGATAAAGGATAACATACTTCTACTTCTCAGGCTTAGCTTTCAAAATTAAGCATTCAAATGAAAAAATAGTATCTCTCCAGTAGATGTCAGTGATTAAAATCATGAAAATAGTTCTTTCCATAGATGCTCCGTAATACATCTAGACTGTTTTTTCCTTTTGTCCAACCCTGACCTAATTCTGAGCTTTTCTTTTAAGTGCATCTTGATTTAATTAACTGTTTACAAGTTGCCTCTCACAGATGAGCCTCTTTTCTGAATAAAAATCCCTGAGGAAACGTCTAGGGGTCAGAAAGGTTTCAGGGGACATTTTGTCCCCTGAGTTTGGCTGAATGAGACCAGCTTTCCTTTGGGGAATGACAGGCTTCTACTGCTCCCCCATCCCCAGACCTGTAAGCACACAGAGTGCCTGTGGGTGCTCAGGGCCACTCGCAGGGCCCTAAGGTGCCAGTGCTTGCCTCACTGCATACCCGGCAGCTTCAGGAAGAGAGTGGCGCCTATGACTGTTGGAAACGCTGTTGGAAACCTGAGGAGATGGAAAGGTTGGTTGCTTGTCATGGTTTTCAGAAGATCTGATCCAATAAGACAACATGGACTTTTCAATTCCCTTAAGAAAACTTCTGTTTGAAAGAGAAATATATCTGGAGCTGATAGCTATCTGCTTAAGGACAAAGGATATCTTTAAATTTCCTCAGTCTTATTCCCTAAAGGGAGATGACTAGAAAAGGTCAAAGTGATTTTAATTGGTTTCTATAAGTCAGATAAATAAATTATTATTAAGGAGCCACTATACTGGGGTAATGGTGACACAAGGACAAATGATGGGTGCCCTGCCCTCAAGGAACTTACAAGGACTGCTCTGTATACCATTCATTTAGAATGAGGTGTGTTATTCCCCAACAGAGAAAATCACTACTAAATGGATTTCACACTTCTCCGACCTTTCGTCAGTAATTCCCAGGTCTTCATTTCAAATGTCAGCTGTACAAAGGCAATGCCCTCTGGGAGAGACTGGAGCTTCTAACTCCATCTTCACACCAACCAGAAATTGGAGAGACATTCGTGACTTTTCCTTCTCCCTCACCCTTCACGTCCAATCAGTCATCCTACACTAGAAATTCTACCTCCTTGATCTTTCAGGTCTTAACACATGTCTCCATTCCCACTGCCACTGTCTTAAGTAGGGCTTCATCACCTCACCTGGAATACTTTAAATGCATTCTGGCTCATCGCCCTGGCTTCAGTCTTATCTAGCACTTAACCGTTCTCCATACTATATCATAACTGCCTGTTTATTTGTCAACCTTTAGCTCGATCATAAGCCCTTGAGGGCAAGCACTGAGTTTTTTGCCACTATATCCTGGGCACCTAGCACAGTGATAAGTTTACAGCAGGCATTTGGCCCATGTTTATTAAATGTATGCGAGAATGGTAGATACATACATGTGTGCATTGAATGTCTCCAAACTATTGTGATTCTATAGTTCCTCCCATTCAGTTTCCTCTCAGATGTCAATAATCACATTGTTTTAGCATTTCTACTCTTTATTCATTTATTTTCACTATGCTAATAAATTGTTGGTATTGATTTGCTGTGGACTGGCAAACTACACAAAAAAAGTTTTTAGAGAGTATATAAAGTAAGAGTAAATATGCTCGGACTGAGTCCCTCTTCTACAATTAAAGCAAATGAGCTTTAGTGCACTGGTTTTGTGAGAGCTGTTTCAGCCCCTCAGGGAACTTTGTTCCATTGCTGTGTTCCAGAATATAGAAGTTGTCAATAAGCCTGAATTAATTCTTTTGGAAATCAATGATTTTAATTTGTATTTTTATTTCAACAGGAATCTTACAAATTTGCTTCTGGAAATGTATAGCAAAACTCATATTTAAATAAATGTGAATCTTACTGAAAATAGTTATTAACATTTATCTCACATGAAAATATTGATATTCCCATTATTATTTATAGTTTTGCTGTTTAACTCTTTCAAACACAGTTTAATGTTACATGAGACAGGTTATCAAAAATCCATGTTAAAATGAATTTAAAGTACCCTCAACTAAAAATGCATGGACACTACATTTTTCTGTTGAAAATCACCATCTAATCCTATTCTTAATGGGTTATTTGTTAATGGACAGCTGAGCAACACAACCCTAAAATACTTCTCAGGACAGAGCATTGGTTTCTGCATTCCCTTGTTAATATTTGGAAGTGCAGATGTTGAACATCCTTGAAAAAAATCAGTTGAACTTGGAACTGATATCAATTTATCCTCCATGTAAGTATTGCCATTGCCTCAGTTGAGAGCACAAACCCAGCTCACACCACCTCCTTTGAGTAAACCCCTGCCAATGAAGACCTGGACAACCAACTACACATGTGTGGCCCCAACCAATCGGAACAAATGGACCAACAAATTCATAAGCTGGGCTAAGCCAATTAGATTCTTTCTTTTGGAAATGTCAAGTTAGGGCTCTAAGACAGAATTAATGGGTTGATGCTAAGCATTTGATCTGAAAGGTCATGTCAAGTCAGGATGGAAGTGACCTTGTCGGGCTGTATGCAACCAGGAAAAGCTGATCTAGAGAGAGAGGGAGCAAAGGGAAGAACAACTCTGAGGCCCTAGGAGAGGCAGAGAGTGTGACCTCAATTCAGAGAATGACCATCTATACGATTTGCAGGGCCTAGTGCAAACTGCCACTGAGAAGCCCCTTGTTCATAAGCAAGGGAAAATGCCATTAAAGGTATTAAAATATAAAGATTTTTCTTTAAAATATTTATTATTTATAAAATAGATAGGCACATATTAGTTCAGGCTGCCATAACAAAATGCCACAGACTAGATGGCTTAAACAACAGAAATTTATTTTCTCACAATTCTGGAGGCTGGAAGTCTAAGATCAAGTTGCTGTCAGGGTTTCTGGTAAGACCTTGCTTCCTGGCTTGCCTTCCTGCTGTATCTCACATAAACTTTACTCTGTGCCCACAGAGAGAGATGTCTAGTGTCTCTTCCTCTTCTTATGAAGACGTTAGTCCTATGGGATTAGAGCCCAACACTTATGACCTTATTTAATCTTCATTACTCGTACCTCTTTAGTGGCCCTATCTCCAAACATAGTCACATAGACTGTGACCTCAACATATGAATTTGGGGGTACACAATTCAGTTCATATCATGGGATAGTAGTGATACATAGATAACAACACAAACTTACAAATTGAAGAAAATAATATTTTCGTGTCATAATCTTATATAATACAATAATACTTTATTATGTGATAGCTTGAATAATTGTTAAGACTTTTCTGGTTCCCCTTTGCAAATGTATTTGTGAGATCAAAATGTATACCTTTAGCAACTTCATTTTCAATTGTTAACTGAAAGCAACCTGAGTTGCTTTTGAAAAATTCAAGATTGCAAACAATTTTTGATCATTTTTAATTTTAAGGAGGATCTATCTGCTAATGCCACTGTTGCTGGAGCTGTTAAGAGTATTTTATAGGCTGTGAAAACATTGTAATAAATTTCTGATTAATTATTTTGAAATACAAATATTAATACATCTAGAGCTGGTGATTCTTGAAGAACAATTTTTCTTAAAAAATTAACCATTTATACAAATCAGTTTCATGTAAGTCTGAATTTAATTTTAAATATAAATTTGTACAGTTGTATTTTAATATTTCCTCTCATATTTCCTGTAACTTGCAGAGGTTATACAAGAAACTGACTTCATGATTTATACACGAGGTGTGATCAACAAAAAAAGTGAATGCTGCTGCCAAGTGCCATGCAATGGAAAGACAGGGATCTTCAATATGGGGAATGGCGTGTCAAGCCTTAGTAACGGTGTGTGACAAGTTTCCACTTGTTTGGTGCAGTTAGTCAGGTGTGAGCTACAGTTGAGACAAGGTGTGTTTTAAAGCATCCATAAATCATCCTCCATCGTGACAATGTTCCATGCCACACATCGCTTCTGGTATGGCAATTTCTGTCAGATAAAAACATTATGGTGGGTCCTCATCCACCTTATTCACCGGATCTGGCACCGTGTGACTTCTGACTCTTCCCCAAAATCAAAATGATTCAGGAAATCAAGTTGCCATGACAGTGCAACTAAAGACACTCATGAAAGAGGACTTCCAAAACTGCTTCAGAAAGTGGCAAGAATGATGGGATAAGTGTGTTTGAAGCAAGCGGGAGTGTTTTGAGGAAGATTAATGGCAATGTGTCTTTTACTGTAATGAATTTTTTAAAACTTAAACATTCACCATATTTTGTATCACACCTCATATAAATTCAAACACCTATTTACACATTCTATCACTATATCTTCAATTATGAGGGAAAATAAATTTTTAAATTATCTTCATTAATAATTGGTTTATCTAATGCTTCATATGAAAATAATGTTCTTCTCCATCAAATGTGATCTTTAAATTTAATTTCTACTTCTAAGCTTATGGATATTTGTTTTGCAACGTTGTGGCAGTTTTCAAAAGCAGAGATTTTAAACTAGGAAGAATTCTACTACCTAATAGGCTTTGTGGCAATGCCCATGTGTATGTTTTTATTTTGTAATAATTTAGTGACAATGTTTTACCACCTAAGCACCAACATTTCCTGGCCAAAGATTTAAGAATTGTGCTGATGCCCCAGAGAGGGGCTCCAAAGACAGACTAGCCAAACTGGCCTCCTGCCATGGACCCTAGCATTGTCCTCACCCAGAGGCCCTCCTCTCGCCAGGGTTATGGCTGCTGATGCCACTGCTGCCGTCACCATCATCACCATCAGGCTGGCCCAGATTCCAGCCTTGGCATCTGCAGCCAGGCTAACTGCTCCATGCACATCACCCACTGCTCACTGTGCCACAGGACTAAGCCAGCAAGTGAGTGTCTGTGCTGTTGCTTCACATATCTCCTCTGCCCCTGTGCAGGTTCCCTTATCCAGTCAGACTTAACCTACAAAATATAAGCTCCTCATTGACCAGTTCTGACACCTTCGTTCAGGAATCCAAGCTGAGCTGCACCTTGTCCTTGGATGCCCATAAAATAGCCCTTTGTATTTTTACAAAAAAGTCCCCTATTGGGTAGACACTGCTGGAGGCCCAGTCATTGCCCATTCTCTCTTCTTTACTATAAGGAAAGTTATCCTTTCCCGGGGAGCCATGTGCCACCTTTCCATGTAAAGGTAATTAGGTAACTCAGTGCCAATAAAAAATAATCAGAAGTCTGCTAGAGATTTCTGGGAAATGTTTGTTTTCCTGATACATACGGTCTTCTTGTTTCTGCTCCTCTTTTTCCTGCCAAGATTGCAGACATGAGGCTGGAGGTAAACGAGTCATCATGCAATCATGAAGCAACAAGCAAGAAGACAGAGTTGGAACATTGTTCTCTGATAACATCAGGAAGCAGCTACATCAATTTCAAAATGCCAGTCTCTGAACTTCTTGTTATATTAGAAGCATAAAGTCTTTTGGTTAGGCACTGAGTCTGGTTTCTATTACATACAGGCGTATCTCAATTAAGTTACCCCTTTACTTAAGATACCCCTTAATTGAGATACCCCTTTACTTAAGTTAGTTTGGGTGGGTTTTTATTTTTGTATCTATAGTTTGTGCACCACCCATATCCTATGGGATTTATTCTGTGCACTAGGGCCTTCTCTTGAGGTATGTTTACTCCTAGCAACCAGTACCCACAGCTCTTTTTTAGAGGGCTGCCTCAGGCTGCCAAGCCTGTTGGTCTTAAAAGCCATAAGTACTTTGGAATTACATCCCTTGGGAGCTATTCATAACCCTTGCCCTAGTTGGGATGGTCTTACTGCAAGATTAAGTAAGAGTTATGCCCTGTGGAACTTTAATATAACACTCTTGCATGTCTGCACTCACCTACCAGTTTTTTCTGGGGACATTTCCTAATAAACTATGTTCATATGAATCTTCTTCTCAGGGTCCACTTCTAGGAAATCCAACCTAAGATGCAATCCCAAGATCCCTGAATAGAATAGGTAGTGCCAGGTGCTAGGCCTGACTGCTTATATCCCCTCAAAATTCTTTTGTTGAAACCCTCATCCCCAATTTGATGGAATTTGGAAGTGGGGATCTTTGAGAGGTAATTTGGTCATCAGGGTAGACTACCCGTGGTGGGCTTAGTGCCTTTATAAAAAAAAAAAAAAAGGAAGAGAAACAAGATCTCTCTTTTTTTGTTGTTGTACATATGCCAAGGAAAAGCTATATGAGAATATAAGCAGGAAGCAGGGTTGTCACTAAAAACCAGAGCATGCTACCACCCTGACCTCAGACTTCCAGCCTCCAGCCCATGAGAAACCAGTGTTTGTTGTGTAAGTCTCCCAACTACAATATTTGTTATAGCAGCTGGCACTGACTAAGATAGTAGGGATTTAAAAGTCATGTCGAAGCCCATTCACCTTGACATTTGTTATATATTCAAGGTTTCAATAGAAATAAAGTCATCCTTCTTTGCGTCATGCATAAGCTCTGAAAGAAATTCTCATCCCTCTTCACATATCACATCTGATAGCAGCCCCAGAATTCTTTGATAATTCAACTATAATATGATACTTCAAATAAACATACATTTATTAGTTTTGAATATAACACACATATAATCACCACAAGAAGAATGTCATGATCTTGACACCAAAAAGATGAACAGAATACAGTACCAGGAGCCCTCCATTATGGTGCAGTCTCCCTAAGGACCACAGGTTGCCACTCTCAGCGTCCTCGTCACCACAATACTATACTTTCTGAATCCTACCGTCCTAATTATCTTGCTGCATTTTTCTGTTGGCCACGTTAAGACATGCATTTCAGAGTTTTGTGTGTCAAAGAAAATTTAACAGCTTTATTCAAAGCACGATTTTCTTTTATCTTGATGCTATGAGTCGTCCCCTTGATGTCAGCAGGGCTGGGAATTATTTTTAAGGGCCTAAATCGTACTTTCATTGAGAAAATTGGACCAGTCTGGCTTGAAAGCTCAAGATGAAATGCTGAAGCCCTTTCCAGTAGCTCACTTCTGAGGGCTGAGACCAGGGCAGATGGCTCAGTGTTCCTTGATATGATTTGATTACCTGTCATTGCCAGATGCCCTGTCTGAGGTACGTGAAGAGAAGCACAGACAAACAGCTATAGCTACATGGTTTTGGAAGCAGGGGTGCCCTTTCAATTCAATGACTGAACAAGCAAAATGCTCCTTCGTGTTTTAAGGAAACACAATTTTTTGAAAATAGGAAATGTCTTCCTGTCTTAAGAGGTCTGTCTAAACACATTCCCTTCTGGGTCCTTGTTTTCACTGAATCTTTGTCACTGTAGAGTTCTGCCAAGTTAGGTTTAGGAAATGTCCCAATAATAAAGGGCCATTGATTTCAGAGTCTCATAGAACTCTAGGGCTGGAAAGAGACTTCCAGATCATTTACTGCGGAGTTCAACCCTTTTGTTTTTTAGAAGGTGACCAGTGACCTGGCATCCTCATAGCACATAGTCATGCACTTCGCCCAGCAAGAAGCTACATGCATGTCAACTTCTGGTTGCAGAAATCAGAAACCTCCAACTCCCTTAAATAAAGGAGAAGATGGTACGTGATTGAAAGAAGGAAGTCATCACAGACGTCAGGGCCAGAGAGTGCATCTGAGACTCATTGGAAACTTGAGAAACTCAAGAGCCCTCCAAAACCCATCCTGACCCTTCCACATCTCAGGAACCACAGGGTTTCCTGCATATCTGCTCATGCATATTGCACGTGGCCCAACACACCTGCAGCTCAGGTGCCCACCACTGACTGACTCAATGTCCCCAAGAGGGGAAGCTAGTCGACCCCACTCACAGTCATGCCAGCCTGGTCACTGATGAATCTATTTAGGGAAACCTCTGGCCAGGTGTCTAATTCTAGTGCAGTGTCCTGATGCTTGGAATTGGAAGGTAGGGTCACTTGCTCAGCTGTGGAAGAATCCCCAAGACAGGGAGCAACTGGCATCTCTAATAACATAAAACTGATTTGTTCTCCTGAGAAGTACTGTCAAATTCAAACAAAATTATATCAGATCTAAACAGAGTTGATGGACTACAAAGATAGTCCAACATGTGGTTTATGTTGAAGGCTGCAATATAGCACATCGAGATTTAAAAAGAAGGAAAATTATCAATAAGTATCAGTGGACATTTAGCAAAATTCAATAACCACTCATAATTTTTAAAATCAAAATTTGTTAAGAAAACATTAAAAAGGCAAATGACAAGTTCATATTAACATGTAATAGATAAGGGGTTAATATCTTTAGTATAGAAAGAGTTCCTACATTATAATAAGTTTTTTTAATTAGCTCCTCAATTTAAAAAAGTGGGCAAATTATGTGAAAAGACAATTCATACACACAAGAATACTCAGCCTCATGAGAGATTAAAATGCAAAATAAAACAGTACTAAAGTATTATTTTTACTCATCAAGTAGGAAAGATTGAAATAATGATCATACCTAAGGTTGTTTAGGTTGTGGTAAAACGCACAGTCTCCTGCAATGTTTTTGGAAGCAGTTACTGGTAAAAACTTTCTGGATAACCTTTTGGCATTATTGATCAAGTGCCTTAAAACTGATTATGCAATTTTACTAGGAATTCATCAGATGTATTCTTGATATTTATGTAAGTAAATATTTATCATGGTATCCCTTACAATATATGAAAATTGTAAACATTAGAAATGTATAACAATTAGAAATTTTAATGATTAATGATACTATAAAAAGAGAGATGAAATGAAAAGCTGGAAAATAATATACACAAATAGTTTATAGATTTATTTCTAGGTGGATTTATTTTTTTATATTAACTGATTTTTATTTTCTTCTTTGTGCTTTTCTATATTATCCAAAATTTGTATAGTAATAGTAATTTTGCTATCGAGAAAGAAAAAAAAAGTAAGCATTCACAATGATGCAAAAGGAAAATAAAATTCCAAAATAGTGTAAAATGGGAATATATTAGAGCCATTTTCTTTAAAATCAGTACCAATAGAAATTATTAAATTTAAAACTATTATATAATATTTTTATATCCTGTCAATCCAAGAAATAAAAAAGAATAAAACTGAGATTAATCCCTGGAAAACAGTTTATAAAAACTAACCAGATACAAAAAGATAGCCTTGTTGAATATATAGCAATCACAGGCCAAAAAATGTAAAATAGTAATAATCAAAATATACAAACATATGATTCAAAAAACATAATCATATCTAATTTACCTTCCTAAAAATTGTTGTAAGGACTAGGTAAAATAACAGATTTGAAAGCCTTCTCATATTGAAAAAAAAATTGATGTAATGGTAGTATTAATAATTGTGTGGACATAGTTTTCAAAAGAATAAATATATATAAAATGATGTGATCCCTTCCAAACAATACTCACTATTCTCCCACTTGCCAAAATATACATTTTATAATATTATATAGTGGGCACTCATTGTTGATATCCAGGAGAAGAGAGGTAAAAACAATGGCTTATATTATAGCCGAAAAATGGTTTCTATCCCCTGGCTCTTACCACCTTACACCCTTCTGGCCTTGGCATTTAAAGAAGCCAAGATATGTAGAGAAGGCATTAGGGGGTTCAGTTTCAGAGAGAGAGCATAAGAACTGCACAGAAAATCCACCAGGGGTGTATGGCTCTGACTGTCCTGCAGATGCCACATATGCAATATCCAGGGTCATTTCCAGCCCACCCCCATCTAGAATGAGTAAGTGAGTGGCATTCTTCTCTAGAGGCAGCAGAGGTCAGAGCGGGGCTAGAAGACACATCAGGGAGGAGTCAGCGTTCAAGGAGAGAAGTGTCTAAATAGAAAGTGGTGGTAGGGAGGGACCCTGGCCCTGAGAGCCGAGACTGAAGTACGCCCCTCACTTAGGATCAGGGAGGCCAGTTGGGCTTTGTATAAAAGCCACCCTGAACTAGTAACACCCATCGTCATTCCAATATCCTCCTTGGATTCTGAACTGATTGGAAGACAAAACTCAAACCGGAAGCTGAGAACTGTTTTGTGCCTGAACTAGCTCACATACCAAATAAAAAGCAATTCTAAAATAAAGAGTAATTAATAAATCAGTAGAACAGTTTCTGAGTACCTATTCTCAAATGTATTTTCCCTATTTGATATTCTCTCTTGCTTCTTCATCAACATCTAGTTCAAAACTTTAATGTCCTTCATGCCTCCTTAAATGTATGTGTATGTCATAGTAAAAACCAAACTACTAGCTTCAAATGCCAGCCTACCACTTACTAGCTGTGTGATTTCCAAGAGATTGCTTAACCTCTGTGTGACTCATTGTCTTCATCTGAATAATAGGGAGTAAAACACTTATAGGGTTGCCAGAAAGGTTAGTAAGTCAAGGAAATCACTTGGAAAGTGCTCAACACATAATAATTGCATCATAAATGGTGTTTTTCTAAAAAAAATAAAATAAAATATGTGTTATTTTTAACATTATACTTTGCAAGTTCTATAATATACCATTGTAAGTGGAATGAGGTAAAGAAAATTTTACTCACTGGGATTCCTCTGAGGAAGTGCTTTATATTTATTTAAAAGAAATATTTTTATAAACTGATTAGGATTGAGGGTAAGATCTCAAGGTCATGCTTCAGGTGACAAAAATACTAAATTGAGATTCAAGACACAAGTGGAGGAATTTGTTTTGCTTCTGAGAAACGGGAGAAAAGCAAAGTAAAATGGGAGGTAGAGAGACAGAACGAAAGGCAAGAGAAACTCCAGAGTTTCATGCCTGGGTTAACTAATCAGGCAGAAACAGAGGGAGAGGGTATCTACAACGAGGTTGTCTAGGAGAAAATGTGCAGTTCACTCATTTTCCCGATAGACAAATGCCAGGGCTGGATGTTCCATTTCTTCTCATCTACAAGCTGGGTTACCAGCAAGGTCATGTCTCCAGAAATACTGATAAGGCAATGTGAACTATGAAACGTACTGGGATGGGAAAGGGTACTGGCTTAAAATAGCCACTTCCAAATAGAGATGGCCAATATATTTTGACTCAGTACTTCCCTACCTCTTTTTTTTTCAGCCTCCCAGAGACCTACCACTTCAGGGAAGTTAAGGCAATTTAACATGTCCACACAGTGCCTTAGTCTGGAGTACACTTGACTTGCTCCTGTGCCTTCCTGTCATTTTCTCCACCCCAGAATATTTACTTGATTTTAGAATGAAGGCTTAGCTTTTGGCAGTTCTACTTCTCTTGCCGTACCAGTAGGGCCAGTTGGGAAAAACGAGCCTATGTTTATCAACTTATATTTAACAATTTATACATGGTCAACTAGCCTGGTGATGCCATTTGACTATATGAATTATATTCCATCAAGGCAAGAACTATGAAACTCATTAAACAAGTATTAAGTAGATCTTTTGCAAGTAAAATTAAAACCTGCCCCAATTCAGTCACAAATCAAAGACTGCAGATTAAAGACACTGAAGCCCAGAATGGATTTTATTTTACATGTTAAATAAAAGGTATGGTGACAAAGTTACTCCAGACCTGTTACCTGTAATACACAAGCATAATTTACCCACTACCTTCAGTCATTTCTCAAGTGTTGGGCACTGTGAATTGGGCCAACTTTGTTCAAATAATTTTTTACCTTTTGGGGGGGAGAAAAGAGAAATTCGAACATAGCTATGAAGATTACCAGACATCTTTTTCACCTCAAAGAAAAAAAAAAAAATCTCCCCATCCTTTATACACCTGATGCAGGCACAGCTTCATATGGCAAAAAATTCCTTGGGTATTCATTTAAGATACTATCAGCTATCACACCAGTGATGAGATGACTAATTGCTTGGCTTTCGTACTCCAGCCAGATGCACTGGGAAGGCAAGAACTGCAATTTGATTGGAGAGAGGGAAAGAAGAGCACCTTGGAATACAGACAGAAAAGGCACCCAAGTTGGGGCAACTCATTTAAGGAGAAGTGGAGGTAGGAAAGGCCTCGTTCACAATCTGCCTGCTGTCTGTCTTCATCTTCCCGCCCCTCATGACCATGATCTAAGAATCTCAGAGGGAGCTCTCCTGGGGAGCTGAGCCACTGAAAGGGTCCACCCAAACTAATGCTGGTATGTACTAATTGTTCGAAAAGGAAATTCAGAACATGCAGTTATGCAATAAAGTAAAAACAAAAATGATATTACCCACATATCTCCAACAGGTAAACGCCTTTGAGCTAACTTTGTACATGTTGGGACTTCTCTTATAACAGTTTTGAAAACTAATTATGCATAATAGGGGTATAAATCTACATTAAGCAAATTCAATTTTAACCATCTATATTTGCACAAAAAAATAAAGTGAAATGAGTAGGCTTTAAATTTTTTTTCTTATTTATAAAAATAACACATGTGTATTGGGTAAATACAGAAAAAATAAGGAAGAAAATAAAAATCAACAGTAATTCCAGCACTAAGGGAAAACCTGTGAACATTTTGAGGGATTTACCCTCAAGTCTTTCCTACTCATGTATTTAGACATACTTTTTATTGTTACCCTCCATTATGTACAGGTTTTGCATATAGATGTATTTTTGAGTAGATAAAACATACATATCGCCTTAAATTCAAAAGGCCGTAAGATGAAAATAAGATTCCAGGTACCAAATTGCATTTTCTAGAGGGAACTAGTTGACAGTTTATTTGTAAGTTTACTTTTAAAACACAGAATTTATTTTTAAATTCGTTCAGAGAATAATACATATGTGAAATAAGCATGTAATTTTAGTACAAATCGTAGCATATTACACACACTGTTCTGCACCGTTTTATTTGATTGCTTTCAATATAGTAATGCACATGAGAAGCTCTTCCATATCACTATATAAAGATCCTTCATTATCTTTAAAAACTGTTTAATATTCCATTGCTTGGATATTGCATGTTGTTTAATTAGTCTCCCATCAATGTATATTTTTGTTGATCCCAAACTTTTTATATGTCTTTATAGTTATTTTTTCTTAGTATTACAGCCTTCAATTTTCCCATATCATTATATATTCTTTATATACAAGATTTTGATACATTGCATAATCTTTAATCTTATGTATTTAATTCATTTAATTAATCCCTAGTGGGCAATGATCATTCTTCTGTACAGTGTTTATTCCTATCTCACTAAAATATTTCCTTGTGATAGATTTCTGGTCAAACGCCCAAAGGATACATAACTATTAACTTTCTTAACACATACTTTCCAATTATTTTCCAGGTAAAAAATGATGCCTATTTACAATCCTACCAGCAGCCTCCATCAGCATTAAGTATTACTATTTTTTTTTAACTTTAAATTTTGCCAGTTTCATGTGCAAAAACATCTTGTTTTCATTATTCCGTTCAGCTGCTATTTATGAGGGTCACCATACACCAGGCATAGCCTCAGGCCTGGACATACTGTAGTGCACAAATTACCTCCCTCATGGAGCTTACAGTCTAGGTTAGGAAACAAATAATAAATAAGTAAACACAATCTCAGGAAAAAAGAAAAGCTGTGAAGAAAACTAAAGCAAGGTAAGGGAGAAAGGTTCTAAGGGTGTAGGTATGTAAGAGTGCTAGGAATCTGGGAGAGCCTCTCTCTGATAAGGTCACATCTGAGCAGAAACCTTGATGACAGGAAGGAGAGAATAAATGGGGAGCAAGCCATCCAAGTGCAGAGGAACAGGGTGAGGAGAGGCCCAGAGGAGAGAAACAGCCTATTGTAGTCAAAGGGCATTGGGAAGGTCAAGGTGCTGGTATGAAGTCACTGATGTTAACAGATGGGGCGCACCAGGGCTGGAGCACGTGGGCACCATGTGGATTTTATTCTAAGTATAATGGGAGCCACGAGAGAGTTTTAAACAGTAGAGCAATCTGATCGGATTTAGGTCTTTAGAACATCATTCTAAAACAGGAAGATGCAGAACATTGTATATAGTATTCTGCAATCTGTGTGGAAAGAAATGAATATGTTGGTGAATTCATAGGATAACTCTGGAAGGAAATGCAAAAAAAACTGGCTGTCTCTGGGAAAAGGAACTAGGTGGGTTGGGGGACAGGAGAGGGAGAGGCTCATTTTTCACATTATTTATTCTCTTTGGAGAATTAAAACTTTTTAAATTTTAACTTTTTTTTAATTAAAAAATTTTTGTACCTTGTATTTGCCTCCTCCATTGGAAAGAAACAACTTCTGGATGCTTTGTGGAGCCTTACCTGCAGGGAACAAGACTGGGAGACCAGTGAGGAGGCTGTTAGAGCAGCCCAGGAGAGAAGATGGAGAAGTGATCAGATTCAGGATATGTTTTCCAGGGAGAGAACGTGCCAACAGATTGGATGTGGTCTTGCACAAAGGAGAGAAATCAGCAATGCCCCCCAGGTGTTTGGCCAGAGCAAACCATGTGGAAGACGGTGCCATTTACAGAGCTAGAAAGAGTTGAGAAGGATGAAGGATGTTGGGTAGCCCGGATACAAACCAAGAGGGTATGGTATTCCAGAAGCGGAGTGAAGAGAGTATTTCCAAGGGCATGGGATCAACATCAAATTCTGCAGGAGGACAGATCGAGTAAGGTGAGGGCTGAAGACTGAGTTAGCACCCATCACCTTGACAAGAGCAGTTTCAGTGGACAGTTGGAGACAGAAGTCTGGTTGAAAAATATTAACTGTTCATAATTCTGTCCCTTTTTATTCTATTGAGGTGTTAGTAATATTTCTTATTGAGTTTGAAGAATTCTGCATGTTTGTCATATTTATTGCAAATGTTCTTTCCCCTTAACATTTTTCTCTCATTTTGATTTTTAGGGGTTTTTGACAAATTTACATGTTTACAAACATCTACTACTGCTTTTACAGTAGAGTCTTTGACCACCTAAGATGCAGTAATTTTTCTTCTATTTTTCTCCTTTACTTTTTCATGTTCTATATAAAACTTTAATCCATTTGAAATTGATTTTGGTCTAAAGTGTAATGTAGTCACCCAACTTTATTTTTTCCCTAAAGAGTTAACAAATTGTCATTTATGGAGAATCATTTCTTTCCCTAAACCACCCACTATGGATTGAAATGTGTCCCCAAGAAAGGTATGTTGAAGTCCTAACCCCCAGTACCTGAGAAGGACCTTATTAGAAATAGGGTCATTGCAGATGTAATTAGTTAAGATGAGGTCATACTGAAGTAGGGTGGGTCCTTAATCCAACATGACACGTGCCCTTATAAGACGGAAAGAAACAGACACAGAGAAAAGAACACCTTGTGAAGACATAGACAGCCAGGGAGAAGATGGTCGTGTGAAGGTGGAGGGAGAGATCGGAGTTATGTTGCCACAAGCCAAAGAACACCAAGGATTGTCAGCAACCATCAAAAGCTAGGAAGAGGCAAGGAAGGAGTCTTCCTTAGACTCTTCAGAGGGAGTACTGCCCTGCTGACACCTTGATTTTGGACTTCTAGCCTCCAGACCTGGGAGAGAAAAAAATTCTGTTGTTTTAAGACACCGAGTTTGTGGTACTTCATTACGGCAGCCCTAGAAAACGAATACACCTCTTTATCATATACAAAAATCCTCTTATAGACTATTATCAATTTCCTGGGTCCATTGATGTATGTCTATTATTATATGAGTCTAATGCTATTTTATTAAGGTTTTTATTTATTTTAATATTCAGTACTTTTCCTTCATTACTTATCTTTTCTGAATTTTCTTAGTAATCTCAGAAATTATTCTTTTAGAATGAATGTGCCAAGTCCTGTTTCCCCTAAAACACAAACCTAGTAATTTCTATATATCCAGTGATATATTATTTACCAATAACAAAAATTCACAATATGATTACATTAAATTACAAAATCTCCAGTTCATTTAAAATATGATTTGGATTAGAATAAAGTCCATGGAGAAAATAATCTTCAATGGTTCATTATATTTAAAATGGTCCTTCCCCCCCAAAAAAAAAGGCATGAACGTTGGCAGTGCTTTTGTTGTTATAATGATTATTTAGAACAGAGTTATATGTAAAATGGTCAGAATTACAAAGTAAATTTCAAAACATATTATTTTCCATTTGTGCTTGTCGCTTAGCAGCTCTCTTTGCAAATCATCCGAAGTGTCAAACTTGAAAAATATAGAGAATTTGTCCCGGGCCCCATCAAATACACATTATTGAAGTCCCTGAAATATTAAGATGGTTCCCAATAGATTTTTCCTTGAATAAAGATTTTCACAATATATTTTTACATTATAATCTTCACATTATTTTGTTTCTGTTTTAAACAAGTTTGTATCTAGGTAAATGAGGATTTAAAAAAATAAACTTGGGAAACTAGGCTTTCACAGGAAAAAAAAAGGGAAAAATATTTTCCATAATTCTTGGAAAAAAATAACCAAATGGATGCATGAAACACTGACATAAACATAGATTATTATTTAGCTTCGATATGTGTAAATATTCATCAGAGCCATTTAGAAAACCGTAATACAAACAACTTACTTGGCATTCTCACTTTTTTTTTTTTTTTTTTGGTTTATTCTTTGGTACTATTTTTACTTGATACAAATGAAATAAAAAAGATATATCTGAAGCATAAAACTGTTTTCTTATGTGTGAATGATAGACAAACAGAAAGAACTTTCACTCTTTCCTGCTCCCTCCTTTCTCTTGTGATAGACAGAACGGTGGCAACTCAAACATACCCACTGTATAGGCCATAGAACCTATGACTATGTTACCTTACATGGAGAAAGGGACTTTGATATGTGATTAAAATGTGAGTCCTGAGATGAGGATATTGTCTTGGTTATCCGGGGGTACCAATGTAATCCCAGGGTCCTTATAAAAGAGAAGAAGAAATATCAAAATGAGAGAGATATATTTAAAAGTTTTATGCTGCTTGCTTTGAAGATAGAGGAATAGGCCATGAGCCAAGGAATGTAGGTGACCTCTAGCATCTGGAAAAGGTCATATTAATTAATTAATTAATTAATTTTAAAAATATGGTTTGGATTTTTAAAATTGATTTGCACTTAACAATTCACATTTATTCCAGAAAATTGGACCAATGTGTGTTTTAAAAACAATTATAGATCTTAAGGAATAATAAACGTTTTCTATTCCATGGAGTTGAAGGAAACTGTAGTTTGAAATAATATTATTATTATTATTGATAACAATGCATGTCTCTTTGATTTCCACAGTATTGTAAATGGTAAAAATATCTTTCCCATCACTTATTTCTCATAAATGGTGTAACAGAAATTCTGCCCCAAGGATGTTTTCCATTCACCACCCACCCAGCCCAATGCCCCAGTTTCAATCATAAACATTTTTCCAAAATCCTTCCCCATGTTCCCCCAAATCTTCCCCATTCCTATATTATGAATGTTTGGACCCCAACAATCTTTCAAGGCGCCCTCAAGAGTTGTTGACACGTTGAAGCCTTCAACTTAGAAGTAATTTCTTCCCCTTGCTGAGCTTGTCACTTTCTATCTGTAGTTCATCTTGTACTTACCATATATTGTGTCAGAATGTTATCTTTTATCTATGTTTAGAGTTTGAACTATAATTTATTTACATTTGTTGAAACAATAGATTTTTATACTGTGTACTAAAACATTTTTAAAAACTCAGATTGGAGATATCCACCTAATCCTCCTAAATTTGTGCTTCCAAATTCCCTGTTCTTTATGTAGAAGTTATTTTTGTAAAGGGGAATGCCCAGCATTCAAAGTCATCTTTATGTAGGTCAGGGCTGATCCCTACAGTTCTATCTCTGCATACTAGATACAATCATCAGCACTACATTGCTGTTTTCCAACATGCTTCAAACAGCTCTCTCAGTGTGATGAAATAAGCACTGGGCAAAGGTTCAGAAAGACTGGATTCAAGTTCTGACACTGTCTAATCTTTCACTTCTCTGGGCCCCAGTTCCTGTATAATGATGTTATTGCACTAGATCACTGGGAGGTTTCTGTTGTTTTGCTTTGTTTATTTCCTTTTTTGATTGTTTTGTTTTGTTTTAATTGCAGCAGCAGTAATGACTTGTTAAAAAATTAAAGTGAGATGAGGGGCAATAATAGATTAAAGGGAAGCTTCCTTGGTGGCAGCTGGGAGAAAGCGCTGGAAGCCTGCCCTTTGACCTTCTCTACCCTCCCAGCAGCCTGGGAAGATCCAATCCCAGGGTAATTCCTGAGAATGCTCTTTGAAACCATTAAACTAGGTTGGGGTTTTCTCAGCTTTGGGTATCCGTATACCAACTTAGGATTTTTAGCAAAATTAGCATCTGCTATGTGCTATTCATTCATTCATTCATTCATTCATTCATTCATTCACTCAACAAATATTATTGAGGCCCTGTTCTGTGCTGGAGACTCAAAAAAAAAACACACCAAAAACAGAGCCCCTCTGTTGGTGGGGAAGGGGGATTCCATTCCAGAGGCCTGTATCTCATCGTGTTAGGAGTCCAGACCTAAATTCAGACAGATCTTATAACTGTAAATTTGGGCAAGTTATACAACTTTTCTTTGTTTCAATTTGGTTTCCTGTAAAATAGAATTCAACTCATAGAGTGGTTGTGAAGATTAAATGAGGCACTACTAAAAAGTACTTAATATAAGACTAGGCACACAGTTAACATGTAATAAAGGCTCTTCTTTTTTTAGTCTACTTCCTTTTCTAACTTAATTTTTAGCCTCATTCAAAGCAAATAAATTGAATATACTATATATTTTTAACACACTTAACAATACATACATAATTCCATTTAAAAACGTTCTTCTTTACACCAAAAGTCAGTTCAGTACCCCTGTGGTAGGTGTGACACATTTGGGAAGCATAAGTACCCTTACTTCCTCTAGCATGACCAATCCATGCTCTGGCTGAATGCAATAGAAGAAGGATCTCGTTTTCCTTTGTGTACTGCTCTTACTCCTATCTGTCTCAAGAAAACGGTCATCAAGTGCTTAATTAGTGTGTGTTTCCCACCTAGGGAATGGTCTGTGCCCATTTCTTCATTATCCAAATAATGATCAAAGCCACACAAAGGTGTGATGAAACCACATGCCAGGTCATGTCGTCACCTTGTCAAAGACAATAAACTAAAACATGAAAAGGCGATAAAACATTTATATCATATACTGCTTAAGAAGGACTTTTCAGGGCTAGAGACAAGAGTAAAGTCCTGTGAAGCTGTCCGTGGGAGCTCCGCGTTCAGACCACAAGCTCAGCGTCTTCCCAGCAGCCCACTCCTTCCCTAAGGGCCTCGCTGCTGCCTATAAGAAGCCATCGGCCCTCCTTTCTTCTGTCCCCATTTCCCCACAGACAGAGCCTGGACTCTGCAAAGGCAAGGACACTAGGAAATCTCAGCCAGGGAATTTTCTAGCCTCCTATTGAGCCACCACATAAAAGCAGCCTTTTCTAAAACCCAGACCTTTCCTAGGGCCTGCCTTTCCAACCCCAACTGCATCCAACTACACACAAACTTTCCATTACCATGAATTATCTGCCGAGTATTGAAAGAGTCCTATGGCAACCACCCAGAGGTGGGAAGTCTTAGAAGTGAATAGAGAAATTTTCAGGTGACTGGGCTGTGGCCAGATCTCTGTGCAATTCAGGAACTCTCTCTGTGGACATCCAGTTTCTGCTTCAACACTAGAGACCACCACTCCTCCAGATACAGCTTACAATCTGATTGGTGACCGTATTTGGGTATAGCCAAAGATCTGCATTCTAGTCCCAGCTCTGTCTGTTACCAGTCAATTGTGACACTTGGCAATATCCCCCTCTTGACCTTATTTTCCTCATTTGAGGAAACTGAAGAGTGTGTTTGATGGGATTTCTAAGGTCCCTTCCATAACCAGCATTTAATACATCTGATTCCAACCATCCCTCTTCTCGTGATAGCCCTTCAAATATTTAACGGCAGCATTCACATCATCTCTTCCTCAGCAAAAGATCCCCTTCTTTTCCACACGTCCCTGTCATGCCTGGTTTCCAGATCCCTCTGTGCTCTGGTCACCCTCCTCTGGAAGGGGGCCAGCTCATCAGCTCGGTTCAGATAAGGGGCACCGCCGAGACTGCCTGGGCCTTCTTCCAGAGCACCTGCTCAGTGCCAGAACCAAGACTGTCGGCCTCAATTAGAACATCTGGTCACCTTCCCTTGTTCCCCTAATCCTATTGCAAAACCACTGGCTTCACAGATACAAGGGATTCGATTTATAATAATGGCCACCAGGAAAAGACAAAAAAGGTACCTGCTAATGTATAACCTCATATTTTCCAAGACAGTAATTTAAGAAAAGGAAACATTAAGAAAACTGCTTGTAATAAGTACTGTGCGGCTCGGCTCCTCAACTTCCCAAAGAGCAGCTTGCTTCTGAAAGTACTGGTGGGGAGAAAACCCAAGTCTTTGGCGGTTACAGAAAAAGCACCCACTAGGCTAGTGAACTCAGCCAAGGAGATGCTGCTGCCACCTTGTGGTGACAGGTGTTATATTGCATCTGTTCATCAGTAGGACTTAACGGATGAATCATTGAGTAAAATACTTATTGGCTGGTTTACATATTAGGAGTCCTGAGACAGAGAAAATTAATGGAGATAGCACACTTGACCTAAACTTCACTCATATTCATTCCCCTGTCTCCATTCTTCTCATCTCTCAGACTACTCACCGTCCTCCCAACCCTCCTTTATATAAAGAACCAAATGAGCTTTGACAAGCGCTTGCAGCCTAGTGTTCACTCCTACGGCAGATGTGGCAGCATCTGTGACTGTCCATCTCAGCCTCTCAGAGTGTCAGACAATTTCTGAACAGCAGTAGCCTGCTCTCTCTGTGGTCTCCTTGCCCTTATCTGAAAGAGAGTTTAGCAGTGGCTGATTTCTCCAACATTCTCCACATTCCTTTAAGATAGCTTAACCCCTGGTCTAGTACCCCCAAATAACACCCATGTAGAGTAAATGTCTTTGTCCACAGTCTGCTATGTGTGGCAGGGAAGGCTTTGAGGTCTGACTTCCTTCTCTGCAGGGAAGATAAACCACCTCTCCTCTTAGCAGTAAGGCCATGTGATTGGTGTCTTGTGTGGTCTCCGCCCAGAAGTCTACTAGAGATCTGCATGCTTGATGGGGACTTGTGGGTGCATGGTCATGGCTCTAGGCTGGATGGGGACTCTGGGGTGCACGGCTACAAATTACTCTGGTTGGTCCCTTCAGATTCCCAGCTCCGTGTGCCTGCCTCCATGAGGACGTACAGCACCAGCTTCTCCCACACGTGTGTCCCCTTTCCTCCCCAGGGCCTATTGCAGGGCCATGGAGGGCTGAAGAAGCAATGTCCAGGGAGCAGGAATGACTATGTCTATCTAGTCTAGTGATAATCCCAGGGGCTGATTTCAGGAAGTCTGTCAACCTTAAAATAACTTATTTCCCCCGTCACTAGCTCACAAGTGCCATGAACTGAAGAAAACGGTGCCAAAAAGGAGGTTGTAAAACCATCAGTAGCCGACAAGTGCAATATTAAGTTTATTTCACAGCACAGATATTTACCTAAGTACCTCTCCCAGGTAGTCACAGAAAGAACTGTTGCTATCTTAAGAGAAAGAAAAGGACCCAAGTGTTCTAGTTACAAGGTGATAAGGAGAAATCATGTAACAGGATGAGGAGTGAAACATAAACCAAATGGAACCTATCGAGTATTCATTGTATGGTCTGGAGCAGAAGACAGAGCCACCTGTACATCACAAACCTGTGGTGTATGAGGAGGATTTGCAAACCACCCAATTACCAAGGAGAGCCAGTCGGCCACGTGCAAGGAGCTGGCATGTGGCATGGAGGTCATCCACGCCATGGGGCCCATGCCTGAGTGCTGTATTGGCACCAATAGTTGTATGAAATACCTAGAACAAGATCTGGAAAGATCCATGCCAAACTGTGCCTGTGGTTGCCTTTGGGAGTGTGGGTGGGGAAAATAGGAATAGAGAAGGGTGATAAATAGAAACATTAACCTTTAATACTGTTTTTTTTTTTTTTTCAAAGAGAACATATTCATTGATCACATGTAAAATTTTAAAAATTCATTAAAATAGATCACAAAAATCCAGTAGAAGGACACTGGGCATAGGTTACATAACTGGGTTTAGGTGTCAGCGCTTTATCTTACTAGTGTCTAGCTTTGGGGAAGTCACTAACATGCTTGAGCCTCAGTTTCCTTGTCTGGAAAATGGAGGCACTCACACCTAACTCACAGGGTTGTGCTGATTGAGACTATAACAGGAAGTACTTGAGATTCAGTTGGTCCTAAATAAATAATTAAGAAAAAAGAGAGATTCTTGCCCAGACCAAATGAAGGCTGATGAGGATGGTGGCAAAGAAGACGAAAAAGAAAAGAGAGATGAGAAAGACATGACAGAAAAGAAGACAATTTGCCAACAAAACAGACTTATGACCCAAAGCCTCCTTTCCTGCCCCCTCACCATCCCTGACTGTCCTTTTGTTCTGCTTTTCTCCTTTCAGGCTGCCACAATATTGCTATTGTAAAAGAATATGAAGGGAAAAGACAAAAAAGATTATGAAAGTCCCTGCCATCCTTAAGATTCCATGTCTTGGAACGTACGTACTTCTACCATATTATAGCTTATAGAGGTTTGTGGGGTTTTACTTATATTGTTGCTTTTGCTAAATATCTTGGGTCCTGTTAATAATTTTTCTGATATTTTGAATGGAAGCAAGCTCTCAATTATAATGCTGTTTTGATAGGAAATTTTAATCCATTTAACCATAAACCATGACACATCATGGTTTCCAAAGGGAATATTTGTACCAACAGAAGAAGCCTGTTGTATACAGTTTTAAATGATCACACTCAAATCTGTTGGATGGATGGATGGATGAACACATAACTGAATGAATAAATGTTCTTGCTATCTAATATTAGGTATAATTCACAGGTGACATTGAGGGAACTAAGTGGCAGGTGTATGTCTTTTCAGCAATGCAGGGTGCTGGACATTGTTCTAATAATAGGCCTATGGATGGGTCTACAGCTTGTGTCCACACTCACAGCTTCCCCAAGGGCTTACTGACATTTTCATTAGACTCTCTGCTGTCTTTCTATTAAAACCTCGGAATAGTATGGTGCCCTTGCTGAGGGAGGCCAGTGACCTCACTGAAGTCTGGAATGACAAGAAAAATCTCTGGTGGTAGATACATTTTTCCGGTCCTTTTTCCCTTAAGGATGATGACATGTATAGGTTGCTCCTAAAGAGTCAGTGTGTTTTCTTTTTATACAATGTCCCATATAAAATAAATCAATAAATATACAAGCACAAACACCACACCTTGCCCCACTTACAAACTTTTTCAGTTAAGAGCGGTGACAAATTATCTGTGTTTTAAAGAGGAAATTTCAATCTAGAAGGACTTTTTAAAAAGCAGTTTTCTATTTTGGCCTAACAAATGCATGCAATCAAATAGCTGTTGTTTTATTACTTAAGCATTCCCAATGCCTATATAAAGTGCAGCTGACGAAAGTGAATTCTCATATCCCAGGCTGGGACACTCCACCCACGGCATATGCTTCCTCACGTTCCCCATTCCGCTGAGGATCTCCACTGTCAACACTACCGTGTGATTGTTGCTTTTAGTGGCCACTTCCTGCAGCTGCCATCTGGCTGATTAGAAAGGGTGAAGGCCTGTGGTGACAACCCCCAAGGGCATTAGTCCAACCCTTTAGGAATCGGAAGGAAGTGCTTGGGACTCTAATTAGAAACCCAGGAACCACTAATAAATAGTTCAAGCAGCCTTAAAGAGAAGAGGGGACGGTCTGGAAGAAGTTGATGCCTTCCTGAGCCATGTTTCACACTCGCTGTTAGTGCCCTCTTTTCATTTTAGAATAGTCTCTACGCTTTATTGTTTGTTTTAATTACAAATCTGAGTGTTCAGCCACGACCCCATTCTAGAGAACCTAAGAATTTCTGCTCTGCATCGGGCCTATGAGCTATTCAGTGATTCATTTGTGTCTATGATGTACTAGGTGTGGAGTTAAAGTCTGAGAATTCAAGACAAGACAAAATCTTGTCCTGAAACGATTTAAAACAGTCAATTTGATACTCTTTCCCACACTGCCCTGCATTTTTCTTTTTCTTTCTCTTTCTTTCTTCCTTCCCTCCTTCCTTCCTTCCCTCCTTGCTTTCTGAATTTTTTTTATCAATATTGCCTGGGAGTCAAGAGTGCAGGCTCTGAGCCCACACAGGATTGAAATCCCAGCTCTACCTTTTATTAGTATGTGACTTGGACAAGTTACTTAATATCTCTGGGCCTCAGTTTCCTTATCTGCAAAGTGGGGAAATGATAGCTTCTACTTTGTAAAGGTGCTTAGGAGATGTTAAATGAATAGGACATGTTAGCTATTATTAATACGTCATTTTCTCTTGTACTATCAATAATGATATTATCTTGTCTTTCATCTCCATAAAAAATAATAACTGAGATCGAAAAGGCAACATTGGAACTGTCATACAATGTCAGAAGACAGCTTAAATAGATTAACAGTTCTGATTGCTGCTTTAATTAATAGAGAAGTTGAATGTTTCTTCACACATTTATTACCCCTTGTGTCAGGGGAAGGTTTGCAGAGTCTCTGGATGTCGGTGTTTCTTATCATACATCTGGGGATATCCAGGCAACTTCATTTTGATCTTTTGAGAGAAGAGGAAGTATGTGCTTTCTTAACAACTGATTATAAGGATAAGTCAAAATTTTCAGAAAATATAGTAAAGTATAGCAAAGCAAAAAAAAAAAAAAAAAAAAAAAATCACTCAAAATCTCAACTGAAATAACCACTAGGAATATTTTCATATATCCCTGCATGAATTTTTATACACATATATTTAATAAAATAGTAAAGATAAAATTTAACAGTGGTTGAGAATTTATCATGTGCCAGACACCAGTCTATAAGTGCTGTACATGTACTAACTTCCTTAATTTTCCCAACAACCCTGTGAGATATGCTGCCAATATTATCTCATTTTACAGCAGGAGAGACTAAGCCACAGAGATAAATAGTGTAAGTAAAATGCCAGATAAAAGAATATTCACTTTTCAATACTTTTAATGGTTGGTGCCAAGTTGCCCTCCAGGAGACCTCTAGCCAGTAGAATGTAAGAGTGCCTGTTTCCCCCACACTTTTGCCAACACTGAGAAGTGAAAATACCATTGTTTTTCAAATTTCTATTTATTTGATTAATAGTTGAACATTTCTTCATTAGTTAATTACCATTTATAATTCTTTTGAGAATTGCCTTATCCTGCATTTTCCTAATGGAGTTTTTGAATTGTTCTTATCTATTATCATTTTTATTTGTGTATTAATATTAATGCTTTGTCTAATATTAGATGTTGAAATATTTTCCTCAGTTTTTAAAGAGCTTGGTAAAGGAGAAATTGGTTTTTTGTTTTGTTTTGTTTTTGCTCCGCTGAAGTTGTATATATAGATGGCTTTCTCAACACCAACATTATAAATATATTCACTAATATATTCTTCTAGTCCTTTTAGGAAGTTGCTTTTTAAAAATTAAGATTTTTAAGCAACCGCCATAGGTGTCATTAAGAATGGCTGATATATCAAAAGGGAACGAACACATTCCTTAACCAAACCAGAAGAAAAAAAGAAACACTACTAAGTTGAAAACCCAGGATTTATAATAATTTTAAAGAAAGGGGCTGAGCAAACTACCAGCTGATAGAAAAACGATTTCACAGGTAAGGAGCCGAAAGTTGAATAACTGAATGACGTGGGGAGAGTCACAGTAGGATTAACTGATGAAATGAATTTCATCCACAAACACTTGTTTTCAAAATCTGAGCTCTATATCACTTAAGTTCTCTGAAAACTAAGTGCACCTCTTCCATCCCTGCAACCCCATGGTTCTCGTCCTCACTCAGTATATTGCTTCGGTTTAGCATCTAGATGATTTTCTCACTGTCTCTTACTCTGACCAGAGAAACTCTCGAATCACCTGTGGAAGTCAGACAGTGTTCTGATTGTCGGTTAGGTTGTTTCACTTTGGGCTTTCTGGTGAGCAGAGGGCTTTGGTGTTGCCAACTCACCACCCTTGTCTCAACACCCTCCCTATTTCAGGACCAGATGTCTAATTCGCAGGGCCCAGCGCAAAATGAATATGTGGGGCCCCGTGCTTTTTCCTTTTCCCCACAGTTTATCTATTGCCTTTTCCTGTTTGTTTGTTTGTTTGTTTGTTTGTTTAAATCACTGTTTAATACCACACTACCATGAGCATGAGGATACTCACAGGGCCAGCGCAGACCCTCCAAAGCACTTTGGGCCTTGCAGGTTGATGGCACATGGAGCATACGAGCGACTCCCCACTCCCAGCTCCCCGGCCCAACCCAAGGCAGCTATGGTGGGTGCACAGGGCCAGGGGAGCAGGCAACCGCCAGTCCAGAGAGACAGGGAGGTTGCAGGAGGCTCCAAGGTCCCCAGCCCATGCTTCACCGTCCCATCAGACTTTACTTAAAACACACAGATTTAAAGATAAACCAGAATTGCAATAGGGCGATCACAGATACTGGGAGTGCGGGGGCCCCTTCTCGGCCCGGGTCTCGGTGTAACAGTAGCTTGCTCGCCCTTGCAGCCAGCCCTACCCTCACTCCCCTTTCTCAATTGGAGCATCTTCTTCCTCCCTGAGCATTGGTCCCTTAGCACCCTACCATCCTTACCTTACCTTTTTTCCTCCTCTCCTCACCACCCCAGCCCACTACCACTCAGCTGGTTGAGATACCTAAGCACAAGCAGCCACAAGGAAAGACATGTGAAGTCTTTCCTTCTATGTGAGGTCAGCGAGGGCACCAGAAGTGCATACCACTTCATAACCAGGAGAAATTATCTAGGACTGTTTTTGATACTATTTCCAGAACCAATTAGCCAAAACCTTTCATTTAGATGCAACGTGAAGATGCAAATACAAATAACTGTGGTACTGTATTTTAATAGCTTAAAAGGCTCTATTTGTTTCTTTTAAACAGATGAATAGCTTTCCAGAAATACACAGAAGAGCATTTTGGGGCCTGATGAATGCATAACAATGACAGCTGCAAAGTCACAAAGGAAGCACCATTTAGGTGGCATTTGCTAATGAGTTGTATTTTGGGAGAGAAAGGAAAAAGTTGTTAAAATAATGAAAGTTAAAGCCAAAATAGAAACCCTCTCCCCATCTACTATATGAATTAACCGCTGGATTATCAGATTGGAATATGATTTAGTTGGCGTTAGCCAGGAGCAGGTTATAGCATTTAATAAGGGAAGGCTCTAAGATATGTGTTAACAATGAGATAAATACATAAGCGTATTTCTACAGAAAAAACGATTTCTACAAATAGGCAGGTGAGTTTTGCAATTCAAGGGAATACAGTTAAAAGCCATGCTAAAACATATGAAAGTAATTTTCAAATATTTTCTTCAATTTTAAAGTCGTTCAAAGTAAATTGACAAAAAACATTTCATGAACTTTGAATTCAAGCAAAGATTTTAAAAATCGATTTTATTTCTTTTCATCTATTCATTCAAAGATGTTTTTTTAAAAATAGCTTAATTATTTTTCCACCTGAAAAAGCTTAATCTGGATGCAGGTGATTTTGAATTATGTTGATATCAGTGTAAGCCTAAGAGCAAACATTTTCCTGAATTTATATGGACCTATCAATCTGTAGATGAATAGACTGATCAGAGAAATGGCCTGTCTCTGAATGACATTCAAAACATTCATGTGTATTACATACAAAATAAAGACTTTAGCAGTTCTAAAAGTGCTGAGAGATAGTATACTCTGGTTGAAAGATAACTGAACTGTATTATTCCAGCTCTAAGGACATTTTTATTTAATTTGAGAAGAGTAAGCAACATCTGCTAAAACAGTGCTAATGACAGGAAACCAGGGACAGAATCAACTTACCCAGTGTTTATCTTAAATCCTCTCTCCTTCTTCCAAATTATATCCTTTTTATCTTCTAATCTTGACCTGTTTTATAAACCTCTCGTTCTAATCTTAATCTTAATACCTTTCTTAACTGAAACCCTGAGTGAATATCAGCCCATCCAACACACACAAGACAAAAACACTGGGTTAAAAACCTTGTACTTGTGAGGATGAGTCAACACCCAATTTATAACACAGATGAGCCTGCCACAGTCAATAGGTGAATTAACTCCTGTGTGCCCTTTCACTTCTTCCCTATTTACCTACCGTGTTTCCCCGAAAATAAGACCTAGCCGGACTATCAGCTCTAATGCATATTTTAGAGCAAAAATTAATATAAGACCGGGTCTTTATAATATAATATAATACCCGGTCTTATATTAATGTTTGCTCCAAAAGACGCATTAGAGCTGATGGTCCGGCTAGGTCTTATTTTCGGGGAAACATGGTACTTGACTGGTGCTGCCTTCCTCCCCCCAACTGCACTCTCTGCATTTTATTCCCACCCTTGTCCATCCCAAACCTTTAAGGGATCTTAACAACTTTTTCATTTTGAGGACCTATCTCAATGGTCCTCAAAATGGGTACAGAAGTCTTATGGGAGTCAATTCCCAGATCTACAGCATACATATGGGTGGGGTTTTGTTGTTGTTGTTTTTTTGTTTGTTTTTACCAAAACTGTTCCACCTGAGAAAGAGCCTGTGGTCCAGGTGTTCTGCTAGTTCTCTCTTCCCATCTAATCTTTCACAGACACCTTTCTCTCACCTAAAAGATGAAGGCGTATCTATCAGAACTGACTACAGTACATTGACTTAGGGCTTAAAACCCTCTAACGCACCCAAGATGAAATTAATTTGAAAGAGTAGTTTTGGTGTTGGTATTGAAACTATGAATGACTGACTGGCTAACAAATCCTTTTGCAAGTCAAGTGGCTTCTGATTCTTTTGAAAAAAGAGCTGATAAATCATTAAAAATAAATTTTTATGATAGATCATTACGTGACTTTGTTAGGATATATCTTGGAGAAGTGAATGCTCTCCTACACCAAAACTCTTTCCATTACCATCTACTTATTTAGCGAACAAAATTTCTCAACACATCTATAAAAATAACAAATACAGTGACAATTGGATCTGAACCTTGTCTTTTTCTAACCACAAGTAATATTCATCCTTGAATACATGAAATAACTTTTAAAGATCTCATCTATCTCATTAAGAAATGCAGTTCGAATATAATTTTATTTTTATATTTAGTAACTATTAACATTTGAAACATAATGATGTTCAGGACATGCTGAGTGCCAATAATAATTATAACTTGATTCCAGAAGAAAATCTTTAAATGCTTAGGGTCCTGTGATCACAAAATTAATTACAGTTTTTTTGCATATTTTTTTATTTCAGAAAAATATTGAAAACTTTCAAGCATAGAAAATACTAGGAGAAAATTTCTACCAGGGAATGGAATAGAAATATGATTTCAAAAAGGTTAAAGAAAAAAGGGGATAATATAAAATTTCCTCCTCATGTTTGTCCATGTTTTCTTATTACTATGGGATTTAGGCTCTTGTTAATACATTAATAATTATGTATCAATTTTATTTCAAATAAAAAAAAATTGGGAATTACTATCTTTCACAGCTACATAAACTTAAGCTGCAAGTTTTTAGATATCAACATAAATGTGTAAAGAATACAAAGCTTCTGAAATTTTTCTTTGAGAATATATAAGCAAAAATGTTTGAAGCCTACTGGTCTACCTTATTCCAATCTACACCTTTTACCTCCCCAGCTTTACCATCCAGAATCTTCTGCTTTTCATTATGGTACAGTAGTCAAGAGCACATGCTTTGGGGTCAGGAGGACATAAACATAATTACTGAGACTAGGGTGAGGCAGATGACGAGCCCAGGGTGCAAAACTTGGACACTCCAAGGTTGATGCAAGTGTTAGCCTGCCCTTGCACAAACCTGAGAGTTTCTCTCCTTAAATTTGACACTCTAGGTGCCTCACCCTAGTCCTTTAAAGAGTGACTTCAGGAAATTATTTAGCTTCTCTGAGCCTCTGTGTCCCCAGTAATAAATGGAGAAAATAATACTGCTTTACAGAGTTGCACTGGAGGATTAAAGTAGAGAACAGGCAGAGTACTTATACTTGGCAAAGTGCTGTAGTCACCAATCAATAAATGTCTCTGCCGTTTTCTCACGCTGAGGAAAATACCGGGTAAACCAGTTCATAATGAGGCAATAATCACGGAAATGCTAAAAGGATGATCATTCCCAGATGCTTTGATTTTAGAAGGCCCTTGGAGAAGCAGTCTTTTCACATACGTGCACATGGGCATGCATGCACGCGCACGCACACACACACACACCAGCCAGGGTGGCTGATAGGTGGAAGTTTCCCCCTTTCCTCCCTCTGTCTTCTCCCACTGCCCTCTTGCCATGTGCCCTCTCTGTGCTCAGGAATGTCTCTGTTTTTCAAAATAAATCTGAAAAGGGCTGTGACCTTGACTTCCCTTTGCAATAAGCATAGATATAAGCACTTAGTCCACATAATACTTTACACATAATACAATGTAACCTAACAGCATAGTCTCTAAAAAGACATTATTAGTGAAAATATTAAAATGTGCAAGAAGGGTTGGTTTCCACATGGGTGCCCTGGATAATTTTGTGAGAAGCCTAGTGAAGATTTGATAAGTCTCCTTTTTGTCCCCTGCCTGTCTTAGTCTGTTCAATCTGCCTTAATAAAAATATCATGGACTGGATGGGTTATAAACATTAGACACTTATTTCTCACAGTTCTGGAGGCTGGGAAGTTCAAGATCAAAACACCCACAACTTCGGTGTCCGGTGAGAGCCTGCTTCCTCATTCATAGACAGCCATCATCCTTCTGTTTCCTCACATGGTGGAAGGCGACAAGGGAGCACTAATCCCATTCCTGAGGGCTCCACTCTCATGACATAAACACCTCCCAAAGCCCCCACCTCCTAATTTCATCACATTCGGCATTAGGTTTCCACATATAAATTCTGGATGGACACAAGCTTTCAGACCATAGCACGGCCCACTGTTAGTGTCTGCCTGCTGGACCTGTTTCCACCTCCAACATCCAGTTACCAACACTGAGTGTGGACTTCGCAGGACACAGTTCTGGGTTGTACAGGCTGCAGAGATGAGTAGACACAGCGCGTACCTTTGATTAACTTAAAATTGAAAGGATGTATTTGATTTCTTCTCTTGGCTGATTATTTTCTTTTTCTGGCCTCACAATATCAAAGCTGATGTTTTTGTTTGTTTGCAAACAAACAGTAATAGACTGAGTCATGCCCAGAGTCACAAAGTTAGTAAACGTTCACTCAATCCTGCTGTGTAAGATAATTTTATTCACTCAAATATTTATTCATCAACCAATATTTTGAAAAGCCTGGTGTATGCCAGGCAACTGTGTGGGTACAGAGGATACAGCAGAAACAATGTAGAAAAAATTCCCTGCTCTCAAGATTTTTTTCAGAGAAGTGGGATAGAGGAAGTGTCTCTCTTAATAAATTAAAATCCAAGGCTTAGGCAGCCAGGGAGAGCCCGGACTTTCTCCTAAGCTGCCTATGCCTTATGCTTCTCTTACTTGAGTTATTTTGGCCAACATTTACCCAGGGCTCCGGGGATGGGTCATACACCCTTTACCTGTCTACAGCACACTAAGGCCAGTGGGCTAAAGCCAGCCTGCTGTCTGTAAATAAAGTTTCACTGGAATCCAGCCACACTCATTCGTTTATGTGTTGCCTGTGACTGCCTTCACACTACAACAGCGGAGTTGAGTTGTTGTGGCAGAGATCGTAGGTGGCAGGCCCACAAAGCCTAAAATATTTCCTATCTGATCCTTTACGAAAAAAAGACTGATTTCTTGATCCAAAGGCATAACCAGAGCCTGCACCTTCCCTTAGCTCCCCTTAGTATATCTGAAAAAGGCTGACACTTCCAAAAAGATTTTACTAATTATTTTCAGAAAACAAAATAGAGATAGATGCAGAGAATAAAATAAGCATGCAAACATTCTGACACTGGACTTTGGTACCTGACCCTGTCATAGCTGACTTTGCATAACATGCTCCTCGTGTCTTTAGTCTCCATCTTCTAATCCAGCCCCAAAGGCCAACCCAGAGCTGCAATCCCCCCATCTCTTCTGCTCCCTCCAGTTCTCTGTGGAGATTGCCGTCTTATGACCCATCACTGGGGAGCTACATGCTGGACATCTTGAGACCCTCGGTTCAAAACCTCAACAGACTTCCATTCCACAGCCCTCCTGGGAGGACTCTTCTCTCAACTCCCCTTAAACATCTGAGCTCTGCTGATTTTCCCCTAATAACCAGCCCAATCAATGACCTCACCCAGAAGGGGTACTGTCTAGACTGCAAAACCAATAGTGTAAAAACTCATGGTAAATACAATATCCCAACGAAAGGGTTACCTTCATGGAGTACCAGAGAGATGTGTTAACTTAAAAACAAAAGGGTCTTTCAAAGTGAGAGGCAAACAAGCGTTTATTTGAGATCAATAAGAATAGCTATTCAGGACGCACTGGTTCCAGCAGAAGCCCAGAGAGTATTCTGATTAGGGGACAAAAGCCATGGGTATTTATGAGAAGGGAAGGAGAACAATGACATCAGTAAAAGGGAGACATTTCCATTGGTGCTGATAACATAACAGTGATGTTAATTCTAAACAGTGTTTTTAATTTTCAGTCCTGTCGTCATCAGTCCAGTAGTCATAACTGCTTTCTTGTTATCTTTGCAAACAGTTCTTTGAGACACCATGTTGCCCGAGGCCTAGACCAAAGGTTATTTTGCCCTGTTTTAACATTACAAAGACATAAGACATGCCAGGCAGTTCGTTTATATTATTGTTCTCAGATGGTTCTACCTATTTCTCAATTCCCAACATAAGACACCCGATCTGCTAGAGAATATAGGAAATCACACCAACCAATGGACAATGATCTGAAGACAACAGGAGAAAAGTCCATAAATAAACCTAGGAGAGGAATGTAGCTGCTGAAGGCTAGGGAAAGCATGGTGAGAGGAGTAGGGAGGAGAGGCAGGAAGAGCCTCTTTGAAGGAGTGAAACGTGGATAAACGTGGGATAAGAACGGACAGGGAAGAGCGTATTACTAAGAGGACCCCTGCTACCACTTTGCCCACTCCCAATTTCTGCCCTTCACATTATTTCCTCCCTGGTAAATTATCTCAATATCAGTGGCCACAGCAGCAGGGGACTGGGGGGGCCTGGCCACAGCAGCTGAGGCACTGATGGCTGCATTTACCGAAAGCAAACAACAACAGAATTTGAAGAGACCTTAACTCTGTGGAGAAAATTAGGCTTTTGGTGGTCAGCTGTGAAAAGCAGTTTGCTCAAATAATGACTCTTTCATTCCCATTTTATTAGTAAAAGACCCACTAAAAATGGAGCACTTCTGTGATTAAATAGTAAGTCGAAGAGGCTTTCTCTCACTTAGGCAAAGTGAATTTTTGTAATTGTAAGGTAGCTGCTTACAGATATTGATTTCCACAAAAGGTACAAAATTTCCTCAGTATTGCATGCTCCCCCCACCACACCCGATACCTGTTTCTTTAACTCAATGATTTTTTCTTTATCACAAGGTCATGGAATAAATATTCTTTTCCTTTTAAGTTAAGTTGATCTAGACTTGGATGTAAAATAACAATGGAGAGACTTGTTAATAAAGATAAGATTAAGTTTAATCATTTGCCTTGGGATTTTTATCTTTTATTCTGTAATAATATTTCTGAGGGGAAAAAGATGAGGTCAAAAACGTAACTAGCATTTACTTTACTTCAAAGAGACAAAATCTTTGTTTCTGTGGAATAGTTGGGCCCCTGTTCAGCATCAATTTCATTCTAACGGACACTCTGTTTTCTGTTTTACAATTTACATTAGAATTCCAAATATTTTGCTTTGATACATTTCCAAAGAAAGATTCAGATAAATTGTCTTCTTTCTTTTAAGTGTAATATTAAAATCTCATTCGATACCACTCTGCTACCTGCCTCATTAAAATTTTTAAAGTCATCACCTTTGTTCTATCTGTGGAGATTTATTGGGGGAGAGGGAGGTTGGAACAAGATGAAAGAGATGTTTTCATGAAAGGAGAATTGTTCCAGGATGAAAAAGCTCCCAGAAATATATAATGTGTTTCAGAATTAAGGAGTAAAAAGCAAAGGTTGGGAGGAATCCGATCCTGTGGGTGTCAGACCCACGAGAGAGGCTGCTCACGCATGACATGTTTCAGACCATTTGACACGGTCATGCAAGAAACAGAAAATTATATGGATTTTAGTCTTCCAGGTAGCAATGAAATGATATTGTGGGTGGAGCAAGAAAAAAAAAATGAACTCATTTTTTATTGAAATTACTTTGGAGCTAGTTCTAGACTGTGGAGGAGTCGATAAGCCACCGAGTTCACATACACGCACAGCTCCCCACGCCTCCACAGCCCCACCAATGTTTTCCACGGACTTGCTCTGGCCAACTCATCACTCACTCAAATTGCGTTCATGAAGGGACTGGTACATGTGGGCATTATGTTGTGTCCTGGGAAAACAGATGAAAGAACACATTTCCTGCCTCTAATGTAAATGTCAGATGAGTAGACAGTCACAACGCAGAGCGGGAAGTCTACTGGTATGAGCAGGGTGCTGTGAGCCAGGCTCCCAACCCAGCCAGGGATGGGATGCAGAGGGTGAGGGAAGCCTTCCCAGAGGAGGTGACAGCTGACACATGGAATGGAAAAGTTAAGGTTGGCAAAGGAAGCAGAGACAGTCACAAAAGCTCTTGGAGTCTATACTAAGAGTTTGAACTTGGTTCTGAAGTAGACGGGATCACTAGGATTTCTAAGAAGGGAATAACCAGATTCATATTCACAGTGTCAGTGCTGTGCTTCGGCTGTCACGTCCTCTCTAAAGGATTCAAGTCAGGAAAACCAACAAGGATAAAATGCAGGGCTAGAGCAGTGAGCATGACGACAAAGAAACGCATGTGATTCAAGCATATTTAGAAGAAGGAGGTGTACCAAACACGTTCATGGATTGAATACCAGCAGACAGTGAGATCTAAGGCAGCAGTACAGACGAAGGGGCTGTTCAGGGCCCAGGAGCAGGGGAACTCATAGAGGAAGAGGAAGCAAAGGGAGTGGCAATGGTGGGCACAGCTGAGATGTGTTTAATCAATGGCAACATCCCACGGGCAGTTGATACAGAGATCTAGAGCTCAGGACGCAGGGCAGGACAGAAAGATACATTTGGGTGCCGTCCAGGGGATAGGAGAAGTCACAGGTGAGGAAGAGATGGTTGAGGAGAGATATGGAGCTCTAGAGAACACTAGCATTTAAGGGACCCTGAGAAAGAGACTAAGAAGGAATGGGCAGATGGGCAGAATGAAAACCATGAGAGCCATGTAAAAGCCATGCAAAAGAGTGTGCTTTAGAGATAGTTATCAACAGGAACAAATGCCACCGAAAAGTAATTAGATCGAGCTGAAAAAGAGCCTTGGGATTTGAAGTTGTGCATCCCTGAGGATCTTCGCATATCAGTTTGAGTGGAATGGTTGAGGTACAACCCAGATCTCAAAGACTGAAGACTAAATGGGAGAAGGGAAAGCAGAAACAGCAACACAGATTCGAATTTCAAGAGGCTTGACATCCAAAGCAAGTAGGAAGAAGGGACAGAAACTGTTAGGAGATCCATGTCAAAGGAGGAATGTGGTTGGGGGTTGGGGGGGTACTTGAGCTTTGCTTGAATAATGCACCATCTCCTATTTCTGGCCTTGATGAGAACTCTGGGACTAATCTAATCCAATGCTCAGATTTAAAATTAAAAGAATAGTGTGTGGGGCTCAGGAATTTATGAAACGCTTACTACATGTCAGAAGCTTCTTTATGTATTTTTTCTCTCTTTCAGCACCCCAGCAGTTCTACAACATGGACGTTATTATATTGTCTCCCTTTGAACTACTGAGGAAACTGAGTCAGAAAGATTGAATAAGGTTTACCCTTGACACACTGTATGTAAACAGCAGAGTTGGAATTTGGTCCCAGGTCTATCCGAATTGAAAGCACTGCGGCCCTGGGTGTGAGAGGGTTAGCCATTCTCTAGTAATTTCACCTCTAGGAGCCTGTTTTCTTCTCTGTGAAATGAAAAGTTTGGTCTGGGAAGTCACAACCACGACTTGCTTACTCTCTCTGTTGCACCATGTACTCAAGACCCAAGTGTTCTGTTGAAGAAGCAAACTGCTTGGTAAACAAACTATGTGAAAATCCATCTGTTTATCTTCTTGCCACTTTAACTTCCATCTCCACACCTGAGCACACAATTCTATTATTTTCAAACTCTAATTTAAGTACAGGAGGAATCGGGTCAGTTTTATTTAGCACCGCAAGTGGCTGGCTCAGCACGCTGAAGGCCCATTACACCAAACACAAATGCTTTTTCTTGGGTAATTTCAGAAGAGTCAGCATGGTAAGATTTTTCTTCTTTATACCACATTTCTTAACCTATACATGTTAATTTTTAACTTTTCACTGATATGTAATATACATTCGCAATAGTGCACACTCCCTAAGTATTTAGCTTGATGAATTTTTACAAGATGAACATATCCATGTAGCTGGGACCCAAATGGTTGAATTTTTTTGAAACTTATTTGTCCTTTGTTTTCACAGTTATAAAGCTTACTTGGTAATTCAACTCTACCTCACAGTGAATTTAGAGGGCTAGCTAATTATAGCTTTCGCTGTAAAACACTTTGACAAATTTGAAGTAGTTAGAGAGCTGCTTAAATTGATTATAATGTCACATGGTTTCTACTTAAATTATTTCACCTGAGAGAATGTCAAACTGTCCTCATTAACAGATCACGAAAGACGTGTATTTGAAATTCCATTTAATGGAGACTTGTGAATTTTTTAAACTATTGGCAGCTTATAACCTGAAATATTCCTTTTTAAGTTCTCTGAGTCAGCCTTCAGATTCTAACCTTCTCCAGGCATGGGCCACCTTTCAGAGTTTCATCTTATTCTAGATCATGTCTAGACTGGAGGGGCATGATTTGAAACAGTTCAAGTGCAATCTCTCAGCATAGGAGGAGTGAGCAGGAAAGCTACTGGCCTCTTTTGAGGACTATGTTTCCACCTCTGCACAGAGGAGTGGGGAGGGAGCACCTTCTCTGTGACAAGGACTCTGCTGGTGAAATCTAGAGAATCCCAGAGTAAAAAGAAAGGTTGACTAGGGTTAGTTAATCCCAGAAAGTCTATAGCACACAAGCCATTGTGATTATTTCACAATGACATGAAACAAAGAATAGTAATGCTTCTTGTGGCATTCGAAAGGGGTCTCATTAGTATTATTTATATGGACTCACTTTCTGTGTCCAATCATTCCAGCATGATTGGGAATTGTTGGAATCACTGTCCTCCTTTCCAAAAGTTATTTTGATAAATCTAGTCATTTTACATAATCTCTGGGAAATTAGTTTTTCTTCTACTTGCTACCTGTCTGAAAGATCTGGCTCATAATCTAGATTTGTATGACCTGTAGACAGGTAGTTCTCATTCCTAAATTATATGCTTCCAATCTTTTACAGACTTAACCAAGGGAGTGAAATTTAGCCCAGCTTTGGTATTTACTAACTTTATTCTGCCTTGGAGCAAACATCTATAGTTTGCAAATTAAAAGTCTGTTATTTTGTTTTGTTGTGTTTTGCTTTTGTACTGGCTATGCACTATTTTAAATTATTAGGTCACTGTCTTATCTTCTCAAGGAGAATGTTGGCTCCTTGACAGCAGAACTAAGCTTATGCTTCTTTGCATGCCCAAAGTACCTTACATAACATAATATATAATAAATATTTGTTAGGTAGATGGTTGGTCAAGGAAAAAGAAAAAGCCTAATAGACCATATTTAAGTTTAGGAATATACACTTAATTTTCATCTGTCATGATAGTTGTGTAAATTCAAAAAATGTTTTTTGAAATTTAAACCATTGTTTCAGATGATAAATAAATCAACCATATAATAAGGTAGGCTGAATATCACTCAGAGAGGTCAGCACCTTTCCTTTGATAATTCTAATAACAGCTTCAGACGAATACCAATCATAATCCATTTTTTAAAATGTTAGACTTTCCCCCATCAGTAGAAAACAAAACCATCACAAATGAGCTAAATGCTTTCCTACAAAGTGTTCCAGATTATATTCTTATTTTCAGCTTTACCAATTTGTACCATGTCAGGAAAACATCACTTTACATATCTGACAATGAAAATTATTCTCTCAGCAAAGTGCAACACCCCGCTTAAGCAAATCCATGAAAATGACATTAATAGGAGGAAATTAAAAAGGTACTCAGGATGACTGTAAATGAACAATTAGGGATTTCATTGACCTTCTCAGAGAAGACAGTCTTTATAATACTTGAATAGTGGTATTATTAAGTATTTCAAGTGCAAAATGTAAATGTGGATAGATCTCTTTTGCAAATTAAGATGTCTGTTCAGCACAAGTATGAGGCACCTCATTTAAATAACTATCTAACAGGGTACATTGCGTTTCTGTGTTGTACATTAAGAATGTTCAATCAGGAGGAATTTTAGCCTCTGCTTAGGAATGTTTGTTAATTAAAAGATTTGGAGATTGAAATGGAGTACCTCCAGCTTTGGGAAAATCCTCAAAGTTAAGCCAATGAAACTTGCAGCTCTTATTGTTCATCCAGAACTAATAGCCTGCTCTGGCAAGCATTTGAATGTATTCTCAGCCATACAGAAGTAGCTCCATTGAATAGACCACTTTTAGAAAACCACATTTACTATCCTTCCATGGCTGGACTCCTCCTCCTCGTCCAGCTTTGCTAGTCTCCCCAATGATCTTTTCCCATTCCTGAACCTAAAAACAAAACAATGTTTTTTGTCCCTAACTGTCCAGCTTACATAACAATGACTTGCCTAGGTCTGAAGGTAACATAACTTGTAAGTAACAGATTAATGGCCAGAAGAGAAGAAGAATTAACTGGATGTCTGTGGTAACATTTGGTTTTAACATTTTGACAACAATGCAATAGCAGAAAATTCAGGGAGGATTTTCGATGCATTACCTTTTTTCAAGGTCTGCCATTAAAGGGCTGGTAAATCAGTATGAGTGTTTCTTTGATTTTAATGATGAATGTGATTTTGAAATTTAGTTTAGTTTAATTAAAAAATTGTTTCAATAAGCTAAAATCTATTTTCAGTGCAATAGAAGGGATTCATGCATTGAACGAGCCCTTACTAAACGCCTACTAGGTGCTAAAAATCAGTCACGAGAAACTCAAAGTTGAAACAAACCCACCCAAGCCTCGCTCCACAGCAGATCAGTCTGGTGGGGACACAAATACACAAACATAAATAAAACTACAACACAGGGCGGAAGTGCTCTAACAGGTGTTGAAGTAGATCCTTCTGAGGAAGTTGGACAGGCTCCTCAGACATAGTGACTGTCTACCTAAACGAACTGTGTTTCAAATACTTCTATAGAGCAAATCATTTATTTCTTTTATTAGTCCCATTTTTACATATTAATCTTTAAAAAATTAGCTGAGGTGTACTCATCATTCTTAAAAAAGCAAAACAAAACAAAAATTCTTATTCCTGAAGCTATCTGATGATGCCAGTTTTCGAAGAGAAAAACTGAGGCCACCCTGCGTAACAATGGGAACCTGCTGCAAAGCATACACTCATGACTCTCTGTCTTCCGGCTAACAGAACTGGAGGACTTGATAATTAAATCTGGTTCCTGTTTCAGCAATTAGTCAACTGTCTTCTAAAGGAAAAGACCTTAATTATTCTTACTGAAACATGAAACTTAAGAATCCTCCTGGACCCAGAACTTCTGTTGGATTCTTGAATAATGCCTCTAATCCTATGCAGCTTTTTCCCTTTCACTGGAGTCAGTGACTACATATTTTTCTCTTTTTCATTATGTCTTAATCAGAGATTCTCTTGGATGTGACTTAGATTGTGTTAGCACTGGACACACAACCATAGCACTGGTGCCCCTCTAACGCACACATCTTCAGGGTCACTAATTCACTCCCAATACCAGCCAACACTTCTGCTGTCCTTAAAAAAGCCTCCCTCAGCAATAAGAAAATAAACAACCCCATTAAAAATGAAACAAAGACCTTAATAGACACCTCACCAAAAACAGATAACAGATGGCAAATAAGCATATGCTCTCCATCATATATCATCAGGGAAATGCCAATGAAAACAACAATGAGATACCACTACGTACCTATTAGAATTGCCAAAATCTGGAACACTGACAAACCCAAATTTTGGTGAGGATACGAAACAACAGGAACTCTAATCATTGCTGGTTGGAATGCAAACTGGTACAGCCTCCTTGGAAGATAATTCAGCAGTTTCTTACAAAACTAAACATACTCTTCCCATATGATCCAGCATATTTACCCTTGTATTTATCCAGCATAAATACAGCTTGGTGTTTACCCAAATGAGCTGAGAACTGTCCACATGAAAACATGCTTGCAGGTATTTATAGCAGCTTTATTCATAACTGCCAAAACTTGCAAGCAACCAAGATGTCCTTCAGTTGGTGAATGGATAAACTGTGATACATCCAGACAATGGAATATTATTCAAGCATCAAAAAAAAAGAGCTATCAAGCCATGAAAAGACATGGAAACTTAAATACATACTACTATGTAAAAGAAGACAATCTGAAAAAGTTTTATACTATATGATTCTAATGATATGAAATTCTGGAAAGGCTAAACTATGGAGACAGTAAAAAGACCAGTAGTTGACAGGCATTGGTGGGGTCGAAGGATGAGGAATGAATAGGCAGAGCACCGAGGATTTTTAGGACAGTGAAAATACTCTGTAGAATCCATAATGATGGATATGTCATCTTACATTCATTCAAACACATAGAAGGTACAACACCAAGAGTGAACCCTAATGTAAACTATGGACTTTGGGGGACAGTGATGTGTCAATGCAGGTTCAGCAATTGTAAAAATGTAGCATTTTGATGGGTGATGTTGATAACGGGGTGGGGGCTTATGCCTTGTGGCTGGCAGGGTGAATATAGGAAATCTCTGTACCTTCCTCTTAATTTTGCTATGAAACTAAAACTCCTCTTAAAAAATGAAGTCTTTTTCCAAAGGGGGTGCCCCTGTTTTCTGTTCCTCCACCCTTTTCTATGGCTCCTTCTTTCCTCACTCACATAGTTCACTTTCTTGCTGTCTCTTTCGCTTAGTGTTATCCTGGACGTTGACCAGCTTCTCTAAGATAACTCAGTGCTAACTTAGTCTCTGCTAACTGTTCTGTTAAGACCCACATTTCTCCAAACTCGGCATGACTGGCATCCCAGGGTATCTTCTATTATGGGACCCCATTAGGGAGACTACTGGCCTCCAGGGGGCTCAGTCTAGTCATTTCCTATTTATTAGTTGTATTGATTACCACCCCCAGCGGGGTGAAGAAATCCTGGCTCAGATATTAACTCCACAATACAGAACAAATTTGCTCATCTGCCAAGAGCTCTTTCAAATGCTGTTGAAAAGATTAAAGAAAGGCCAGGACAACTTCAACCTTTATTTTTCTGTCTGACTTATTTTTTTCTACCTTCCCTGTCTGAACTGTTAACAATGTTCTATATTGTTTTCCAAGACAAGCATCCTAGCCAAAACAATATATATAATGAAAATTTCTTTATGAACATTCATATTGAATTGAGCCAGAGCAAGTCTCCTAAAACTTGACTGCATAGAGCCTTGGGGCATAGAGAGTGCTGGGCCCAAACTCTCCTCACTGAGTAGACTTTCTAACAGCCCGCGCCAAGCCATCCTGCCTCCCTGCTTTCACAGAGACTGCACAGTCAATCCCTCATCCAACAGATTCAATTTATAGCATTTTATCTTCCAAGAATGGCACTATAGGAAAATCAGGCTCACCTATCAGGTCATCTTAAAAGGAGCCTATAATCCAATGTAGTTGCCAATTGAATGAGAAAACTAAAGTTGTACTTTAATTTCATGACTTGGATTTCTTTTGTCAGTCAGTCAACAAATATTTATTGAGTGCTAGACCACGTTCCAGGCAGTGTTGAGCAGCGGGCAGTAGAGCAGATAAGACAGCGGAATGCCTGCCTTTGTGCAATGAACTATCTGGCCTACTGTTTCCTTTTCTGCAGTCATCTCTCCATATGGTTATGGAATTAAAGGGGATGGTATTTGCTTATAGTCATTCATCAAGTGAAAAAGGTAGTGCCATCCTATGATTACAGCCTCGCTCTGGAAGACTTAGGTAATACCAGGCAAAGTGAATTTCCCTTTATACCATTGCAATGATAATAAGCGCCTACACAAATGGCCTCTTACCAAGTCAGTAATAACATTTATAAAATATGTTGCAGATTTTGGAAGAGAGCCACTAGATGAATGGCAAAATGTAAAACGTTTCCCTATTTGCCTACCCAATTCATTTGAAAATTGAACATTAGTCCTTAAAGAAAAACAGGGAACTAGCAATTTGAATTGGGTTGCTTATTATGGGCTGCTTTAAGGGTAACTGGGCACAGAAATTATTGCTGAGAAAGAATGGTAACCCTCCAGAGAACTGGGCAATCAGTGTGAAAGCACTTCACATACAGCCAGGAATTTTGAATTTCAGTCATGATCTGTATTAACTCCTATTCATTCAAGGCAAGGGAGCAATACAGCAGAGATTTATAACTGGCGGTGTTTTATTACATCACACAATAGATTAATACCCTAGACTCATCATAATTAGATGGAAAGCCAGCTCCAAGAGCAACAGCACCTCTCATTTATTAAGAGACACTGATACAAGGAAACACTCACACACACACACAGAGGTGCACACACAGTAATATGAAGCCAAATAACCAAACACAATGCAAGAAATTTAGTTCACTGTGCAGATATCTCTAAATTTGGTACTGTGCATCAAGGTAAGAAAACATCAAGATGACTGGTTTTTTAAAATTTTTCAACAAGATGTTTTGGCATCAAATGATTAGAATCAAAGTTTCTCCCTTCCATCGCACCAAAGGAAAGGTTGATCCAAAGGCAGGAATGGATCAAATACATTCGGAATTACGTCATGAGGAGGGACACAGTGAAAGGCATGCCCTTTGCTAATAATTATTCTTTCTGTTGCATCTAGCTTATTTTACAGATTATTTTCAGAACATATAACTGAGGTGAATCTATTGGTATAATACATTCTTGCAAGCTTCTAAGATCTACCAAATTAGTTTACAATAAAAGAGGGATTGGAGAAAAATTATGGTTTCTATCCTTTTGTTTTCATGTTCTAAAATCTTTTCTTTAGTGAAACAAAAGGAACAAGTGACAAGTAGACATTACTCAGTTAGCTAGGGAATATATTGATTTTGATCTTTTGAACATAGTTGATATATTGAATTGGCTCTTGGCATAAACAACAGACTAATTTTTGAGTTCCACTTTAGAATATTGCGCTCATTGAAACTCTACCAGCTGTTGATGAGATCAGTGGAAAAACTGAATGGTGGCAGCCTACTCTCATATAAAGTGCTTTCAGCAGTATTGTAAATTAAAAGTAAAATTACGCAGCAGGTTCAGGGGAGTGTGGAGTCCTGGACATTACTGGTGACGAGCTAAGTGTCAGTCAGGATAAGGGAAAGAGTAGAGGAAGAAGACAAGGAAGAAACCCCCAGTCACTGTCCTTTGTTTTTCTAAGTCACTGTTATTTTTTTTCTGTGTGAGAAGTGAGGTGACAGTGTTTGGGTAAGAATATGTGCTATGCGACGGAACTAAGAAGAGCCTGAGTACAAAAGCTCCACACACAATGTACTTCTCCCTCACAACAGCCTGAAAGTGGGGGTAGGGCTGTTACGGTGGAAGCCCTTGCTCACAGGATTATCCAGGGCCCCCATTTCCTTCCATAGGTGCTCTGACTCTCCCAAGTTTTGTTAAGGTTCGGTCAGCGCCACATCCATCATCAAGCCGTGGAAGTAGAAAGACAAGCAGGTGTCTTTTATGTTTTTTAAATATCTGTATTGAGATATAATTTACATACCACACAATTCACCCATTTAAAGTGTACAATTCAATGGACTTTGGTACATTATCAATTTTTTTTTAATTGTGAGAAAATATATTGCTATGGACTGAATATGTCACCCTAAATTTCATATGTTGAGACCCTAATTTCTAATGTGGCAGTGTCTGGAGGTGGGGCTTTTGGGAGCTGATTGGATTTGGATGAGGTCATGGTAGTCCATAATGGGACTGGTGTTCGTATAAGGGGAAGAAGAGCCCGGAGTTCTCTCTTGGCCAAGTAAGGACACAGTGAGAAGGTGACTGTGAGACAGGAAGCGGGTCTACACCAGAAACCAGCCATGCTGGCACCCTGACCTTGGACTTCCAGCTTCCAGGACTATGAAAAACAAATGTTTGTTTAAGCCACTTCTGTAGAATTTTGTTATGGCAGCCTGAACAGACTAAGACATATATACAACATAAAACTTGCCATTTTAACCATTGTTAAGTGTACAGTTCAATGGCGTAATTACATTCACAGTGTTGTGCAACCATCACTACGATTTCCAAAACTTTCTCAACAACATGAAAGTTTCTTTTAAACAAGTGATGTGGGCGTTGTCCACATCCGTTCCACTTGCCTTCCACTGACTGCAGGGAGACTTGGGAGTGAAGTCTGAAGTACAGGGTACGCCAGTACTGAACGGAAGGAGAGAGAAGGAATGCCTGGGGGAAACTGCAATTCCTACCGAAGAGATGTACCTAAAACAAAATCTTTGTCTTAGCCCATTTGGGCTGCTGTAACAAAATACCACAGACTGCATAGCTTAAAGATAACAGAAATCTCTTTCTCACAGTTCTGGAGGCTGGACGTCCAAGATCAAGGTGCCAGCGAATCCAGTGTCTGGTGAGGATCTGCTTCCTGGTTTGTGGATGGCCGTCTTTTCTTTGTATCCTCACATAGCAGAGAGCAGAGAGGAGGCAATCTCCCCTGTTTCCTCTTATAAAGGCACTAATCCCATTTATGGGGGCTTCACTCTCACGACCTAATGGCCTCCCAAAGGCTCCATCTTTAAATATCTTCATATTGGGGGTTACTATTTCAACATATGAATTCAGGGGGATCACAAATATTCTGTCTATAACAAAATGCCCTCCCCCAGCTCCCCACCTCATCCTCCCACCTCTACACCCTACCTTGCACCTCATTGACATGTGTTTTCATTGTAGATTAATTAGTTTTTCTCCTATCTAAATAAGGTTCAGGATCTTTTCATGTGTATAAGAGCCATTTGCTATCCTTTGTTAAAAACTTTCTGTTTATATAATTTACCCATTTTTATAGGGTTTCTGGTTAATTTTTTAAACTTTGGTGAATGTGGAAAATATTGTCCAGTTTGGTCTTTCAGATAAACTTTAGAAGATAGACCTTAGAATTTGTATTGCCCTATCAAAGAAAGTTGGACTAGTCTTTATCATCAAACTAGTCCTTTTGGAAGTAATTCTTCAGGTATATGAAGTCACTAATTACATTTACTATAAAGAAATATTAAAAAATGGAAGCTAATTGTTCAGAAATTGCCATGTAATATGTACTTAATAAATGTTTGTTGAATCGATGAATAAATAATGGATAGATGGTCAGATGGATGAAAACTGGTGCTGCATTGGGGGAAAAAAGTTTTGCCTTTCAAGTGTGTTTTCTCTTGAAGCAAAATTAATTATCAAATTTAAATTATATCAGTTGGGAAGCTTTTGATTGAAAGAAAAAGAATGCCCAACTAAACATGACTTTAGACAGGAATTTATCCTCTCATATAACGAGAAGCTTGGAAGGAGGCAATTCCTGTGTTGTTAATTCAACAGCACGATAAAGGCATCAGGGAACAGGCTCTCTCCATGTGTCTTGGTTCCCTCAGTTATTGCCCTTCATCCTTAGGATTGTCCACTCAGGGTTGCAAAATGGCTACTGTGCTTTCAGACATCACATCCTGCATGCAAAGGCAGGATAAAGGGAGTTTGTCCTATAGAGTCTCTTTTTATCACAGAAAACGTGCCCAGAACTCTTTCCCTAGCACACTTACTCATTCATCTCATCTGCTGGCTGGGTCACAGGCCCAACCTTAAACCAATCATCGGCAAAGAGATATGTGTCCACCAGGATGGCTTTAAAAAAATGATGATTAATCCACTAGGGGCCTGGCCCACCTTCCCTGAGCACAATACTGCTGCTGGTATCCGAACTAATTCAGAGTTCTGTGTGTAAGAAGAATGGGGGGGGGGGGTAGGGGGACTGCTAGAGTGGTGACAAGTGGGCAGATAACCAACTTTGCTTTAGTTATAAAATTTTCCAGAATAACTTTCTCTATAGATAGATAGATAGATAGATACATACATACATACATACATACATACAGTTATAGATATAGATATATGTAGATATGTAGGTATTTATAGATAGATAGATATAGATGTGTGTGTGTGTGTGTGTGTGTGTTGTGTAGTAGGACAGAAAAGTGGTATTTTTTTAACTGTGACTCTTCCTCATTGTAGGAAGTGGTGAAGAATTATATTGGAGAATGATTGCTCTTTTGTTTTAGAGAACAGTGTTACTGCACTTCCAGTTGCTTCCTGAGCAAAATGGAACTGGGGGACGTAAGTCTACAGTAAGGGTGACTGTGGGAAAGGGGACTGTTCTGAGTAGGAGAGGGCCCTGCTGCATAGCAGCAGCCAGGTTCCAAGGAGAGAGAGAGGAACACTCAGAGACTCCAAGAGTCTGATATGGACTTTCAGCTGTTCCTTTTCTCCACTGAAATGCCCTGATAATAGGTAGCTTCAAACATTCAGTAAATCTTGTCAACTGCCTCCCAGTGTCAACTTTATATTAGTAATACCTTGCATAAAAGAGGGAGTGCATGAGCTAGTTAGGAAGAGCGGTTTCAGAATAGCAAGTAACATCACTCCAGAAAAGGCAAATCCAGAGAGGCTGAAAGTGATTAGGGATTGCCAGGCCTGGGGGGATTGGGGAGAAATGGAGAGTGCCTTCTAGTGGCTACAGGGTTTCTTTTGGGAATGATGAAAAAGTTCTAAAATTACATGATGATAATGATGGTACAATTCTATAAATATACTAAAGACTATTGTGCACTTAAAATGAGCACGTTTTGTGATATACAAGTTATATTTCAATACAGCTGTTTTTGTCTTATTTTTTTAAAGTGATCAACACAGCAGCCAGGAACAGGGAGCAATCAGCAACCCTGAGCGTGCTCAGTGCATCCACAGAAACACTAGTAAAGATCTGTACTTCTCAGGGTTATATAAGGTAAAGGAGTAAGTTATTTTATTTGAATATTAAAACAGAGATTGATCCAAAAGGCTGGATACCTTGGAGATACTTGGTTATAATAACCATTAAGCCCCTTTCTCTGCTCTGCTGTTCACGGTGCCTAAGTGCTCTCTGGGCCACTTAGTGCTCACAAACAGGAAACTATTCATACATACACACACGTATAAGTTGTTTCTAGAAATACAGTTGTATCCTCTTCCTTTTTGAGGACAGCAGAAAGGAATTATGGATAGAGCCTGGGTCCTCATTGAGCGGCCGAATTGACAAGCACTGGAGCTGCCGACCCCACAGCCATCATCTGCAGCTTTTTGATGTCAGATTGAATGCTTCTCATCAGGAGCAGAGTGGAAAAACATGGGCACTGGAGCCAGACTAGCCGGGTTCAAATCATATCCGAAAGTTACAAGTTAACAGCTATGAGAGCAGGGCAAGTAGACGCTCTATACCTTGGTTTACCCCTTCTGTGACCGGGATAATATTAATGCCAACCTATTGGAAGGTTGTGAGAATTACATATAGGAGTACATATAGAACACTTAGAACTACACCTAGGTAAAAGCAAGCACTAGAATAATAAACTCTGGGCATTATGATTTATAATTGTGTGCAATATACATTCTTCCAGTATCCAGTGAATTTGTGAGGTATGAATGTAGGAAACATTGAGATCCAAGATGGTGGAGCAGATAAACACTATTCCTGTGTCCTTCCATGAGCAAATTAAAATTACAACTGAATTATAAAACAAACAACTTTGGAAGTCTGGCTGAAAAGAAGTTTTATAACTAAAGGTATAAAGAAGAAGCTAGGGAGAACAGAGATGCAGAACTGGCTAATTTCAAATCTGTTTGTAGTTGAGAACCAGGAGGGATATCTCGGCTGTGAAGGTTCCCCTCAGAGGAGTGAGGAACCCCAGCCTCACATCGGCCTCCCCAACCCAGAGTACTGGTGTCTGGAAGAGGAACTCCCACAACATCTGGCTGTGAAAAACAGTGGAGATTCTGACTATCTGGGTAGGATGAAAGGTGGCGGGAAACCCAGACGTCCTCTTAAACAACCCTCGCGCAGACTATCTCACTCCCAGGCACTCACCTTGGGCTCCAGTGGAGGAACAGTAACTGGGGCAGTGTCGGAGACATGCAGGGAATAGACTGAGTTGTGCTGCTTCAGGTTGAGAGCTGGAGATCAGTCGGCATTTTCCTTATGAGGGGTCCTTTTCCCATGCAGCTGGCAGACGGCAACCATCTTTAATGTGTTGAGCCCTCCCCCTACACTTTCGGCCAAATCTGAATCTGATTGGTTGGTGAACTCTGCAGCTCCACCCTGCTGATTCACTGAGACCCCACCCCATCCAACTCCCCCAATGCTGGAGGCAGTTTCTCCAAGAGTAGCCAGCCCCACCTACATTGCACACTTTCTTGGAAAACTGTCAGAGTCTGACAGACCCCAAGCAGGAGGCAGCTAGCCTCAGCATGCTCTGAGAATTTTGCTGAGTAAGTAGCTTCAGGCTCAGCACTGGCACCAAACCAGAATTTACATTAACCTGGTGACCACAGCTCTTCCCATTCTAGTGATTCCCTGAGACGCTGCCTTACCCAACTTGCATACCACATGAGACTTTATCAGGGGCTGAAACTTAAGGAAGCTGGCAGGTGGCAGCAAGCCTTGGGGTGTCCTGGCATTTTGTAGAGCTACCCCAGGCCCAGTACTGGTGGCAGACGTCCTCGTTTCACAGTGTGGCTTCTCCCACACACTTCTAGTGTTAGCACAGGCAGCCAACAACCGTGGATCGTTATGCAGCGTTTACCAGGTAGTCCCCGGCCAGTCACAGGCAGTGGGTGACCTGGGCCTGCACTGGACCCCCTCCCAAGAGGCCCCAGAACCAACCTACTTGGAGGTTGACTTCAGACCACAGCAAAGCACCACCCTATTAGCCCCACAAGTGTCACACCCAATGGGCAGTCTGAACTCTGCTGGGGCAAATTCCACTCAACTTCTGTCTTTACAGAAATTGAGCAGCCTTTCAAAAGTCTTCAGCAGGACTTCCAGTTCTAGCGCCAACATGTAAAGAGAGCTTGGAAGTTGTTACGCCCATTCTTACAGCAAGAAAAAGATAATTGATCTGAAAATCAACAACTTTTCTAGGACCCATCAGAGAACGGAGGTTGCAGGGCAAACATCCCAAACCCCAAATCTGCATTTGGTGACAGGTGAATCCAGAAAGTTACAGCGGAGACCTCCTTACCTGGAACAGAAGCCACTGGAGCTATAAATTGGTAGCAACCCTTAAATGGTCACTTTCATAAATTTCTGGAGGCTGAATATGGACTGTCATGAGAATGAGAAACTCCTACGGGCCATGGTTTTGGGAAGGGGGCACCCACATTTTCAGGGGTTGACTTCCAGGAAACCTTGGTGCTCTGGCAGAGGGAGGGAAAGAGTAATCATTGTGAAATATACCCAGAGGGTTTTCCATAACAAAGACTTAGTATCCAGGGGTAAAGCCTTACCAAAGACTTATCCCACCCTGGGGAAAAGGCATTTTCCCCACTCTAGGCCCCTCTGGCCTTCCTGTCTCATCTAAGGGGAGGAAAAAAAAAAAAAGGCTAAGAAACACTTGTGAAGGTCACAGCCCAGGGATAGGGGCCTCTAAAAGACTGAGACGTTAATAATAAGATTGTAGAGCCCATCCCCTCCCCTTCTCCCCAGCACACCAAGAAAGCTCCAGTATAATGAGAGCAGATTACAGCTGAACGAGATGCAGTGTGTCAAACCCTACCTAAGCGGGAGTTCTGAGAGAGTCCCAATCTTCTTTGTTCTGTTTCTCTGAAGAACTCTACCTGATACAGTGCCTCTATAAGTTTGTTGGTGACAGAAAATAATTAATCTTTCTACAATAGATGTAAACCAACAGTTTTAACCAACAGAGATTATTTTCAGTGAAAAACAATCATTTGATCCATTTACCTGACAGTGGTATTAACAAAAATATATATGCTTCATTCAACTTTGCTGCTTTTTGTTAATTCTCAGCTCCACAGAGTTGCAACAAGATGTTGCCTTCTAGCATGCAGACGTTAAAACATCAATGCTTATTTTTAAAGAAGTCATTATAACCCTAGCCAGCAATTTCTAACTGCAGCCATCTGAGGGCTCTAACACCTTAAATGTCTTGTAGGGGTACCTATGGAAATGATTGTTGCCAGTGAAAACCAGCAAATCAGTACCCATCACAGACCACCACAACCATACTTACTTACCAGCTTGTGGAGTTAAACTGATGGAACTGAAACTTCATTTTTGTCACTGCTTTTTGTTTGGTTTTGATTTGCGGGAAGCAAAAAAAAATACGTATAGGATGTTACCATGTGAGAGGCTCAAGAACATCCCAGAAAGTATAAGAGTACCCACACTGTCAAAGTACCTCTCTTGGAGGGGATGACAAGAAGACTTCACCTGGGTGTGCTGTACTATTACTTCTCGAACTCAGCCGTGGACGGCTTCCATACGGCCAAATGAGGCAGTCTTTTATTTTACTTTATAACAGTTTCCTTGGCTGGGAATGAGAGTGTTTCTGTTGTGTTAAACTAAACCATCCTGCTAATCCAAGAAGTTCCCGATGGGGTGGCCCTTACTACCAGATACCAGACACCATACATTGAAGTCAAACACAAGCTACACAGCAACAGAAGAACATACGTGTGTCTAAAACAAATTTCAAACAACATGTCTTTTAACAGATAGACCAATACTTTATTCTGACAAATTCAAGATAGAAAAATATTATCAAGTGAATCTAGATAGCAGTTGCTCTTTTTGTAACATGGTTTGGGTTGTGCAGTGAGACTTTCAAGGGCTAGCTTAACAGGAAGGCTTCACTTCTGTTTGGGCTTCTTAATACGGAATTATATTTCAGCCATTGCATTTGCTTGAAAGAATATTGGACACAGTGAAACTGTTTTTTGAAAAGGTCATAGCATTCAGTAATAAATGTTATAAAGCAGTGAGCCAAAACAACTTTAAAAATAGTTTTATAGTAATTACTAAAAGCCAACGTTAAACTTCATGATGAAAGCTAAGAACTCATATTTTCAAAATAGCTTTAACATTTCTTACCAATATACAATAGAATAAGAGAGCACTTATATTTTTATAAAGTGAAGGAAAATCAGGGTAAACATGATATTTCAGATGACTATAAACAGTAAACAACAATTCAGTGTATTTACATATGTCTTTTCAATAATATACTCTTTGCCCAGATGGCCATAAAAAACTGCAATTCTATCATCAAAAATGTGCCCCTGGGTGTAATCTTTGAGCTTTTAAGTCCTGCCATCATTTCTACACTCCATCCTTGGAGAGGGTGGTTGAGGGACTCGGTACATGCAGATACTTGGTTACGGTTATAATGACCAAAAATCCCCTCACAAATGTGCCAGGAGTCTGCAGCAGAAACGGCTGCCTTACTTTGTTTAAGCATCTTCACATTGTTCTGTCTCTGTGATGCCTCAGGCAAACTCACCCTAAATAATTCACACAGGTGCTAATTTTATTGCTGTCCGTCCATTTCAGCTTCTTTCTTTGCTTCCCTTCCCCACTCCTCAAAGAATAAAATTAGGCGGCCCCTCATTAAAATATGTCATCTCTAACATATAAAATAAGTGTATATGTACATATATACATACATGCATTTCCTTTTCAGGGACTGGGTAACTCCTCATTTTCTATCAAATACTCCTTCTTCATATACTTGGTTCCCCTAACTAACCTCCACACTTCGAGGTAAGCATCCTTTAATGACCTCTTGCTCGCTTCTTCACGGCTGTCTGAGATCGGCCAGCTCCTAGCCACCAGCGGGACTCTTCTGGGGCTGCCTCTCGCCTCTTGCCCTCTGTGCTGAGTGGAGCCACCTGCTGCCTTCCCACCTTCTGACCCGCCTTTCCCACCCTCCGCCTGCATCTCCTCCATGACAAACGGCAGCTGGTCTCCACTTGGCTGCGCCTCCTCTCCCCCTGGCTGTGTCTGCAGGTCCTCGTAGTTGCTTTGCTTTCTGGTCTCCAAGAATTTGGCCACACAGTAAATGATGGAGCCCAGGGTGTTCACCACGACGCCGGCAATAAATAGAGAGGTGGGCTCCACGTCGCTGAAGGCCACCATACCCACGGTGATGGTGGCGATGCTCTTCACCACGCCCACGAAGCTGGTGGTCACCGCCGAGTTGATGTAGGTGCAATGCAACGTGGTGAAGTTCATGGCGCAGCCGATGAGGATGCAGGCCAAGAAGATGCAGACCATGGTCGGGTCCTTCCAGCCAGGGAAGGCCCAGGCGTGGATAGAGTCCGTGCTGGCGAAGGAGAGGATGACCAGCAGCGGGGTGGCCGAGACCGCGATGACATACTGCGCGGTGAGCGGGCCGTGTTCCGTGTCCGCGCTCGCCTTCTGGATGAGCACCAGGTAGGCGGCGTGCACCAGCACAGCCAGCACGCCCGTTACGTACCCCATGGGGTCGCCGGTCAGGTCGCCGGCTCCTAGAGCACGTGAGGAAGACCGCGGAGCCAGGTCAGGAAGGAAAAAGAGAAGACACCAGGTTGGCGCGGGTGGGTATCCACTGGGGCAAAACGTCGGGTGGGAAAGTGGACGGGGTTCCCTCCCCAGCTCTGCCCACCGGGAAGAAATGGAAGAGCCAAGCTCAGTCAACGCCCAGTGCGAGGCATGAGGAGAGGGGCCTTCCCTGTCATATCCCCCGGGCACCTTGTCTACCTCTGTCCGCGACAGAGGCAGGAGAGAGCTCAGACACCCTCGCGGTAGGCCAGTGGCTTCCCCGAGCTGGCACGGCGCTTAGTACCTTTGCCCCCTCCGTGGGGCGCCAGATGGGAGAGAGAACCCACCTTGGGGCTTCTAACCCCGAGGGCTGGGGACGGGACGAAAAACGACCCCCTCCCTTCGACCCCCAAATGAAGGTTTCTGGCTCCCGCCGCTGCCATCTAGCTCAGTCGGCCAAACCCGGCCCGCAAGTGGGTCTCCGGCCGTGGCTTTCGACCCCCTCTGCCGCGAGCTCGCAGTCCCCTGCGGGGCGCCACTGGAGACCTAAAACTAGCCCCGGGGCCTAAACTTCGCTCCCTTACGCCCTCCACCCCCCACCCCCACCCCGTACACTCCAGCCCCGCGAGACCCAAGGAAGTTCACGGCCCCCATCCTTCCGGCTTGGTCTGGGGACTCCAGCTCCCAGGCTCAGGAGGCTATGCCACCCTTCCCGGAGGAAGGAAGGGGTGAAGGGGGGAGACGGAGTGGCGGCAGGGAGGATACGGGGTGAGGCAGGGGCTGAGGTCGAAAGCCCGGACGGGGCGGGTGGGGGGAGGGTGGTGAGGCTCTGAAGGAGGAGGCCCGAGCAGTGGGCAAGGCTCCTTTGGGTCTCAGAAGTCTCGTTTTCGAACCAAGAGACCACGTTTAAAGGTCTCTGCCTCTCTCTGTCTCCGTCTCCCCCTTGTCTCGGTCTCCCCATCTGGCAGTAAGGGCGTTGCACTAGTGATGCCTACGGTCTCTGCCCATGACATGGAGTGGGCTGGGGGTCGGCGCGGGTCCCGCTCACCTGCCAGAGCAGCGCCGCAGGTGGTGATGAGCACGGCCGCAAGCACCCCTGGCGAGGGCGCGCCGTTCTTGAGCACCAGGACGCCGATGAGCATGGTGACCAGGGGCAGGCAGCGCTTGAAGACCACGTACATGGGCAGGCTGAGGCCGCGCAGGGACCAGAGCGTTAGGCTGGACTGCAGCGTGGACAGCACTGCTACCCCCGCGAAAGAGCGCGCCAGGCTCAGGCCAAAGGGGGGCACGGCGATGAGCCCGAGGCGCCGCAGCAGCTCCAGGCTCAGCGCCGCGGTGGAGCTGGTCAGGCACTGCACCAGGGTCAGGAAGGAGAACTGGTAGCGGCTGATGAGGAACTTGAGCAGGATGTTGAGAGAGCCCGAGAAGACTCCGTGCGCGATGGCCACCGAGATGCCCAGCAGGCGGCCCCGGCACAGCTGCCTCATCTCGCCGGCCCCGCTACACCCTGCGGTGGCAGAACTCCGGGACCTGCGGGAGGAGAGCAGGGAGGAGAGACGGGAGGAGCAGAGCGAGGGCGGCGGGGGTGCCGCCAGGCCAACGCCGCGGCGAAGGGCAGGGGGCGCCGGCTCAGCTGCAGAGGGCAGCTCCAGCCGGGCGTCCTAGTGGCTCGGCGACTCCGCGTCCGACTGCCCCGCAGCTCCCGGGAGGCAGTGACGGGGGCGGAGGACTCCGAAAAGTGGCAGGGGTGGGGGGCTGGTCTGAGAGGAGTGGCGGGAATCCTAGCGACATCAATTTGTAAGTAGGTGACGAGCTGTGATGGGTTGTGTCCCGCGCGGTTTCACTGTCAGGGAGGACACTCTGTGGCTGGAAGCCCCAGCAGCTGCCGCAAGCGGGACCGGACCCGCGCCCCTCCGGCACCCAACGCCCACCTGAGCTGGCTCTCGGGGCGCGGCCCCCCTCTCCGCCCACAGTGCCAGCTGCACCGGCTTGCCCCTTCTTCCCCGTTCTGTATCAAGGAACACAGGTTGAGAGATCCCGGGCACAGCTAAAGATTTCAGAAACAACAGCGCCCCAGGGTCGAGCACCGTTTATTAGCCGCAACAAGTGACATCGCCTCAGCCCCCTACCCCCCACGCTGCAGTGGATTTTCCACCCACGATCCCTCCCGGCGCAGCCGCGGGACTTTGTCCAGATGCGGGCCAGCGAAAGGAAAAACGTCGGTACCAGTGGGCTGCGGAGCTCCCTGATGCTCCAGATTCGGGCGCTGACGCCCGGACATTGAAGGAACCCACGGCCCCCGGACGCCGCCCGGGCGTGCTTTAGGGCTCCAAGTCTGGCCCCTTCCCGTCCCGGGCACCGCGCACCCAGTCTGCGCGCCTTCCTCGGAAGGACCTGGAATTACGCGCGCGGCTCTGCGGGAGCTTCGGTGGGGCGCAGTGGCCTCGCGGGACTACGGAGCCTGGGGTAGAGGCAGGGGCACGTGTTCCAAGTGAAGCAAAGACGTGAAATAAGCAAAAGAGCAGAAATTGAGTTTCTGGATTGAGTAGCCTTTACCGGTTGGGGAGGAGCACCGGGGCTACCTTGCTTCAGGAGTGGGCGGGGAGCGACCAGCCACCAGAGGGGTTTGGGAGGGGGTGGAGACAGGGGAGGGAGGGCGTGGCCGGGGCAGGAACCGGGATCGAGACCGAGCCGAGACCAGACGAACCGACGGCAGCCTGCGAGGCCGTGGTGGGCCACTTTGGCGAGCAGGACAAACCCCTACGTCCCACCTCTAGGGCCAGGGTACTTCTGAGCCCCGCAGGACTTGTGAACTATTTCCTTCCCATCCGGCTAAGAAAAAAGGAAATTCTTATTTTCTCCTGGAGAGAGGCTTTGTGACACTTTGATCTTAGTCTCGTTCTCTGGAAAGTAAAGCCCGGACGGGTAAATTTAGCACTAGCGGAGTAGCTCGCTCAGTGGAGGTCATCGCTAAGAGCCGGAAAGTTTGGTTTTCCCGCTACTTAAAAGTGATGGACTTGGCCAGGGTTTGGTTTCGAGGGGCAGGGCTCTGGATCGCTGCGCTCCAGCTGTCCTTTTGTTCACGTCTCTTATCCATCCCCTCACCCCGCATTGGGATCCCAACTTCCTAACCTTTAAAAGCTGCACCGCATTGCCCTAGTACACACGATCCATTTCCCTAGTGCTTCTTTTGTCTTCTCTGTATTTCCACCTCTGTGCTGAACGCGACACATCCAGCCCAGATGTTGAAGAGGCGATTATTACCGCAGCAGAATAACAATTTACACCTGGGATTGGCAGCGTCACTGCAAGTCCTTCATCTGGGCCAGCTTTGTACGTGCTGGGAGCTCACTTTGGTGAGAGAGAACTCCGTATCAATCAAACCTCCAGCGCCTGTGCTGAGCGCCTGGTAGAGGCCCTACCTGCACCCGACAGGTGGGCACTCAAGAAAATGTTTGCGAATGGCCACTGTACCACTTTCCAGGAATAACACTGGAAAACATTATACTAACATCTGTGCTTCTGATGCCATAGGGGAACTCTTGGTTTTTGTAGCTAAAAGCTATGGTTACACAATATTGGCTATTTCAAGGGCTCAGTTTTTCAAGTGTTGATGTTATTTAGGAATGCGATCTGAAGCAACAGTTCAAATGACGTATATAGGTGTGTGATATAAGTAGTCTCACATAAAAAAAAAACAAAAAACCTCTGAAAATTAACTTTTTAAAGCTATCAGCAAATAACAGGTTGCTACTTCTGGGGACCACTCCAATTAAAGGATGGTTGCTTTAAGCCATCTTAAGTGAATATATTAAAGAATTGTCTGCACAGACCTAGTTTTGGAATGATTCATTTCTGCCAACAATTATAATTGCTTCCATTTGTGATATGAACATTAGGTAAAAGATTTGAGGCTGATTCAGCTATCTTACCCTTCTCATTTAGGCAAGAATATTTAGCTTAATATTTGAAACATACATTGGCATGAAACAGACTACATTTTCTCTACATTATTGCACGTAATTCTTTTCCATTAGGGCTTTCAATTTTTTTTTTTTTAAAAAGATACTATTTCCCACATTAGTTACTAGAAAAGCTCCCAAAGAAAAATGGGAAAAATAAGAGTAGTGTTTAGCAATGTTAATTGAACAAAAATGTAGATCTGAAGGTCCAACAGCTATTTGACCTACTGGTATCAAGGTATCAAGGGTCTAGACTCAAGCTCAATTATCTTTGGAGCTGCTCAGGAAATATTGATGAAATTCATTCAGCAAACATACAGAGCAAGTATTTTGTGCCAGGCAGTCTATTAACCACAGAGGATTCAAAGATGAGCACTCATCTTAGTCCTTAGGATTCCCAGGTGGAGGTGAGGCAACACAGTAACCCTCACGTACCAGTAGTGTCTTGTGGCAGAAACAGGGGAGCACCAATGAGGGCAATAAAATCAGCTTGATAGGGGTATCAGAGAAGGCTTCCTGCAGAGGGAAATACGGTCTTATTTCATTATTTTCAACTGTAAATGTAACACAGGCTCATTACAGTACATAAAAGGAAAGCAAAAAAGTGAACATGCTTTCTCTAATATTCTCCCTCCACCAACTCCACTACACAGAGCTGGCTACTGTAAGGAGTTTAGTGTGAACCTTTCAGTTTTTCTTGTATATATATTTATACATACATAATCCCTTTAAAAAACATAATAAAGATATATACACATTTGTCTATAATTAGCTATTTTTAAAAGCATATTGTGGTAACCAGACTCTAAGACAGTCCCCAAAGATTTCCTAATTCCTCGTGGTAACCATACCTTTTGCTAACCCCTCCCACTTATACCAGGGTTGGTCTGTGACCAATAGAACACAGAAATGATGGTGTTACTTTTGAGATTAGGCTGTAACGGAGGCTTTCATCTTGGATCTTCTCTTTTTCTTGTATCACTCAGTCTGGGAAAAGCCAGATGCCATGTTTCGGGGACATTCAGATAACCTATGTAGGATCCCAAATGATAAGTATTTGAGGCCTGTGAACAACCTTGGGAGTGACTTTGGAAGCTGATACTTTAGCCCCAGTTGAGCTTCATATGTCTGTCGAGCCAGGTGACAGCTTATCTGCAATGTCATGAGAAAACCTGAGCCAGAACAACTCAGCTAAGGCACTCCTGGATTCCTGACCTATAGAAACTGTAAGATAAACACGTTTGTTGCTTTAAGCTGATAAATTTGGGGGTGATTTGTTATACTGAAATAGATAACAAACATACATATTAATAGCAATGTATTTTTCCAAGTCAGGATACAAAGTTCTATTGTTGGTGCAAAAGTAATCGCGGTTTAAAAGGTTAAAAATAGCAAAAACCACAATTACTTTTGCACCAATCTAATACCTTATTCTTTGGAATGACTGTGATTCTAGTGATTTTGAAGCTTTCTTTATAAATTCTGGATATTAAACCATTTGTTACATATATTGCAAATATATCCTTCCAAAATGTCTTCTTTTAGTTTCGCTGATTGATGGTATGCTTTACTACTTTGATTTTTGTATGTTGTCAATCTTTTTCTTTTGGTCATTTCACGTGACTTTCAAATGATGGGCAAAAATTTGCCAAGCCAAGAATAGGGCAATCCAGGCACACGACTAACTTGAGCAAAGAGAGAATGAAGATCTCCACGGTTTACACAGGGAGTTTGTGAGCATGCTGGAGCTGCTGGAGCACACAGTGTGTGACAATGCAGAGGGAAGCAACGTGCAGAGAAAGGCAGGGGCTAGCCCCAAAGGACCTTGGCTGCCTGGTTAGCGAGCTTGAATTTTTCCTGTAGGCAATCCTATAAGCAGAGAAAGGTTTGACACTGAAATTGATGTAATCAGATTGCATTTTAGATCCGTCTCCGGCAGCTGTGTTGAGGATGGCTCTGAGGACACAGAACGAGAAACAGACACATCACTTAGGAAGCTGCTGTGATATTCCGGAGAAAAGCTAATGATGGCTTGAACTGGGGCAGTGGTGGTTGGATGGAGGGGAAGAGACAGAATGAAGAAGTATTTAGGGGGGAAAAGGGATAGGACTTAGTGATTCATTTGATGTGTCTTGGAGTGGAGAAGAGGGAAAAAGGGAAGGAACAAAGGATGGCACTTAGGTCTTTAACTTGAGCTCCCAGGTGGATAGTACTGGAAACAAATGAAAAAGCATATTTGGGAGCAGCTGGTTTAGTGAGCTAGATGAGTTTGGTTAGAAGAAAATGAGTGCAAAGGCTTGTGGGAGACCCAGGTGGGGAAGGCAGGAGACATAGATTGGAGAATATTCAGTAAATATATGGAGGTAAAAAACATTTAAGTGGATGATCTCATCCAAGAAGCTTCTGCTAAGTAAATTAATGAGTTTATTTTTGGAAGAGCCAAATCATAGCTAAGATACGGTTTTTAAAAAAGTACCAAAGGGGGTGATATACCTTAGTAGGGTGACTCCAGACCCAGGGTGAGCTTCTTAGCTCTTTGGACTTGGAAACTCAATGTTGTCAGTTCTCTCAGGAATGATCAGGGTCTGGTCACCAGAGTTCCACATCTTTACTATTTCTCAGTGGGCTGATTTCTGTTACTGTGAGGAGCAGGAGGCCATGTGGCAGGACCAAGCCTTTGGCTCCAGTCATAACATTTCAAATTCTAGCTCCACACTTCCTGGGTATTATGACTCCCGAGAGCCTTTGTTTCCCTGTCTGGAAAACTGGGAGGGCTTCCTTACCCGGATGGTATAAACATACAGAAAGCATCTCCCAGTGTGCCCAGATCACAGAAAATGCTCAGTGACCTGCGTTCCCCTTCCGGCATTCACTCTGTAGTGCTGTGCTGTCACTGCAGGGGCAGGAGTTGCTTGGGAAAGCAGACACGGTGAAAGCTACATGCTCAGTAGCCAGGAGAAAAATGCTGATTTCCCAGCCTGGAAGGAATGCCAGCTTGTCCTCCTAAAATTCAGAGAGGCTGCTTGGCTTGTGAACTACTAAGAATTCAAAAATCTTGCTCATTCTTTCAGGAGAGAATTCAGCTCCTTTCCTTGTAGTTTTCCAATCCTAGCTCCCGGGAACCCAGTGGATAGATGTTCACCTACCCACACTCATTTATATTGAGAGACTCCAAGAACCTGAGTTAAGTATTATGAAGTGAGTGTTCTAAACATCTATAACATCCCCCCAATAGAGGGAAGAAATAAAACAAGAGATAACTTAGTTTTTAAATCACAAATAATTGTCTCAAAAGATCCATGTCGATTATTTTAATAAAATCTCTTGCATTCTAAAAGGAAAGTAAGTAATTGCATTTAATTTTAAGTATGATCTGGGTTGGGTATTTTTGAAGGTCTATTATAAATTCTGCTGATACGGAGAACACCCACTGCGAAGCTGCTTTTATTGCACTTCACTTAGTGTGATGCCATTAGTTCTTAGGGAGGAAAGCAACAAGAAGCAGCTCTATGAACCTCATCATTGGGATGGCTCTAAGGATTTGTTTGAGCGTCTGGTTCCTGACAATATATTCATGTTAAGCAGTGTCCTCTTTATGGGGCCTCTCGAAAACAATTACTACTGATTGGTCAAAGCACTGAAAAAAATTGGACTTTCCCTGAGACCATTCATTAACAAATATTTACTGGGCACCATCCATGTGCTGGGCATGGCGCTGGGGCCAAGCCTGGGAAAGGACAAAGTCCTTGCCCTCAGGCCTTGGGTACTAAATTGTGTATTTGACCAGGCTTCTCATTTATACTGCCAGCAGCAACTTTCTAGGGCTCTGAGTCATATATTTTCAAGTCCCACTTGTGACTCCACTTTAGGTCTCCTTTTGTTCTTTTATACGGTCTTGTTTTTTGTATTTTGTAAGCTGTCTTAATTCTTTTCTGGAACACGTAAACAAAGAAATATGTAAATTAGGCAACATACATGTATCTTATTTTTGTTGTGATTACTACAAGTATATTTTACTCTTTAAAAATTCTCAAAAACTTATTAAAATTTAACGATAAATGTCATTTATGTCAATTTTATTTTAATATTATACAAAAGTATAAATGTTATGCAAAGTTGTTTATTTTACTGATTTTTCCCTTGTAACCTACTTTTTTAGAGGTCATCGACACCTAAAGATTTTTCAAGGAGACTTAGGGAGGTAGTGAAGAGGGTTTATAGCATTTTGTAGGGCTAGTTTCAAGGGCAGTTGCTTGAAACCTTAGTAAGACCTAAGAATTTTTGCTCAGTGACCTGTTTTTTTTAAACTATGATAGTAGAGAAGTAGGAAGAGAGAAATATAGGGTCATAGACACAATATCTAAAAACATGGAATAACTAAAAAATGTGAGCTCTTAACTTACAGCATTCCATGCTCTTAACGCATGACACCATCCTTGAGAGAATAATTCAGTCTACGTATGTGTCAAACACATAGTACATGCTCAATAAATAACTGCTGAAAAAAATTAAATCTATTTTAGAGCCCTGTTCCTGAACCATAGTATAGCTACATTATATATAGCATTGTATTCATATAGACACTATATTAGAAAAAGCAATCTTGCTGGGGATGTCACAAAATGATAAATGATCAAGAGATGCAGTTTATTTTGATTTTTATCAACAGCAGTGATTATATTTTACATCAAAAATTACAAATTAAAAATGCAATATATCAATATAATCTACGATCTCCCATGTTTTAACCCATTTTATAATACAGAGGTTACATTTTATTAGACACTATAAGATATACCATAACATCAATTATTCCTTAGGATTTTAAGAAATATGGGTATGTAGCAGGCTTAAATGATGCACCAAAGTCTGTATCAGCTGCCTTACAACCAGTCCAGGGTACATTTTTGAAATTTGAAACCTGACTAGCATATAAAAGCATAATGACCATGTTATCAATAGTTAATTTATTTCCTGTTAGGTAGTTCTTCCAACAATATTCTTTGTTTCTGACCAGATTAGTGTGTTTCAAGCAGGCATAGTAAGACAAACAGGATCATATATCTTTATCGTTTCATCCCAAGCACAGTCAGCCACCTAGAAAACAAAAAGGAAGCAAAAGGAAACATTATATACAGCTATTCAAAACTGGCAGCAAAAGCCTAAGCTACTTAGAGCACAGCAGATCATCCACTAGGAAACATACCTTTAAATAGGAAGAACAGAGGGACACATTTTTGATAAAAGCTCTATTTCCCATTTTTAAGATCTACTTCAGGGACTGTTTCCAATTGACTGAAGTTGCCTAAAGGACTCCCCTTACCCCATCCCACCCCACCCCACCCCAGGGCTTCAAAATTCCCTGTGCTTCCTGAGAGAAATGTTGGAAAGATGCATTCCTAAACTGTGAACCAGTGCACTGTGTTCAGTATGGTGGGGATGGAGCCAAGATAAAGAACAGCAGCTCTTGACCTCAAAGAATGGCTCATTCAAGACTGAAAGTGGCAAGTTCTCCAACAGAGACTCTCCCTGGAGGGACTATTTGAATCCAACTGGGGCAGTGTCAGACAACTTCACACACACCATGGCATTCACACCGGCCTCTTTAGGGGCAGACGTGAGAGACAAGGGCAGTCAAGTCTAAAAAGCCATGTTCAAACATGAAGGGAAGAAAGTCCACGGTGCTCAGGAACTGTGTTAAAAACTGGTGAGTGTAGCAATATCTCAGGGTATAAGATTAATATATAAAATCAACTGTATTTCTATGTATATTAGCAGGAAAATTTTTTTAAATAAAAAACTTAAAATCCATTTACAACAGCATCAAATAACAAAATACTTAGTAACACATTTAACAAAAGACATGCAAAATATCCACACCAAAAACTAAAACATTGCTGAAATGAAAATGAAAAAAGGCCCAATTAATGGGGAAATATACCATGTTCATGGGTTCAATATTGTTAAGAAGTCAATCCTCCCCCAGAATAATTTGCAATTCATAATCCCAGAAGGCATTTTACATAAAAATGGACAAGGTGATTTTTAACGTTTATATAGCAATGCAGAGGATCTAGAACAGCCAAAAGAATGTTCAAAAAGAACAAGAAAGTTGTACTACTGACACTATCTGACTCAAGAATTATCATAAAACTATAGAAATCAAGACAGTGTAATATTGATATAAAGATATATAAAAAGGAATAGAACAGAATTCAGAAATAGATCCCACACTCGGACAACTGCTTTTCAATGGATTACCAAAACAATTCAATAGGGGAAAAAAGGATTTTCAACAAATGGTGCTAGAATTGGATATCTGTATATATAAAAAAAGAACCTCAACTCCCACTTCACACCATAAACAAAAATTAGTTTGACGTGGATGGACCATAGTCCTAAATATAAAAGCTAAAGATATAAAGCTTTTAGAGAAAACATAGGAGAACACCTTCTCAATCTGAAGTCATATAAAGATTTCTTAGACAAGACATAGAAAGCTATAACCATAAAAATTTGATAACTTAGACTCAATAAAAAATAAAACTTTTGCTCATCAAAAGACACTGGTAAGAAAATAAATAGGCAAGCCACAGAGTGGGATGAAAACATGTATCTGAGAAAGAACTTGTATCCAGAATATATAAAGAACTACTGTAACTCAATAATCCAGTTAGAAATGGACAAAAGACTATTAACAGACAAAAAAAAAAAAAGATATATGAATGACCTTACACAGTAAGCACATGAAAAAAATGTTCAACATCATCAGGCATCAGGGATTGCAAATAAAAACCACAATGATATACTACCATATACTCATGAGAGTGGCTAAAATTAAAGATAGACACTGTCAAATGTTAGCTGGGATGGAGAGCAGCTGTACTGTTCATACATGTCTGGTACAACCACTTTGGAAAACTAGCCTTTTCTCTAAAGGTTAAACATATACCTATCTTTAGACCCAGTAATTCCAGTCCTAGAGACTTACAAAACAGAAATGAAAACATGTTTATGATACAGTGTATACAAGAATGTTCATAGCAACTTCATTTATAGTTGCACAAAATTAGAAACAACCTGTAGTATAAACCCTGACACGTGGTAATGCAAGTGCCTGACAAGCAAGCTTTGATTGATGAGGCATCCACTTCAAAGAGGCATCTGCTTCGATGAAGGCTATCCCATTAAACACATGGCCAGCCACACAACCTGGTGTGTGTGCCCCTGATGGGCCTGGTCCGCTCTGGGTCCCATAAGTAATAAACTCTTTTTTTCTTCAAAGCTTCTTAATGGTTATTGCTGAAAGGCAATACTTAAAATCATCCTTAATATGATACTGTAATCATACTTAAGAACCACAAGGGTCGGTCAGGTCATAACACTGGTTTAGAAAGAGGAGACGTCTGTGGGAAGCTCCCTGGGGCCCAGGTGAGTGCCCCAGACATTTAAAGCCATTGCATTACAATCCATAGGCTGAGACCTGCACAAAACACAACCAAAATGTCCCTTGACAAAAGAATGGATAACAAATTGTAACAAATGCACACAACATAAGGCTGCTGAGCAACACAATGAAGAGACTGATAAGCTCAACAACATGGATGAATCTCACATATAAACTGAGCAAAAGAAGCCAGAAACAAAAGTTCTGTTTCTGTAAGTTCTAAAACAGGCAAAACTGATCTAAGGTTTTTTTTTTTTAAAAAAAAGGACAATGTATGTATTTACCGTGTTTCCTTGAAAATAAGACCTAGCCGGACCATCAGCCCTAATGCATCTTTTGGAGCAAAATTTAATGTAAGACTCGGGCTTATTTTAACATATTATAAGACTGGGTCTTATTTTAATATAAGACTGGGTATAATATAATATAATATAAATATAATATAATACTGGCTCTTATATTAATTTTTGCTCCAAAAGACTCATTAGAGCTGTTGGTCCAGCTAGGTCTTATTTTTGGGGAAACATGGTATGTATGTATGTATGTATGTATGTATGTGTGTATATTTCCAACTGGAGGTAGGGAGACATTGGAAATGGATAAAAGGGAATTTTGAAGGAGATGCAAATGTTTGTGTTGGGATAGGATATAGATTACACAGGTGCATCTGTCAAAAACATATATCCAAGATTTGTACATTTCAATGGGTATAAATTTTACCCAAAAACAGTAAGAACAATAATGACAATAATAATAATTGAATGAGGGATGGGAAGTGAGTAGAGGAATAATTAAAACAAGAACGTTGATAATTATTGAAGCTGTTCATGTTTACTTTTGTACATTTGAAATTTACTACAATAGAAAAAGAAAAGAAAAAATGTAGGTATTATAGTAACATGAAGGGTGAAGTAGCAAGACAGTGATTTTCACCAAAGCCATCTGCACTTTATTTTCTACCTTTCAATGGTTATAAAGGCTGAAAGTTACCCAAGGGCACCTGCAGTCTTGGTTAGTCTAATCACTGTGAGTACAAGAACCACTCCAATTAATTAGAATATACTAACTCCTTACCATTCACCAGTAATGGATCAGATCAGACTCCAAACAGTAGAGACCTTTCAGTCAAACTTTTAAAAATTAAGTTTATTGAGGGAACCATGGTTAATAATATGATATAAATTTCAGGTGTACCACATTGTATTTTGACATCTGCATACTCTATTGTGTGCTTACCACCCCAAATCTAGTTTCCTTCCATTACCATATATTTGACCCCCTTTACCCACTTTGCCCTCCTCTAACCCTCTTCTTCTCTGGTAATTTAAGCATTAAAAAACCAGATTGTTCAAGGTTTGGTTGCTACCTACTTCTTTGTTTCTCACTGCACCAGGCTCCCACTCAAATCCATGCCTCATCTTGTCCATACCTCTATGCGCTTTTGCTTTTACTGAGCACCTCCCCTGAATAACTTCTCTTCTCCCTCCCCTTGCTTCTGCCTCTGGCCTTGCTCCGCCTGGAGATGACAGCTGAAGACGCAGTTTAAGCATCCCTTCCTCTGTGAACTCTTTCCTAGCACCTACAATACTCAGCTGTACTTATTTACTGGCACGTGTGTCTCAGCTCTTTGAAGGTACAGACCATGTCTTGCTATACATAACATAACAATGACCCAATAAATATTAGCTCAAAGAACGTATTTTATAGATTAAGGCTGCAGAGATTAACATTTTCTCATGTTCACATTATAGCAGTGGAGCTGGGACCAGAACTAAATCTGTTGAATCTGTCCCCTCAAAATAGTGCCTCATCAAAGGCAAACTAATATTCATTAATTGCCTGATCCTACAGTTATAGATTTTTATACCATGGGACACAAAGATCATTATATTAACTTACCCTTGTCTTATCTATGTGTATTTTCTCTAAGTGGTAGGCCTTTCGTATATTAAGTGTCAACAATTATTAAGAAGAGAATCAGAGAAGACTTAGGTTTCTAATATAAGGTATCCATAAAATGATGTTTCTAAATCCTTATTCAGCACTCTTAAAACCAGCTTCTTATTTACTCAGAACTTATAATAACTAACAAATGTCAAGGCCACTGAATCAGCGAATGTCCATAAATCTATACTTAAATTAATTAGTACCACAAGAAAGACCTGGAACAGTAGTGATACAGAACTGTGAATAAAGTGATTCAAATGAATGCAAATATTTCTCCATTAACTAATGAAACTCCATCTAGTGGTACAAGTTTTAAAAAGCTTACAATAATAATAAAGTAAGAGAAAAAAAGCACTTGACTGAACTAACAAAGAGCTCCAGCTTCTCCAAGGCAGGCACTGTAGATGACCTGGTAAGGAAAGATGTCTGTATGGCCCCCATGAAGGCTGTCATGAATTACCATCACTAGCCCAGTGGCCTCTGGGGGCACTGCTTCCCCCTTCATTCTATGACAGTAAACACAGGCCTCTTTTTACATGTTTCCTAACTGTGTATCTGAGGCCAGACTGAAAGGCATTAAAAAAAAAAAAAAAGACTTTGCTAAACATAGGGGCTAACAAAAAGACCAAAACAATACATAAATAAATAAGTAAAGTCAACTACATAAAAATAAGTAAAGTCAACTACATTTGTTAGTTATTACATGCTTTACAGGATGAGATCCATTCATTCTTTAGCTTGTCACAGAGAGGAATCTTTCTTAGCTCCCATCCTGCTGCTTCCTGACAAAGGCCATCTTTCCCTCCCTTCCCCAGGAAGGCACTCCCAGCCATGAGGACTCTTTCCAGGCCAGACTCAGGATAGAGAATGAGAAGCCGGTAATAGGATATCTCCTTTCTCATCTACCGGAGATCTTCTTTCTCAGTTTCAGTCTCCTCTATGAGGACTCACTTCTTTGCCCATTACCTTGCTGTCAGGAAAAACTGTAAGATGGCAATCAGCAAAAAAGATTGCTAGGTGTTCTTTCAGTGGAATGCTGGCACTGCCCCAGGGTCCCACAGGGTTACCTGATTCTACGGGGGTCCATGCCTTTCACTCTCTTTGACTGGATTATTTTACAACTCTGAAAGTTATAGAAAACTGATAGTAATCAAATGATTCTCATCCATTAAAGTTGCAAATGAATGTTGTCCTGTGGAGGTGAAAGTGATGTTGCCGCCCGGCTCCCCAAGAGATGATTCCAAACACTGCATTTTACTGCCCTGTGGATACTGCCCACTTTTGTATCCACTACTAAATTCATTATCTCCCTATACCGTGTTTCCCCGAAGATAAGATTGGGTCTTGCATTAATTTTTGCTCCAAAATACGCATTAGGGTTTGTGTTCAGGGGATGTCACCCCAAAAAATCATGCTAGGGCTTATTTTCCAGTTAGGTCTTATTTTCGGGGAAACACGGTATGTGTCTGTTCTTTGGTTCCCCTAAGCTAGTTGTAAAATCTTTCATGAGTTACATAAAACCTTTGACACATGGTCATGCTGTATTTTTCTGGGAGGCATGATTGCTGTTTTGATAATTATCCTTTAACACGGCCACATACAGGGATATAGCTTATTTACCTCAACAGGGTAACAATTATTTCTATGGCATATAATAACCCTTGCTTTCTCATAGGAGATAACACAGTAACAGAAAAGCCATTTCATTAAAAGAACAAACATGAAATGGGGAGAAGAGGCAGACAATTACACTAGAAAAAGAGATTAATTGCCAAAATTGGGCATGAAATTGAGCTCTGTACGTCCTGGCATCAAAGGCAAAAAAGGCAAAACAGCAATATAAGATACATACAAATCTCATGATCAATCTAGCACTTATCAGGGGAGATAAAGTGTTTCCTAGCAGTTGACCACAAGATAAATATAAAATATGCCTCCATTACAACAATCACTCAATGCCAAAAGAGTGGTTTTACAAGAGAAAGAAATTCATATGGCTATTTTTTAAATTAACAGCTCAACCCTCACATAAGCCAAAAACATACTACTGAACTGTAGTTTCCTGTAGGCGTGTCTATAGGGCAGTAGTTCTCAAGGTTTGCTGGGCATTAGCATCACTTTGAGGGCTTGTTCAGACACAGATGACTGGTCCCCATCCTCAGAGCAGTGGTTCTCAGAGTGGGGGTCTGCGCTCACCTTCACTGCTGCCCCCTAGAGCTGATCTACAGCCTGGGGCCTTTCAACCCAGGTCCACGGGTGGGCTTCAGAAAGTCCATAAATGCAATACCTTGTGTCTATATACATTATTGGAGAAGGAGAGAGAAAATCAGTAACTTCCTTCAGATTGTCAACCCCTGACTCCAAAAAGTTAATCCAGAGCATTCTCTAGCTGGACATTATAATCACCTAGGGAACGTTCTAAGATGCAGCCAGAATTGAGAACCTCTGATGTGTATCAATTTTCTTACCTGGGCTTTAGTCATGTGCACTAATCTGCCATTCTTTGGAAGTACTTTATAAGTAGGAATTTTTGTTGTTGACTAAAAATAAATTCAAAACTTAGCAGGATTCAAATATTCTTCAGGAAAAATTACTTTCTTGGGGAGAAAGAAGAGATTAATTTGCCACTAATATAATGAAAAACACCTTGTGCCTAATTTTCACATTTTCATTTAAATTCTAAGTTTCTGATAGGTTGATATGTGGTAGGAAGATAGTGAATTGGGAGGGGAACTAAGAAAGAAGAAAGATGACTGAACTATCTTTAAAGAAAAACACTAGCCCTCCTGAAGTATTTCTAAACCAAAAGTTTATGTAGCTTCCTGATCCTATTCACCATAAGCCAGTATCCAGAATTTCTAGTTAAACACATGAGCATGAGGGAATTGTATTAATCTTTTAAGTTATGGTTAATAACAGTATTTTTATTTTACTTATTTTATTTGAGATTTGCACCTTGTTCAGTTCTAAATGGGCTGAAGTGGTTTACAGATTAACCACAGGGCCAAATAAAGTAAATACAGATTTTTAAAAAAATCTGTACTAAAAGGAACAAATGGAGCAAAAGAGCTCAGGCATCAGAACTGAACACGTTACACTTGCACAATAAATTAGGCTCTATGTTGTATGAACACTAAGGGAAAATGAAGGCATGCTGGGTAATGTAGGTTCTGCTTTCTAACAAAATTCATATATATGGATAGAAACACTTTCGTATAACTAAACCTGAAAAGGATTTTCCTTTTTGGAGTCAGCAATTACGTATCTTGATCAAATCTGTATTCCTTGTGTTTTGTATACAGTAAACCTTTAGTAAACGCTTTTTGAGTGAATGAATGAATCCATGTATGAGTAGCGGTTTTCTCTCTTGAAAGATTTTGAGTAGAGCCTTCCACATGGTAAAGAGACCCGAATCAGGTGAGAGGTCAGAAGTCTGGGTAAAGGCAACAGGTTGCATGGGATTTGGGGGATACATGGGAATTCTGAGTGTCATGAAGATTATGCAGAGAGATTTCACAGGGAGCTTTCTTTTATGTTCCAGGAGCTCTTGGTCAAATATTTCTCTGCACTGCAAAGGTACCTAAAACATAATTTGTATGTACCTACCTACTTATATTTATCCATTTATTCAACAAATATTTATTGAGCCCCCTTCTCTGTGTCAGAACTATGCTGAGGATACTACAGTAAATAAGATGGTCCTGGCCTCTGTCCCCACAGGTCTGCAGTCCCGCAGAGAGATGGGTAAGTAAACAGCCTACAATGTTGAGTGATATGGACGATGATAGAGGAATTACAGTAGGGTCCAGCAGAAGTAGGGAAGGGCTTCCCTATAACTACGTGTGAGGAAAGTGCGTGCTTTCAAGAGGAAATATTCCCTAAACTGTGCCTGAAAGAAGGAGTATGCCTTCTTTGCCAGAGAGTTTTCATTGTTATTGTTTGTGGGGTGGAGATATCAGATGGAGAGAAGGAAAGTGTTCCAGGCAGTGGAACAAATAAGAATAAATGAAAAACTAAAAGTTCTAGCTTTAAGGCAACTTAATTGCATTACAACTCCTCTGATAAAACTCTTAATCTTTTGAGAGAAGCTTTTCTCTGACTCCAGACTGACTCCCGTCTAGGGTTTCTTGAAGGCTGGCTGCCAAGACCTATCTTGTTTGACCTGCTCCCCTCCCCGGGAGCGTGCATGTGAATACGACAGGGTAGAAGCCTAGGCTCTACTGCTTCTTCCCGAGGATGCTCCAGTGGGAAATTTCTTTCTTAACCTGCAAGCCCCTAATCTAGTACATTATGCCTTCTGAATTTCTTTTCATCTGAAATCAAAATGCAAATCTTTTCATTAAAACTCAGAATCAAAATTATCAACATTATAGGAAAAATGATTTGTCAAAGTGTTGTATTTCTTAATTCAAAACTTCAAGGTAGAATCAATCTTCTTCATTATTATTTTTAAACGCTTCTATCTTCTAGGGTAGTGACAAATAACTACAGTTAAGATTTCATATCAGTTCTATTTTTAGTTATTTCATTTTCACTTTTAACAGCAAAATAGGTATTTCTAAGTTTTAAGAATAAGCACATCAATGAGAAATACAAATTTTTTTTGCTATTGCCCTAATATGTCAGCTTCTTTAAAGCATATAATAAAGCATTCTTGAAGAGCTGAATAGAAATTTATTATTTATCAATATAGCCCATTAATTTCTAAATACAACTAGGGCATATAAATCATGATGTTGTCATATATGCAATGCTTGCAATGCTTGAGAACAACTGTATTAAACAAATATTTCAGCATTTCATATGTACAAAGTACTGGAATAGATTCTACAGTAGACCCAAGGATATTAAAGAAACAAATCCAGTGAATAAGTCATTTATAATAAAAATTTATCATTAGTAGATCAAATAAGACTTGTTATAGAACATCCTCAATAATAATGGTCCTATAAATGCAAAATTTAGAAAAGGAAACATAATGAAAACACAAGACTTTAAATACTTGAGTAACTTAGAAAATGAATTTATGTTCATTAATTTTATCAACTCTGTCCATTTTATTAAAATGTTTATACATGCTACTGATAAGGTAATTTATTTCAAATGACTTAATATGGCTGTTAATATAACAGAGAATTCCTACTAACCCATTAAGAGATTTACAGTATTGACAAATTTTCCATTTCTATCTATCATTATATTCTTTTCTCTCAATTTAGTAGACAATTGCTTTTGCCCCTGGGAAACTTTTTCAATCTACTGTAATTATCTGTATGACATATGGACTAATTAGCAAAAATGAACAAGAGAAATAGGCAGAAGGATGTAGGGAGAATAAAAGACATTACTAACAGTCAACACTAAAGTTTGAAAATGCAGCCCAGTCATTATGTTGCATTGTATTAAATTACGGGCTAAAGTAAGACTATGTTTTACTTACTCAACCAGCTTACAATAGGAAGTGATGACAGAGAACATAGTTTATTATGTTGATCATTATGGAGTTTAAGTAAAAGTAAAGAAAAAGTCGACTAATATACTAAAATCCTCTTCATTCATTCATTCTATTCATTCATTTAATATTTACTTAGTATATACATATATATGGTAGTTTATATTAATCCCCTATGCATCTTCTGGCACATAATTGACACTCAAGTATTTCCTGAAGCAAAAAAGGAAAGGAGTGAAGAGAAGAACTTGTCCTGGACTTTGAAAGACAGAAAGGGGAAGGAGGGAGCAAGAAAAACAGTGGTAAAACATGAAGATGACAAAAAAATAAAAATATAATTGATATGTATTAGAGGGATTACATAGGATGGTGAGAAATATGATTAGAAAGTAATACATATTATATTGAATCTTAAAAGCAAGATGAAAAGTTCAGACTCTAACCTGAAGGTAATGGCTGCCTCTTAAAGGTTTCTGAGATGACATGATAAAGATGACAATTTAACTGTATTGATCTGTAAATTAAAACTGGTATGTAACTCGTATGGTTAATGGTCAGAGTAGATAAAGAGCATCACAGGAGTGTCTGATCATGAGTTCCAAAAAGAGAAAGACTGTTAGGAGACAACAGTAATATCTGTATTAGATGAGAAAGACCTAAAAAAATGGAAGCAATAGAAAAAAACGTATTCTGTTGCAGGAACACGGTATGTCTGTATATTTACTCCAGTTTTTTCTAAAGGTCCCTTAGTAAAGTAATATAATTTCATGTAGTTCTTCACATTTAAAAAAATTGTGTACCTCTGTGTATCCTACACACACACACACACACACATGCACACACGCACTCAGAGTTATTGCCATGTAAAGATGTAAAGGTAATTCTTCTGATTTTATTTTCTAACTAATAACTACTGGTACCTACATGGCATTCATTTTTGAATATTTATTTTTACTTACCTTATTGAACTCTTATTATTTTTAATAGGTTTAAAGTTGATGTTCTTGGATTAGAACATTTGACAATCATACGAAGTACGTACAAATAATGATAAAATTTCCTACATAAAAAATATTTATGTTCTACTTTGTTTCCTTCTATTACTAACTGGCTACAATTTTTAGAACCATACTGATTAACAGTGGTGATAGTAATAATTCTCATCTTGTTCCCGATGTCTTTGATGGGACCACTGATGCATTTCAGGTCAAGGACTAACAAAATCAGATTTACATTATGGAAAGCTCTCCCCTGAAGCAGTATTGAAAAAAATCAATGGAAGGATGGAAAGAGCTTAGAGATCAGTTAGGACATTACTGCATTAATCCATGATGGAGGTACCAAATAAATGCTTATCTAAGGTGGTGGAGCTAGAAGGACATGGTCCAGACTTCAGAGATATGGGTGAGGAGGAATTAACAAACTTAAAGTCCAGTTGAATTTAGGGATGCAGAGAGACAAGAAAACTAGGAATGACTTCCCAGGTCTCTAGTCTGACCCATCATGCAATCAACTGACCAGGTAAGGAATACTGGAAGAAAAGCAAGACATCTATTCGGACCACACAGGAAAGGCAATTGGATAAATGGGTCAAGCAACACTAGCATATAATTAAATGACAGCTTCAAGGGGAAGATGCAGATGTTTAATAATAGAAGACAACAGAACTCCAAGTGGAAGTTCTCTACAACATCTATGTCTAATAATAGAACAGGAACAGAATTTACTAGTAGGGAGATAAGATAGTGGAGTTAAATGAGCTTTGAAAATAGAGAAAAGAACTGACTGACAATCTAAAAAACAGTGGATAATAGTGGAAACAGAGACCTGGATGAGGGAGCCAGTGAGAAAATTAGGAACCCCCTGGAAAGAGGGAAAATAGAGATAGAACATAAATATTTTGAGGGGATAGAGATGGAAGAAGATATTCGTTCTTGTCTATTTTTACAGTAAAGTAGGAGGAAAGGTCAAATGTCAAGAGTGTTAATGATATTATAGATGGTTGAGAAAAGATACTGTGGAGAATGAACTAGAAAATCAAAGACTAATGGCAAGTTGAGTGGGATCAAGAGCGCAAATACAGTTTTTTTAAAAAGTAGTTAGTAGTGTGCCAAGTCAACATTTTTGCTTGGTTTTAGAAGTAATGCTCTGTAATCCAGAGCAAGGAAAAGGAATAGAAGAGTGAGTGATTCTGGAATGGGAGCTCAGAGGCAGAGGTACCCACAGCTCAGGTGTCGATAATTCTGGAAGCTGTCACTGCAAGGGCTGTCCGTGGAGGGCAGAGGGCAGTAGACACAGACTGAGCACATCCATTTTAGGAGCACACCAAGATTCTACAGAGCTGTGTCTGGGGAATGTTTTATGGCTGGGGCAAAACAAGCAGCTGTTATATAATTTTAAGCTAAAAATTATACAATTATGAAAGCATCAAAGAGGAAACAACAGAGACTAATGCCTGAGGACACTGGATGCTTCTGGCACATGTTCTTTTTAAGTCTAAAGCTAGTCTGTGTGACAGATGCAGAAAATATCACCTCAGATATGAAGTGTACAGAACACAGATATCCTAACTACTAATAACGCTAGCCGTCTTCTAACATCTAATTTTCCAGCCTCATACTGAGAAATTTAAAATATGTTATCTACCATCAACCTCTAAACCTGATATCTAAGATTGTGGGAATAAGGATTTGAATCAAAAGATAAGCTGAATTTTAAACAATACCTAGTATTTTTTTTTACTAAAACATCAACAAAGCTAATGACACTTTTAAAAACACATCTAAAACACTAGTTTAAATCAGAATCAAACCTAAGCACCTTCCACCAAACAATATGAAAATATACAAAATTTCTTCTACCCTATTTGAAGTGTATTGTAAAGATGCCTACATGTTCTTAGCATGGACAGACTAGGATCCATTAAAGATTATGTTTACCAAACATTTTGGGAGTCCCAGAAGAAAAATTCTTGCATGTAGTGTAACAACTATGAAACATGAGCACACATACATAAAACAAATGGAAGAGTGGTGACCTTTGGGAAGAAGGGAGCAGGTAAGATCTTGGAGGGAGCATGACAGGACTCCTGGGATGCTGACAGCGGTCTGTATCTTAACCTGAGTGATGGGTCTACGAGTACGGTCACTTCTTGATAACTTACTGATCTGTATGTACACTTCAAAGCTGTGCACGTTCCAACAGGAGTGTTACGTTTTTTAATTAAAAGGTTTCTAAAAAAAAGGACTGAAAAGAAACATGAATATGGTATAAAAAAGGTTCTCGCTGGAGTGGTGAGAATCTTTCTTCTTTTTTTATATGTAATTTCCCAATTTTATCATGGGAAAAAAGATAAATTTTATTAAACATAGAGAGGGGCTATCTTGGAAATGAACTAATAATTTCTACTTTAAAAGACAACGGTCTCCCAAAAGGAATGTGTACTGGTACCAGTACCCAGCTTATAAATGCTAGACTAAGTATCAGTGAGAGACTAAATAGTGTGAGAATAAAGGATAAATATGCCAATTTGAAAGAGTAGTTGATACTGCAGAGCAAAAGTCAAGAACTCTAAAAATACATTAATACAGAAAATCCCAATTATACAAATGGCTATATAACAGGTCAAGAATCAAAAACCTGAAAAGTAGAAAAAGAGTATCCAATTTAGAAATAATAAGGATAAGAGAGAAAGGAGAAAATGCCAGGACTGTACAAATCATTATCAGAGGGGGAAAAAAAATCAAAGAACAATTTTCTGAAGTGAAAGATAACTTCAGTCTGGTTAACAAGAGGGCATAGAGATTTTCTTAGCAATTATTCTTAAAGAATGACCCCAGACACTTATTTGTCAAGTCTTAAACCTTTAAAGATAAGATCTTACTTTCTGTCGAGAAGAAAGGAGGTGTAATATAAGAATGCCTTTGGATCTCATTTTTTCAGATCTCTAAGAAGGGAGAAGCTAAAAAGAAAAAAGAATTATAAATACAAGAACTCAGATAAATCTTCTTTTAAGACAGATAATATATTAAGACACAGAGCCCTAACGTAACATTAGCAAAGTCCTACAGCTGTTGAGATCACCACAAGAGACAAGTTTTTAAAAGCAGACTGAAAGGTACTTACTTTCTAAAAAGTAACAGAAAGATACTTGCTAAGAAAATAAATTATGAACGAAGGGTGAAATTAAATTCACATGTAGTCAGTAGACTTGACCACATATTGTGAGAAGAAAGGATAAATATGCCCAAAATAAACTAATAACTATACCAACAAAGTTAATGTGTTAACGTTTTAAATGGCTACATATTCTTTGTGGAGTCTCTTGCTCACTCTTTGAATCTGGCTGGCCTTGTGACTTGCTTCGCTTCAGAGGGGATGTTGTGTGACTTCCAAGTCTAGCCCTTAAGATACCCTGCTGCTTTTGCTCTCTTAGAAATCTACAACAGCTGAGTGAAGAAGCCTGGGCTCATCTGGAGATACATAGCTCAGAAGACAACTGGCATTATATTCTAGACATGTGAGTGAGACCATCTTAGACCACCCAACCCTAGTTAAGCCACCCGATGACTAGAGCCACAGGAGTGAACCCAGGTGAGACCAAGAGAAGAACCACTTGGCTAAGCCCAGCCCAAATTACTGACTCGCAGAATTGTGAGTGAAGGAAATTGTTGTTTAAGTCACCAAGTTGCAGGGGAGTTTGTTATATAGCAATAGGTAACTGAAATAAAATAAGTGAAAGGAAAATAGGGAGATACGCGTATACCAAGAACTCGATTCTTATTTCCTCTAGAAAGGAGTTTAATGTTTCTTGGTAAAAAGATAATAAATGATTTATATAAACAATACAAATGTTTGTGTTAAAATGTGTTGTTAGATATATGAAAAATATATTGGTTAAAATCACCATCTTAGATTGAAAAGAAAGAAAATTTAAAGTTCACAACAGAATATAAATAAAATTGAGAAAAAAAGAATAAATTTTTAAAGATAAATTTATAGGGAGAATAGTACACTCATCTCTGAAAATATATGTAAAGTAACTAAATCCTACAATTAGGACTTTGTACATTTATCACTTTTAATGTCTTTTAATTTGGATGTTTTAGACCATTTATATTTAATGTAATTGTTGAAATGGTTAAATTTAAAAGTTTCTCCACATACGACCATATCATCTGAGAACAGAGATAATTTTACTTCTTCCTTTCCAATTTAGATGGCTTTTATTTCTTTTTCTTGACTAATTGCTCTGGATGGGACTTCCAATAATACTTTGTTGAACAGAAATGATGAAAGCAAGCATCTTTGTCTTATTCCTGATCTTAGAGGAAAAGCTTCCCATCTTTCACCATTGAGTATGATATGGGCTGTGGGTGTTTCTTATGTGACCTTTATTATGGAAGAATAATAAAGGAATGGGAGAAAATACTTGCAAATTATATATATGATTAGAGGTTAATATCCAAAATAATAATGAACTTGTACAACTCAACAGCAAAAAAAATCCGATTAAAAAATGAGCAAGAGATTTGAATAGTCATTTTTCCAGAGAAGACATACAGATAGCCAATAGGTACATGAAAAGATGCTCAATGTCACTAATCCCCAGGGAAATGCAAACCAAAACCACAATGAGCTATCACCTCACACCTGTTAGAATGGCTGTTATCAAAAAGACAAGAAATAACAAGTGTTGGCGCGGATGTGGAGAAAAAAGAACACTTGTGCACTGTTGGTGAGAATGTAAATTGGTGCAGCCATTATGGAAAAAAGTATAGAGGTTCCTCAAAAAATTAAAAATAGAACTACCATATGATCCAACAATTCCACTTGTGGGTATTTATTCAAAGAAATCAAAAACATCAATTCAAAAATATTGATCCACCCCCATGCTCACGGCAGCATAATTTACAATAGCTAAGTGTCCATCAATGGATGAATGGATAAAGAAAATGTCACACACACACACACACACACACACACACGCACACACAAATGGAGTATTATTCAGTTATGAAAAAGAAAGAAATCTTGCCATTTGTGATAACATGGGTGGACCTTGAGGGCATTATGCTATATGAAATAAGTCAAGACACAGAAAGACAAATACTGTATGATCTCACCTATATGTGAAATCTAAAACAAAACAAAATAAAACAAAAAAAACAAGCTCTCATGGTTGCTAGACGTGAGGGGGTGGGGGTGAGAAAATGGGTGAAGGGAGTTAAAAGGTACAAACTTCCAGTTAATAAAATAAATAAGTCATGGGGCTGTAATGCACAGCATTGTGACTATAGATAATAATACTGTATTGTATATTTCAAAGTTGCTGATAGAGTAAATCTTTAAAAAAGTCCTCACAAGAAAAAAAAGTTTTTGTAACAATATGTGGTGACAGACGTTAACTACTTATTGTGGTGTTCATTTCACAATATATACTAATATCGAATCAATATCTTATGTACCTGAAACTAACATGTCAAATATACCTCAGTAAAAAAATAGTTTCTATCATTTTTTTTCTGTTTTAAAATCTTCAAAAGCTTTATAATGCAATTACAAAGAAAAGCAAACACAGTAGGGTCTACAAGGCAATTTGACCCCCTCCTAATTCCTATCACTCTTCCTATTCACTAGGCGCCAGCCACACCAACCTTCTCTCTGTTGCTTAATCATACTAAATCCACTACCAACTCAAGGACTTGACATTTGTTGTTTCCTCTGAGAAAAACATTCTTCCCTTAGATTTTTGGATGCCTGGCTCCATATTATCATACAGTTTTTCAGCTCATATTTCACTCTCAGAGATCCTTCCCCAGACCATTCAGGCAAAAGTATCCCTTCCCCCATCATTCTCTATAAAATTGCTCTAATTCTGAATAGCATTTACTACTATATGAAATCATCTTGTTTCTTTACTTATTACTTGATTTCTCCCGCAATGCATAAGCCAGCCCCATGAGAGGAAGAACACAGTCTGTTTTATTTGCTGCTTTTTTCTTAGTGCGTAGAATAATGCCCAGCACTTAGTAGGCACCTGACCAATATTTATAAATGATATGATCATATCATATAATAAGTGAATGCATATTTTCCCAAAGCATCATTTGCTTCCCTCCATTTTAGCATTTATCACACTACACTAATTTCCTGTCCCACACAGCTATAAATAAAAAAATAAGACAAAATGAAAGAACGAATTAATGAATGTCAAAAGACCATTAATAGAAATAACTATGTAATAATTTCAAAAGATTAAAAATAAATTAATAATAAAAGATACATTAAATAACAAAAACTCCTTATACTTCATTTGTGCGTCCTAAAATGCATAGCAAAAAAATTATGTAAAGAAAAACTGACTAACACTGAATAGGGCAAAACATAAAATGTAGTCAATAATCTTAACACTTCATTTTTCAAAACATGACAAGTAAACAAATATACTTTCTTAAATTCTAAGGTTGAAGAATATATCACAAGGAAGGATAAAATAATTTCTTTCATTCTCAGGTACTACCCAGGCTCCCTCCCATCACAGGGTCTGTAACATAATGTTACATTTGCCTGTTTGTGATCTGTCTTCCTTTTGTCCCTTCATACAGTGAACGCCTACTCATTCATCAGATCTAAGACGAACCACATATCCTTACAGATTTCTTAAGTAGGTCACATATCTATTCTGATTATGAACTCTTGAGGAGCAATGTACTTCTCCGCCATAGGTTTATCACAGCTGTCCATTTACACTCATTTGTGAGATTCTTTGATCTAACAGTGGACTAAGCATTATGAAGGCAGGGCCCATGTTTATTTTCATTCCCCACTGAATCCCCACTACCTAGCACAAGGTCTGACATATGAAAATATCTATGGAAAGAATAAATGAATGAGAGGGAGTGGTCCTGTTTCTAAGGTCCCTGCTAATCCCAAGATTATGTGCCACCATGAATTAAATCAGGGGAGATTTGTAGCACAATTGGACTGTACATTATGCCGTTGAACCTGCTGCTTATTTAGAGCTCAAAGACCCCCGCTTTTCTACTCCTATTTGCTCCCAATAGCAACTATTTCCTTAGTACAAATGAAATTTGGTTATTGAACTGGAAGAGGTGGTGGCAGTCATCAGTCTACAAACAAAATACATGGCCTTGTAATAAAATCTCTTATTATTTAAGGATACGTAAAATCTAATTAATAAATCCTCTGAAAACAACCTTGCTTTTAATAAGGTGCTCTATGAGCGGAGGATTTTAAAAACTTTTGGAACTCCTCAGACCAGGGTGAGCAACTGCCATGACTGAGAAAGTTGAGGAGGCGTGTGTGCTGCCTCAGGCCACAGTCTGGACTCACAGAATATAGGTTAACGGAAATATATGACAGGGAAGTATTTATTTAGGGTCTTTTTTTGGTATTGCCATATTCTAATAAAAACAACTTTATTTTTATTTTTATTTTTTTAACCTGGGATAGCAAACAGGTATGATTATTTTATTAAAAATCACCTATAATAAATGTATTTCTCAGGAAAGAAACTAGTTCTGTTGAAGCACATGGTATATTTACGTTGAAGAAAATGCCATTTAATCCATCACCATTTCAGTATATTCTCTTCTTAGATGCTATTAAGTCATCTTTTTTTCTTAAGTTATTTTTAAACAATTATTCTAATGTCAATTAGACTATTCTAATATCTAATGAGAATAGTTTAAACTCAGAATTGTATCTTGAATTCCTAAAATAAAAAAGACATGTATTCATTGAAATTTGAGAACACAGTAATGAGCACTGGGATTTGCTTTTTGTCTAACTTCTAAAATTTGTCCTAAAAGCATAATTTCTTAGTCATACTCATAATTTCCACATATTATGTTGTTTCATAGATATGTTAGTGTTTTCACATAGTCTGTGTTATAAAGTGCCTTATCACTCAACATAGTCTAGTGTTTCTGACCTGAGTTTCCAAAACTGAAACAGCTTTAAGAAAAACCTAAATATTTAAACTCTCAAATCCTCAAGAGAATAAAAAGGGGAAAATACAAAGTTTTTAAATTAAAACAGTACCCATTCTCCTTTACTTTGTCCCCCATCTGAACCCTCTCTTTCAACACAGGGTGTGGAGATGAGGGTGACAGTCCTGCCAGGGAAATGACCTGTCCATTAACTCAACTGCTTAGTGGCACAGCTGAATCTAGAACTACACACTCTTGATTCCCACCAACCTCTGAGGACAATCTTTCCCAATTCCATTCTTCTCTTGTCACCCTTTCAATTGGGAGAGGTCTACTCAAAGCCTTCAACATGTTAGGCACACTACTTTTGGGGAAGGTTCCTTTTCCTCTCAGAAAAGTCAGTCTTTCAAGAGGAAAGAGGTATGTTCAGTTTCTGATAACTTTTTCCCTCGTGTTTCAAATGCTCAAGTTTTACAGCAAATGAGATCAGGATGATGACTTTGTTCTTTCCCAAAGGCAACAATTTTGTTCATAAAAGTAACACATGCCACACACAGAACTATTTGGGAACTGTACAGGTAGGAAAAACATCAGGAGATCAACATCCATTACCTGAGTAGGACTCTGAAGACTTAAATCTAAACCACAAGTAAACTCTGTATGATGTTCCACTGTTTCAAGAAGAGGGTCAGGCTTTGAAAAATTCCAGAACCTGTGAATATAAACAAAAAGGAGTAATTGAAGTGTTAAAACTACCAAAAATTTTATCTAAGAAAAAAATAGATATTTAACATAGCAAAGATTTTATCAAAATAGGTTCAACCGATTCATAAATGCAGAGCCCCACTACGAATCTACATTAAAAATCTAGTAAAGGAAACAATGTACTCCAGTCAACAAACAATGGAATTATTAATCAATCTACCCTTATTAAAGATTATTATATTTCCATTAGTATACCTTGTAGGAGGGAAACTTAGTAAGTTTTAGTTACTTTTTTTTGTTTCATATCGCACAAAGACATTTGAGATTCTCGTCTCACTAGGCTTTTATAGCAATTTCTAAAAGCATTTATGGCTATAAAATATGAATATTGGAATATATGAGCTCTAATATTTTATGATTTTAAATACTACTTAATTTCTCAATGACTGACATGAAAAGATCTTAGGTTTAATCTACATTTCAACAGCAATTCAAATGCTTTAAAAAGAATCAGTTCTCTTATGAAAACCTCTATAATTCTGATTTATTTATTTATTTATTTATTTATTTTTGAGGCACAGCCTGTCTTATAGATTCCATGTCAATGTAATTTCTAAAGTAAAGAAAACCTGAACTGTGTTTTCCTGGGCCAATGTTAAGTATTCTATTTATCCTCTATAGACTGGGAGTGGTAATATTTACCATAATATATCTGATTTCTACTATAGAGAGAAGAATTTGGCCCTATTTTCAATACACAAAAGAGTACTTTATTTCTAAAGCTTTATTCGCTCATCATCTTTCTTATTTGACTCTACACACACCAGAAAAATGGTACATTCAGAATCATAGAGTCATACTCCAATTCAGACTCCCTAATGATGTACAACATGGAACACACTCAAGGGTTAGTGGATCTCTTTGAAAGAGAGTAAATACACAAAACCAACAGTCAGTTTGTTTAACCTGGTGGTATTATTCTCTTAACAAATACAGAGTTGGTCTTATTAAGTTTGAAAAGGACTGTTGCTATGGATAATCCAGTGTGGTACCAGAGAAACAATGAACGGACAGCTCATTTATCAGTTCGCTGAAATCTACAAAATATTTAAGGAGAATGATTCTATTTTTGAAAATTTGCCTGTTCAAACAAATGAAGGAACAAGCTGCAGTCCTTCTGATAAATCATACTAGTGGTCTCCACTGCTTTTGCATGTTTGTTCCTTTGGGTCTAGAGACAGTGAATTGTACTGCAATCTAATTTTCTAGATCTTGATAATGTTTATGTAAGCAAAAGTAAATATGTAATTGTGTAATTTCATTTCTAAAACATGGTTATTCACTGATTTGTAATATTTGAAACAGTAATCAAATGATTTTGTATATATCCACTATGTTCCAAAAAATATTCAAAATGGTTTTTAAAAATACTTATTTAATATGGCAGAAAAATTAGTTAAAGGAAAAGTAAGGGTGGGAGAGTAAAGTCAGACCTGCAATATTTATCAACAAAATTTTATTCCATGAAGTTATATATGCTTGACAGGGGAGGACTTCTCACGATGCTAAGCTTTTCAGTAGCCAAAGGAAGGGAGACAGAATCAGGCCCCGAGTTCAGTGTCTACAACCAAATCACTCTTGGAAACCTCAGAAGGAAATTCACCTTTGCAAGTTCATGGAGAATAAACCCTATGCTTACATAATAAAGAGCATCCAAAACATGTCTTACTGAAACACAGAGATGCTATTTCCTGGGTGGCACCCCAAAGAACAGTTGGGTAGAATCATTCTATGGGAAGGTCAATTTCATCCAGGTATGCAGCTCTCTGACTTCATTTGGGATTTAGATTTCATTTCGGTAGAATGGGTAGGCTAAATACTCTTTAGTCAAACCATAAAAATTGGTTTCCTTCATAACTCTTCAAGGATAATAAAAACCAAACAGGGATTCATTTAAAACCCCCTGACAAGTTCCTGGGATGCATGCTGTTTTTGTTATTTTGTTGTTCTGAGCCAGTTAAGGATAAGGCTGCATGGAAGACAAGACAAGTGGACCTTGTGAAAATTAGGATGCTCAGCAAGGGCACATGTGTGAAACCATTCAACTTTAGCTTGAAAGTACAATAAGGGAAGTCCCACATGCAGGAAGGCTGAGAGTCTATTCAACGAGTCAATCTGAAACGGCTCTAACTCATGTCTTAATGTCAGCCAAGGCCCAATGTTGCCACGCAGCAGCCTACCCGTCTGTCTCCTCATACCTGCCCCTAAAGAAAGTAGAGTCTGTGAGACGGATCCTTTCAGGGACTTTGCTTCACCTTTGTGTTTGCACCTTATGTCTCCCTGTTTGGCCCCGGAGGATGGCTGGTTAGTCAATGACGAGTAAGATTCCCAACGGTGGGGGGGGGGGGGGAGAGACTACTCAAGCCAGGCGCAGTCGAGTGGGGACCAACAGGAGAACCCACGGGGTTGACAGAGGTGGGCACAGCCCCCCACCTTCCCCGGGCTCAGGAGAGCCTCTGCCCTGGTGGCTGCATTCCTTCCCACAACCTGCGGGGGAAGAGATTCAATGATGTGCTCTACATCTATTCATATGCATAAAGATTTTGTCCCTCGGGGAAGTGCATACATCCTGAGACTTACAGTTCTGCTGCCTGCAGGCAAGGGTGATTGGCTTGAATCAGTTTCCTATTATGATGTATGGGATTCACAGATCTTGAGATTGACAAGCTTTATCTCCGTTACTTCCTCACCTAACTAATAAAAGCTAATGTGTAGCCCATAGCCCAGTTAGGCGCTCAGTCCTTGAGGCTGCATGTCCCTTGGCCCCGCTTAAACTCTATTCATGGCTACTGTCTTTTCTTAACACTGTACCGCCCTCTTCCCTCCTCGCTCCCCACAACCCTCGTGCGGGACGCGACAGACCAACATAGTTCACACCAGAGTCACCGCCATCATAATTTTTAACCTCGGAAAAAATCATCAAGTACTTATTTGAATTTTGCAAAGACGTAATCAAATAAAATGTATGCTAAAACTCAAAGGATACTATTTGATGAAGGGAGCGTTGATCTAGTGAATAACAATAAACACACTATTGGCTATTATACCATTTCACAGCTCTGACAGAAATCATGTAATAAACAAAGTGTATATTATGGTACAAAAATTATGAGAGGTTCATTTCCCGTAGAATGGCTGACTAGGTAACTAGATTAACATTCTTACTGAAAACAACTACAATTGCTAGATAAAATATGAAAACAAACAACCCCCACAAAACTTCCTAGAGGCATCAGTGAGGAACACTTCAGACAAAAACTAAGTGAAGTCTGAAACCAAGAGGAGTAAATGGAACAACGAAGTCTGCTTTTGCCCTGAAAAGATTTGCTAGATAAGGAGAATCGAAGCCTCAATTTCCTTCACCTCAAGGGGATCGGGAGCCAGTAAAATAAGAATAAATTAATATTAATATTTATAATTTAAAAATATTTCACAGTAAACTAAAATATCTTATCAAAAAAATCAAGTTAAATACAGTAAAATTGCACAAGGTAGACAGTTGAGAAAAACCAAAAGCAAAGTAATGTGTCTATAACTATAATTTACTTTTTAATCACTAATAGCTTTTTTAATAACAAAAGAAATGTCTGGGATGGCCTGTTATCTCAGTTGATTAGAGCACAGTGCTTTTAACACCAAGGTTGCCGGTTGGATCCCTACATGGGCCAGTGGGCTGTGCCCTCCACAACTAGATGGAAACTGCTTGACTTGGTGCTGATGGGTCCTGGAAAACCACACTTAAAAGAAAAAAGAAATGTATGTATTTCTTTCCTCATTCCCACTCTTTAATGGCAACCATTGTTAATAGTTTGATGTGTACAGTTCCAGATTTTTCTATGCATCTCCATTAGAGTCCCACCAGGAAGCAGTGAATTGTAAGGAGAAAGTGATGGGGGAAAGGGAGAGGTTCACCAGTTTTTCTCACATTTGCAATGAAGGAAATGGACAAGGTCTCTCCTTGCAATCTTCTTCTGGACTCAAGGGTCCCCTAAGTTCTGAGGGCCTTCGTGTACCTACCATCCAAGTAACATGAGCTCTTTTTTATTGGGAGAAGTCAGGCTACATATATCATTAAGTGCTCAAATAAGGCACACTGTTTTTAAGTGAAATGGTTATTTGGTCCAGCATATATATTACTTGGTGCCTTTTTGTCTCTTTGCTGATGAAATCACTGACTATTTAAGCTCTCTCATGGGAAGTAAATATATTGGACAGGCCTCCAATGATTAAAAATATTACAGGCCTGTAGGAACATTTTCATTTAAATTGGAGATGGAGAGAGAGAAAAAGTCATCGTAGTACAATGTCTTGTGTTTGTTTTTTTTGCCTTCTGACACCACAATTCTTTAACAAAGTATGTAGCACTGTCAAATATCAAAACTATTTCAAAAATTAAGCTGAAATTCCTTTTTACTTTACTAAAATGTAATTTGAAATCTCTATACTAGTACTGTTAAAATTTAGCCAACAGAGGAATTCAGTAGAAGGTTTAAAATATTTTTCAAAGTCTTCTTTTTCTGTTCTCAACTTATGAGTTAGTTAGTAATTCTTTGTGAGTCTTTCCTAACTACAATGAGAAGACGGGGAAAAGCTTTGGCTACGTTTTAATTCCTTACATGTACATTCATTTCATTCCTTACATGTACATTCATTTTAGTTGTGTTTTTAAAATTTTAAGCAAACTGCACCACTATTATTCCTTCTCTTTACACCGCTTTGGTGTATATATACAAAACACATCACAATGGCTTCTTTTCTCCTCATTTCATTACTCACTCATTCAACAATTTATGAGTCCTAGTATGTGCCAGGTATTGTGTTAAGCCCCCGAAGCAAGACAGACATGGCCTCCACCCTCTTGGAGCTCCTAGTTTGGTGGGATGGACTGACATTTAAAAAAAAAAAAAGAACAACAAAAGCAAAACACAAATGTAACTGCAATTGACAAAATACTTCAAAAGAGAACAGAGGATGATGTAAGAATGATGTCCTGAGTAAGTGACACTGAGATGAAATCTGAAGGTTGACGAGTTAGCCAGGCGGGCAGCAAAGATATCAGCTTGCCCCTTGTCAGTGACGAAGGAGCCTGATGCTGTGTGACCAACAGGGCCCATGAGACTTTGGCGGGAAAGGGGACGAGTACCACACAAGACAAGTAGAACCTGATCACACAGGTCTTGAAGGAGAATAAGCTCAAAGAAACAATGCAATCCCTGGTGACACAGCTAATACATGATGGCCCTAAAGCACAGACTCTACTGGCATCATGTCCAGTACTTTTCCTACTGAAAGATGCTGCTGTTCACTTCTTCTCTAGGCCTGGGCCATGCCAGCAAATCTGGAATCTAGGTGGATCAGGAATTATTCAGGTAGTTTTGATTAACACCCTGAAAGTTCAAATGGACCTGGACCAAGTCAGGCCTCCCTGACACGCCTCAAACTACACAGACAATTCCATAAGCCAAAGCCCATGGCAAGACTCCTTTAGCCTCCCAACTTACATTCAAAACCAATATCCTAAGAAAGTTACAAATTAGAATATATCTGGACTCCAATGGCAAGAGTTCAGAAATTTTCTTTTCTCTCTTATATATTTTTTTAATATGGACTACTGCATTCTGTCATCTTTCATGCTGTTTCCTCCTAACTTAGGTATCACCCAGCTGATCAGCTCTTTTTGTAACCTCAGAGGTTCCCATCCTTTTAAAGTGAGTCCCCCAAGTAGAACAAATGGAATCATGGGCTTAGTATTTTATCATCTGTATCACTTTTGGAGGGGGCTAAAACATAGAAATTGCAGACAAGCAAAATTCTGCACATTTTGTAAAGAGCTAAACTTTCATTCATTCACTCAAAAGTATTTATTGAGAGCTAATGCTCATTTATTTGCATGATTGGGTTGGAGAGCTGTTTTTTGCTGTTGCTTTGTTTTGGGAACTGGCAATAACAAAAATTACATTTAAAACAGGAAAACACTAATTGCCTACTAAATGAAGAATATAAGATTAATTTTGAAGAAATCTCTGAACAATTTTCAAAGATGACTTTTAGAACACTCAATTGCAAATATCAGAAACCGTACAACATTTACAAACTTTCAAGGTTAAATAGGATACAATTCTAGACTTAAGCTGCTCTACGAAGATGAATTATTTATAATATTTCAATTAAAACTTTAATTAGACCTGTATTTTAGAGGGGCTGACTCCACTTCATCACGATAAACAAAGTACAGGAACCACATACCACAAAGCCTAGATAGAGTACTTTGACAAATTAAAGAAAACCATTAGCTGATGGAAGGCTCGTTCTGGGAGTATTTATGGCTGCGATTCGCTGGAATGCAGGATGACTTTCTGAAAAATGACATATCCCAACAAAATGAGATAAAGGAAAACTTCCATAGAGTTTGTTTACTGCTTACTGGCACAAAATGAAGAACTATGAAATAATTTTGCAATCAAGTTTCAGACAAGTATCTGACTAGAAAACAAAATGGTCAGAACTCTATCTACTCATGAAACAGTATTATTATCTCAAGGATATCTACAGTCTGTGTTTAGCCGAACTGCAACCAGCACCGAAATGCGGATGGATACTTAGAGCAGAAGGTTACTTCACAGAGGTGTGGACAACAACGGGATGGTAAGGGGATCAGAGGAGGGTGCAGCAGAACTTCATTCCACACCCAAATGTTGAGGAACATTAAACCTACAGCAGCTGCCTGCAGCCTGTGCTTTGGTCATTGACTAGTTTCGTCCCCAAGAAATACTTAACGTTCTCATCGCTGCAGCTGGGCAGTTACGAATAAACCCACTCAGGTTGTTAGGTTGTCGAGTGTCTGCACAGCTTACAAGGAGCTCCTTTATTTAAGTTCTCTCCTCACTGGAGGCCAGATACAGTGATGGGGATGCAGGGGAAAAGAAGGCAGACACAACGTTGTGTGGAGAAAGAAAAAGAGACACAACAGACTAAATCATTCTGTTTACTTTTCTGGCGACTGGACATGAAAGCTTGGGGAGAAAGATGAGAAGGAAACGTCCGTCTGCAGAAAGAGGAGGAATGAGGGCGCAGACACTCAGAATAGAGCAGTTTCAGTACCTTCCTTAGGCCCTGCTGCACTGCTGCGTCTGGGGCTCTGAGGGACCCATATCCTGAGAAACAGTCCCCCTTTTTTAATTACACGAGCTCAAGATAGTTTGTTCCCCACACAAGTGTGCACACGCGCATGTGTACGCATGCTCTGAAAGATACAGTAGAGAAAGACAAGGGGCTCTGCTGAATTTTAAGATGGAAATAGATTAATAATTATTGTGTTTTTTTATGCTCTGTATGTTTGATTCCATTAAGTCATATCTCTAAGAATTCAATATTAGAATATTTATTTAGTGTTGCCACATTCTAGGCTGGGGCTTCAGGAGAGATCTCAAGGGTGAATTATTTATCCCTGAGTTCTTAAAGGACAGAGTAAACTAACAACTGACAGGTAATACCCAGTTGGTTCTAAATAAACAGGCTTCCTATGTGTGCAAACAGCTAACAGAGGGAAACACTGAGGTTCTGCTCAATTGTCTTCTTAAAAACTATAATTGCACGGATGGGAGTCCACAAATTCTACAAGGCTTACAACAAAGAACATCATCTTCCTGCCCCACCCCCTCAATCTTTAATCTCAGGGGCAATCACTTTAAATTCTTTGAGATGTTTCTTCTGATTTTATTTACTCTCCGTTTCTAAATAATATGCTCAGAGAATTCATTGATTCCTTTCATTTTTCAGATACTGTCTTCTGACTTCCTACTATACATTAGAAAATATATACAACAAAATCCACACCGATGCCTTACTGAAACTGCACAACAGAATTTTAAAAAAATTATAATGCACATTAGCTGACAAACTGCATAAATTTTCTGTTGGAACTAATCAGCACAATTCCAAGTTCAAAGCAGTGACTTATATTGCGTTAACCTAAGGCTTAACATTCCTCACTCCTTTTAGGTCTCTCTTCATGTGTTTGCATTAGGTTTGAATTAGACATGGGTTTGCTTTGATTCTTAAAGAAAACTGTTGGTACTAAATAATTCTGAAAATGTTCTGCAATTATAAATCAAGGTACTTAAAATCAAAAGCCTTACAAATTTCTTTCAATTAGTGTATGTTGTTTCATTTGATAGGAAATTATCTTCATTTTTCACCTGGCATTTAACTTGCAAAATCACGCTTCACTTCATCAAAAGATCTTTTCAGTATGACAACAATTACAACAAGAATTTTCTAATTTACACAAGTCAAATGGAAAAACTCTTTGGGGACAAAAACAAAAAAAAACAAAAAAATCATCCAACATATCAACAAACTCAGGAGTGACTGCTCACGTACACAAATATCTTAGCCATTAGGTATAAGAATCGCAAAGAGATTTACCAGTAAATCACATATTACAATTAATTGTAGAAAAAAATAAAAACATCTGTAACTTTAGTTAACAATAAGGATACCAATATAATGGTTCCAAATGTATTAAATAGCACAATTTTGCAATCTAGTCAGTACTGACTTAACCAATAGAAAGGCAAGTTTTCTTCCTGAAAAATACCATTTTCTTATCCCAACAGGAGTTTCCACACGAAATTCAGTTTTTATTAATGACAGTTTTAAACATAAAGTAAAAACCATATTAAAATATAATTATTTGCAGGCTTTTACAGTCAGAGTAACCAAAGGATATCATCATTTTTCATCTAATTTAAATTCACTTACATTTACAAACAAATTTATTTAGACTATCCATGTCCAGGTGCCAGGGACAAAACAATGAAACAGACAAGAACAATCCTGAAATCAGGCAATGAGCTTTATTAACACAAATACATTCAGTACTAAAAAATCCTAAGAATTAAACCAATACGTACGTGAATGCCCAGATTCTCATTCTTAAAAAGAAATCTAAAGATGACTACATTAAGTTGCTGTCCTAGATCAGTGGTGAAGTTTGGTGAACCTTTGCCACAAAGCAAAACATGTGATAAAGTTACGAAGAAGACATTAATATCTAAGCTATCTGAAAGGCACAGAACATTAAACCACTCTTTGATCATTTAAACAATTCATAGTTCTTGCAAATGTTAACAATTAGTATCATATCATGAGCCACACAATTACTTGTGATTTGATGAACAAATGTAAACAACTTAAAAGCAGCTATCTTAAAAGATGAGGTAAAATGATCATTTGAAGCTGCACACGAGCTCACATTCAGCCACTTTTCCTATCTATTTACTTTTACTGACCTTTTTTTGTGGGTAAGGGGACTAGGTAAAGTTGAAATGAAAGGTTTATGAGACAGAATACATATTCAGCTATACTATCTGTTTACTTTGTCTGACCTTTTTTTTTTATGGGGAGGGGAAGAAAGAGAAGTATCTGCCCATGGAAATCTCTGTGTTAATAAACATTAGGATCAAAAAAGCCCGTCAACCACACCAAAGTTAAGACACTTACTATATATAAAGGCAAATCCCACGAGAGTAAAATGTGACAAAGATAAAAATAAAAGGTATTTCTGTATCTGCTGCTTTGTTAAGATTCTATGCTTACTACAATCCAATTAAAGGCCATTTTCCCACTTACACAATATAATAAAGCTATTTATCTTATTTACAATTAAACAATATATTACATATCACATTTGTTAGAAGGTATTAGTAAGAAACGTTTTCAGTGTCATATTTTACAGAGCAAATACAGCTTACTTTTTTCTCAAATGTTTTTATTTTAAAAAGTACCAACCCACAGAATAATTCGAAGAATAACACAATGAACACCCATATACTCTTTATCTAGATTCACCAATTGTTAAAACTTTGCTTTACCTTTCTCTCTGTACACATACATATATAAAATAATATTTTCTGCTGAACCATTTAAAAGTAAATTGCAGACATCATCAAGAGTATATACTTACTTACAGTAACGTGGTACTAAGTACATAGTTTCAGGTACACATATGTGAATGAAAGAAAGAAAGAAACTAAAACGTATTGAGTGCTTGAAATGGGCCAGGCACTATGTGAACAGCCTTGCATATACTGATATTTAGATCTTCTAACACTATGTTTTATGACTGAGGAAACGACAGCTCAGGGAGGTTAAGTGACTTTCTAAGAGATTAAATATAATAATAGCTAGTAATTATATCCAAGATTTTAAACTGCATCGCTTTTTCTTTCACATCATGCTGCCTTCCTAAGAAATAATTTTTAACAAGTAGGTAATATATAATAATTCAGAGGAAAATGTAGATTGAATTGAAGTAGAGGTGGTCACGTGGTTATGGATTTGAATAAAGTGACCCACACATACGCACATATTCAACTTTGTATAGTATCCCCACCGTCTGGTTCATGCTGCACTATATTCACAAGGTACGCCTCCCCCACCTCACCTTGACAGTGCAGTAAGAATTCCCATTCACAAAGCTGCACAGTAGCTTTAAGCAACATGATTATCCTATTCAAGTTACGCTGGGTAAGGCATGCGTCATGACGACCTTCACTCTCCCTGTGGCACTTACATTTTAAATCAGGGAACATTATCACTATTAATATTCCCATTTCAAATATCTGCTATTTTTCTGAGCACTTACTATATTCCAAGAGTATTTCCAGATACTTTCAATGAATCCTCTGAAATAAACAGGTATCATTTCTTGTATTTCACAGCTAGTAAGTGGAGGAGTCAGCCTTTCACCTCAAATCTGACTAACTCAAAGGTCCATATAATCACCCCACCACACAATGGATTTCTAAACCATGGAACTTTCTTACATGTCTCCATAGAGCAAGGCATAGAGGGACAGGGCTGATTCTAGATAACCTCCTACCCCACTTTGTATTTCTCTCTCACCTCCTTATTAATTTTGAATTTTATGAAATTATAATTTATGAGTAGAGATTTAGAAAAAGTTAGCTATTTTACTGTATCTTGCACTTAAATATTTGTTTTGAATGAAACAGTTACCAAGTCTTGATCCGAGATCTATTTTAATCTACCCCAATAAAATCTTAAAGTTATATAATTTTGAAGTTATATTGTACTTTTCAGAAATACATCCCATGTGCGATGTAGGACTCAAAGTATTTTAATAACAGTAATATAGTTTACTTAATGACAGAGCATCTGATAATGTATTTACTATAGTAACATTGCACATATTTAGAAATCTGACTTTTGGGAGGAGCAATAACCCAAAACAGAGAACCAAAAAACACAGAAAAGTGTGTATATGTAAAAAACTGCTATTTTTAAGTCTATAAATTTTGTTAAATGAGCAGATTAAAAATTGTATACACAAAAGGAGAATAACGTGAAAAAGCAACTAGAAGTTCAAAAGGCATAAGGAAAACACATAAAAAGTGAAAGAAAATTAAAACCACATAAAGTTAAACTTTGTGGGGCCCATAATTCCCCAGGACAGCTCCACGGTACATGGAACAGTTCAATAACTGATACAGTGCCAGCAGTGGTCAGAGAGGTTAGAATTTCGTTAAGGAAGACTTAACACTGTGTTCATAAATTATACCTCAATTAAAAAAGATTAAAAAATGTATGATAAGAACATATGAAATCCTATCCATCAGTAACCTACTTAAAATTTGGGTTAAACCTATGTAACTTTACTAACCATTGTCATCCTAATAAACTTTAATAAAAATAAATAAAATTAAATAAATTCCGGTTATATCTTTCTAAACATTTTTCAATAAAAATGTGTGTGTTTGTGTGTATATGTGTACATGTACGTAAATGTATATATGTACATATCTATATATACACATATATATATATTAAAATTCCAAAAGGTTTGAAAATCCATAATTATTAAGATAAAAGTTACGGCACATAACCTTTTATGCATCCATAAAGACTAACTTATGTGGAATACTTCAATGCTGAAATGATTATAGGGATTATCATTAATGATTATCAAATCATTGATTATCACATGATTAATGATAATCTCTATAATCATACTGTATGATTACTGTATCTTGGCGATACTCTATCTTGGCGATGTAGTCCCTATGGAGAACATGATTACATAATAGGGGAAAGTTATACATATTTAGAAATAAGTACGTGGGCTTACAAGAATTTCCAAGTATAGTCTAACATAAAAACACTTGGAAATAGATGATCTAGTCTATTAGAGGTCAAGTCTAGCTCCATCACACGCCAGCTGTGTGATATGTGCCAGCCGTTCCACCTCTCTTAGTCAACTGTCTTTTGGATAAAATAAGCACAGCCCCACAATAGTGTTGTGTGAATTAAAGGCAACATTTCATGTGAAAATACTTTGTAAACTAGACACAGCTAATCAAAAATAAGAAGTTTACTATAAGAACAGATTCTGATGGGGAAGAATTTGAGGCATAATGAAGGTCTGTCTCCCCTGAGACCTTCTCCCAGCCAGTGTTCCTATTGCCTGAAATCCAATTCAATAGGGGCACTGTTGGAGGAAAGGGAGCCAAGTGCTAACGTAGGGGCTGCTATGGGCCATTGTCGGATTTCGTGCCTGGTCCCTGACCTTTAATGCCAGTAGTGTCCCCCACCATTGCCACAAAACCAAATATGCCCCACTGAGAGTTACTGTAGGTTTAACTTAGAGTGCAAATTCAATTAGAAAACATATGCATTAAGCCTCAGGTCCTTTTACCTCCATATAAATCAATGGATGAGAATGTTTTTCTGCAAACTCATGGGGACAATATGAAAGTTCTAGGCACCTAAGATGCACTGAAGGGGAAACATGTTCTGCCAAGGGGCAGAAAGCCACTGAAAGGAGAGGAGGTAGCAAATGCTCAAGGAAAGTTTATCTGGTGTATACTTTTCTGGACATGTTTCAATGAGAATGGATACATACGCACATGTTATAATTACAGAAGCTTTTAAAAATCAGTAATTAAGACAGCAATCTTCTAGGTCTGGGGCCAGCCCCAGTGGAGTACTGGAGCCAGCTCACACCGACTTGTGAGAGCTGACTGCTTATCTCTTCCCAACCAGATGTGTACTGGTATCATGACACTGGGAGCTTGATATTGGCCATGGTGGGAGAATTTGCACCACTGAACTCATATCTCAAACACTACACATCAGGTTCCCCCCACCCGCCTAGAGAGCCAGTTGGTAAACATTTATCAGCACACCATCGGTCAGCCCTCATTGCATTTTATGTTGAATAATACATTGTTAATAAACTTGAATGGTGTCACTATCAGGTCTTATGAACAAGAGAAGCACTGACAAAAATACTGTTACCTTATGTTTTTAGAACTCAGAATATGTTGACAAATAGATTCACGCTGTCACCAAATACTGAAGTCCAAGGAAGCAGGGGACAACAAAAGGCCTGGTTGAGGCTGCCTGCTTTTGTTGCCATAAAATAAAAACTATTACCTCACCTTTGAAGACTAGAGCTGAAAAGGGGCTCAGCCTCAAAGAGATGGTCTCCTGCCACCATCCATTCTGGCAGTACTAATAATAACTATAGCAGCAAACACTTACTTACATAGCACTATGTGCCAACATGTGTGTATATTAATTCATCTAATCCTGACAACAATTCTATGGGGTAGGTACTATTGTCACCTCCATTTTACAGGTGAGGACATTGAGTCACACAGTTTTAAACTCGTCCAAGTTTGTTCAGCTAGTAAAAGGCAGTCTGGCTCCATAGTCTGTAACTCTAACTCCTATTACCAATCCACGTGCACCAATCCACAATCAGTCCACTGTCCATGTATCTTCCACTATATTTGACTACATGTGTCTCACTACGCCAACACACTGACATGTTCAGGGCTCCTGGAGGGGTGCTTCTATTTCTCTCCAAGCCTTCACTTTCATAATTTCCTGAGCAAGATATTCCAAACTATTACAATGGCTGACAGATAACAGATATCCTATAAATATGCATGAATTTTAAAGCGGAGTACAGCAGTACCATTTTGTAACCAAGAAGTAGCTTAACAGTTGAGTTGAAAACATTAAAGTTGCTGGTACAGGCAGAGAAAATTTCACATCATACAAGCTATGGGTGAGCACAGCTTGATAATATTAGAATTAAAATTCACTTCGTCTTTTTCTTGCCAAAAAATCTTTAAGTCTAAAAAAAAATACACTGCTGTTTGGTTTATTATTACCAAAGACCATTGATTAAAACATGTTTCAAAGGTTAGAATATTTATAAAAGTGTCATGAAATTGAAGATTGTTACTCTGAGGCTAAACTGACCATTTTAGCTTTATCGATTTATGAAGTTACAGCTTTAAATATGAGAATTATCTTCTACAATGTGGAAGAGACAAAATGTTGCTCTTCCTAATGAAAAAACATAATTATAGCATCTTTTACTTTCCTTTGGCTGTCATACACACTTCGTTTGTTGATTTCTGACTGTGTATATGAAATGATCTACTTGGTAGGAAACCAGAAATAAGCATTCAGAACTCAAATCACACTCGTGCATGGCTTGCATAGCAAATGTGGCTCAGGGGAAAAAAGGAACCTAATGGAGAGTGTATAAGGAGACGAAAATATGCTAAGATCCATGGTGATTACATTCATAGAAGAATGGAAATAATTCAGTATGAAATATTTTGGATTTAGTATTATCTTCAGTGACGTTTAGAAAGAACCACTGTGTATTTCTATAGAGTAGCCTGCCCATCAGCTAAAGGGAATTCTGATATGTTTCATAAAGGTTGGAGTTTTTATTTAATTTAAACCATAATAAATAATTTCAAATGCCATGTTACATATTACTTTTTAGATTTTTGTTACTTATTCAGTAAAATATAATGAGCTACTATACAGATAAATGATGTAAAGCTCTTTCTATTAGATATGATAATATATCCACATAAAATAGAAATATGAAACTTGCATTTCATAACACTAAAATATCCATCATATCATCAGTTTTGATCTAATGCCCACCATATGAACTATTTTTAAATGAAATTTTAAAAGCCTAAAAACTAAACAGAGAAAAATAGACAAGTAAATGAAAACCTGTATTTGAGGAACTGTGTTATAAAAACCAGCCACCCAAAATCGGGAGGTGCTATCTGTATAATTATCTGTGCTAATATTAAACAGATTACTGCTGGTCTTAGGTCTTAAATCTTTTTCTTTTTCTTAAAATGGCTTTTTGGCACTAAAAATATCATCAATCCAATGAGATTTAAATTTCTTCAGAGGATTAATCTAATCATATCACATGGGGTAAAAGTCTACCAAAAAGGCACCTTTTCTGACCTTTCCAATGAGTGATCACCACACACAAATAATGAGAGACTAAATTCACACAAGGCATTAGTACAATTAACGTCAAATTCTTAACACGTTTTGAAAGTTACAAATATACATCCATAGAATTCATATAGTCAAAAATATGCATATGAAAAGTTTTTTAAATGATTTTGTTTTCCTTGTCTATTTACTTTCCTATTCATAAAAAAGTCTGATGATCTTATACTGAAACACAGTCACTAGCTTCCAGTGACATTTAGTACAAAAGCAAAACAGTAATTTAGTAGATACAGTGTATGTTAAAATTACAATTTTCTAACTGGAAAAAAATAATGTTGCTTCTGCTTGTGACACGATTTGGTTTAAGTTTTTTACTCCACTTCATACGGAGAAAATATTTACCAATTTTGCAGAAAAAAAAAAAAAAGAATTCCAGGTTTCAGAGATGACATTCCCATTAACTGAGACAGATAATATAGGTAAGTCCACACGTCTGCAGAGGGAAGGAAGGGGAGAAATGAAGAGCTCAGGGTGAGGTACCTGTTTGGACACTCAGGCGTCTGTTCCATCCAGCATACAGCTGAAGATGCCACCTTAACGCTCTTGAGACGGTGAGGGGGTTGGGGGGGGGGGGAGGCGAGGAATTATCATGCAGAAGGGATATATGAAAGAGTGCTAAGTCACAGACTACCCAGTTTAAGGAGAGGAGAAGGAGATTCATGGTGAAGCATAAGGAAGGAAGGTTCAGAGGAGAAAGAAAAAAATTAAAAAAGAACACAGAATCCCCAGGGTAGGAAGTTCCAGGAAGGAAAGACTGATGTACAGTGTAAAACATAGCAGCAAGGTCCAGCACCACAAGGGCTGACAGAGGGCTGGACCTGGTCTTACTGAGTGAGCTCACTGGTGGCTTCTGCCAGAGTAATTTCAGAGAGAAGTGGGGGCTGAAGCCAGTTGTGCATTTAGGTGATGAACAGACAGCCGTAAATGTCTAGGACTATACGCTTTCAAGAGTCTACCCTGTTTCCCCGAAAATAAGACCTAGCCGGACAATCCACTCTAATGCGTCTTTTGGAGCAAAAATTAATATAAGACCCGGTATTATATTGTATTACATTATATGTTATATATTATATTATATTATATTATATTATATTATATTATATTATATTATATTATATTATATTATATTATATTAATTATATTATATTAATTATATTATATTAATTATATTATATATTATGTTATATTATACTATATTATACCTGGTCTTATAGTACAAGAAGACCGGGTCTTGGGGGGCCAGCCCAGTGGCTCGGGCAGTTAGAGCTCTGTGCGCCTAACTCCGAAGGCTGCCAGTTCGATTCCCACATGGGTCAGTGGGCTCCCAACCACAAGGTTGCCGGTTCAATTCCTTGAGTCCCGCAAGGGATGGTGGGCTCTGCCCCCTGCAACTGAGATTAAACACGGCACCTTGAGCTGAGCTGCCCCTGAGCTCACGGATGGCTCAGTTGGTTGGAGAACGTCCTCTCAACCACAAGGTTGCTGGTTCGACTCCCGCAAGGAATGGTAGGCTGTGCGCCCTGCAACTAAAAACGGCAACTGGATCTGGAGCTGAGCCCTCCACAACTAAGATTGAAAGGACAACAACTTGACTTGGAAAAAAGGCCTGGAAGTACACACTGTTCGCCAATAAAGTCCTGTTCCCCTTCCCCAATACAATCTTAAAAAAAAGAAAAAAAAAAAAAAAGACCAGGTCTTATATTAATTTTTGCTCCAAAAAACGCATTAGAGTAGATTGTCCGGCTAGGTGTTATTTTCAGGGAAACACGGCACAAAAATGCCTAACAGCTGAAAATTAAAAGTAATTTTTAATCAAAATCAATATATAAAAATTAGCATCATTAATTGACAAATATTGTATTAAGCCCATCTGAAAACAATTTCTAGGTTAGGTTTTACAATTTCATAAAAATTCATAAGTAAGCATAACGATTGCCAAGAAATAATCAATAGTAAGTGAGTCACTCATTGCTGATCACTTCAAAAGCAGAAGTATAAAAATCCTGTCAACATAATTAGCCTTATTTAATCAGTGATGTGGATCCATTTTATAGATTCAGATGACATGGGATGACACCTCCCAAGTAGAGTACCTGGCACTGTAATGGCCTTAAAATGGCCATGGTGAATAGCAGCTTAAGAGGACTACAAAGCTTGGCTAAGAAGTAAATAGAAATAGATGGAAAAGAGAAGTTAAAGGAAAATACAGGATAAAAGAAGAAGTTACAGGCTGAAAGTTAATAGCGACTTGGAGAATGATGATACGAGAGAGAAGAGGTAATTCCATGGAGCAAAGTCCTGGAGGAAATAGGACTGTGTGGGACTAAGAGCACGTAAGGCCAAGGGTAGCAGAAGAGCAATGGATGCAGACACAGAGGTATTGATTTAGATACGTTTGCAGGCCTGCAGTGGAAATTGAGATAATTTGTGTGTGAGCCCTACAACTTTTGTAAGAGAGAAATAAGACCTTTTACTGAAAGTGCAGGGAATAGGATTGTTGAGGTGGATTCAGAAGAGAAACAAAGGTGGTGAATAGTGAAAATTGCACAGTATTTTCAAGTGTGTCCTCTCATGTAATTCTTACAGTCTCCTGAGCTTGTAAGGACAAATATTACTAATTCCACTTTCATATAAAGAACCTGGACTCTAAAGTTATGCAGGAAAACTGCCTAACTGTATTTTCAACACAGTTGTATTTTCCAACTATATGTTAAATATGTTATTTAATTATAATTTTAGTTTTTCCAAGTGTTTACAAATAAAGCTCTGATACTTTTGATCGCATAGTATGTCATAGAACCATGACCTAAGCCATTTCTCTCCCCAGAAGCATTAAACATCTATCTCTTCTCCAGTCCTACTCAGGAGTCAGGAAAGAAGAAAAACCTAATGCTTCAAAGTGGAGATAACAATAAGACTGTGAGCCCCAAATTGTGATGAATTCTGAGCATGGTTAAGTACCTACAAGATTTTAGAGTAGTGTAGTCTACATTCAAAAGCCCATTCTTCACGAATTTTCCTGAAACAAATCTACATCTATAAAAGTAAGGCATTTCCCAACTCGGCAGTATTCAGGGATACTTAGATGAAACAGGGAATAGTCAGTAGGATTTAGATCATAATGATAATCCCCAAAAGAAAATACAGGCAGTTACTAGGTCTCCCCCTTTAATCAGAAACAGAATGGTGAAATGGATTTATGATGTCCCTTGATTGATATGCTCCCAAAATAAGAAAGACTGAACTAAAACTGTTAAAGACACTAAAATGAGATCATCAAAAGAGCAATACGCCATCTCAGTTGGTTAACTCTCAGGTGATCACAGATGGTCTTTGAAATCCAAGGACTAGATTCTGTATCTGGATATCCCTTTTGAGCCTGCAAGTGATACTATGTAAGTGAGAAGATTCACAGTTCTCGCTTCATCCTGCTCAGCCTATCTGGAGGGTCTGACACTACTGGCCCTCCATAGCTGGCTGAAATCCTCTCCTGCAGTTCCTGCGACATACAGCACGCTCTGGGGTCTCCTTCTGGTGGGCTGTTCCCTTCTTCCTTCCAACATTAATTCTCTCCCGATGATACTGTCTTTTTGCTCTTCTTATCTAAACTTATCTCCCTTTGGTGTATGTGCTCTTGTGGATTGAATTATCAGTAAGTGAAAGGCCTTCAAGCCCACATTTACAGCCCTAAGCTCCAGCCGGTGGTCTAGCTCCACAGTCCCAGGCTGGAAACATTTGGAGAGTGAACAACTGATAACTTCTTGTCTGACATGTTGCCATTCTTTGACTTCCATACTAAAAATTATATAATCACTGTTTACTACTTTATAGAGACTATTAAAAAATCCCAAACCTGGTTATGGTATCGTTTTAATTGAGAGCTGGAAACCTCAGTGTGATTACGGTTCCTAGTTTGTCTGCCTGCTTCTATTGGAGTATTGGATCAGTCAAAAAAAAAAGTTAGGGCATGTAATTTTTCTCAAGGCATTGTAATTTATTCTATTAGAAGTATAGTCACACAACCTGTCTAATTCTCTTGTCCTTGTATGTTATTTGATCCTTTTCCTGGGGACTCTTGATTGTTGTAGACAGGCTTCAAAATTCTCAAAAACAGAGAAAACCAGGCCAAAGTAGCATCCTTCAAAAACTCCAGAAAATAAATGTAAATTAAGGAGTTTATATTCAGCGAAGCTACTTTCAAGTATCAAGGATATAGAGAAATAGTTTTAAACATTCAAGGACTCCTAATCATCAACCTTTCTTGAGGAATCTACTAGAAGAAAAACTTCATCAAACCAAGAGATGAGGGGGAAGTTTCAGCAAAAAAATTGATGACGAGCATTTAATATATTTAGTTATGCACCTAAAAGCAAAACAAGAGTGGAAGAATATCATATGGCAATGCTATCTGTTGCATATTATGACAAAGGATAAATAAACAATTTAAAATGTGATTGGAGAAGGGAGAGGAGGAAAAAGGAAAGTAGAAAAAGTCCACTGGCTATATATGCAATAGGTAGGAGTAGGGTTTCCAGGCGGGAATTTCCACCCATTCTCAGGAAATTTTTTCACTTTCCTGTTCCCAAATCCCGAGAAAAGTTGGTTGGGAAATTGGGAAAATCGGCTCCTTGAACCCAGGTGGTTGGTAGTCAGCCATCACTTTGTGGAAACGATTCATCATGGAGAACAGAAAACAGTTTATATCTCGGGATTCGGGAATGGGAAAGCAAAAAAAATTCCTGAGAACAGGTGGGAATTCCCGCCTGGAAACCCTAGGTAGGAGTTAAAATACTAAATACTGTCAAAAACTCACAAACCAGTGACAAATTTTAAAATATACCCAGTTCATATTTTTTTCATACTGGTAAGATAAATACAATATCCTTCATAAAAGTTGCAAAGATGCAAATGCTACTTGGAATTTCACAATGAAACTTAATCAAAAACTACTGTACCTTACAGTAAAATCATAGGAGCAAGAAGCCAGCACCGAAGCGTGAAATGGTGAAAACTACAAAAAACAAAACAGAACAAAAACTTTTTGAAATTAGTTGTAATTGTAACACGCTACTTCATATGGTCATTCCCGTGAATATGATAATTAATTAAACTCTAGTCAGGGCTGTCACTTAAAATTACTGTGAGGCTTTCCCCAACCTCACATGCTTTAATCCAAGGCAAAAAACTTCTGGCCTTTTACGTATCATCTACAGGAAAAACATTCATTTTCACATTCTCCAAAGCAAATCATCACTCAAGCTTTTTAGAACTTATTTAGAAGAAAATATTCCCAAAGTGTGACTATTCTGGAAAAATTAAATACAATTTAATATTGGCTATCCAAAATCAACTTCTACAAATATAGGGGATTTAAGTATGTGATAGTGCAAATATAAATGTATTATACTTTAACAATTTTATGAATACATATATGATTGCTATAAGCACAGGTATCAAAAAAAAATTAAATGTTAAGTAAAATACCTTTAATGAGATACCAGCTAATGAGAAATTACATGAAGGACAAAAATCTGAAAATTTAAAGATGGTATCTTTTAGATAAGTAATAAATAACATAGGCTGCCCTTTGCAATTATGTTTCTTTAGTATTTTTCTTACCAGTACTTTAATAGTTATAGACACATAATTAACTATATTTACAAACTTTCTAGTTTGTAAAATACTTTCACTACATTACCCTGTTTCATTCTCAGAAGCACTGTGAAATGTACATAGAAAATACTTTTCAACTACTAAAACCTGTGTGCCATTAAAAAAACAAAACAAAAAACCCAGGGCACTGTGTCTCATATGTTAAGTTATAGCAAATAAAATTGAAGATATTAATGTAACTGATATTTAGAACTTTTGAAATAGGAATAAGAATTACCTTATTGAAAAGATCAATAAGGTACTTTTTTACCCTTAATGTAAAGAACAATGTAATGAAATTCAGAGATGTCATTTAATTAAGATGTTTTCCAGAGTGACTTAGCAAAACCTACCCTAAATAAACACCAGGAAACTAAATTATGACACTTATAAGCAGATAAATTTATTAGGAGCAGCAGAAAAAATTTATCTCATCTTCTGCTGTTATATATATATATATAATCACATTAGGGAAAAGAAAGAATTAACCATTCCTCTATATGAGTTGCAACAAAGTAAAGAGACCTTCCCACTGAATGAAAAATTATGAAGAATATAATACTAAAACTAATTAATATAGTTTAAAAATAGTAAAAGGAATAGTAGATTAGGGATGACAGAATGAAAAAAACATTTTTATTTAACCGTAAATTGGCTACATTGTCTGATTGGCTACATTGTCTCAATTCATTCAAAAATTATGCAAATATTCTACCTAATTTTAGCGTTCAATTTTCATTATCATTAGTTGAGTAACAAAAACATGCATAACAAAGAATCAATAACCCCAACCCCTAAACACCTTTTATATATACTTCATTGATTATATTTATATTTATATTCTACGTATAAAATGAAAAGATAAAAACTTACTTTTACTCTCCTAATAGCATAGGTGTGGCCAAGAAGTTCAAACACTGGTTGTCGAACATTCCTCAAGTCCCAGCCTCTCAAACTACAGTCAACTGCCCCCGTCACCAGCAAATTCTGAAAACAATTCAGAGAAAAGTAAGCTGTGCCAACTTTGCAATTAAGCAGTAGCCAGGCTTTCCTACTAGGAACAATATCTATTTTCTGACCATTATTTAACCAGAACCCAGGAGTCATTCTTGAGAAGTTATAGGACAAGTATAGAAAGGGATCAAAATATCCATCAAAAAGCCAAAATGAGTATGACTGGAGCAAAAAGGAACTCCATATGCTTTATGTATGTGATGGAACACTACATACAACAGAAAGACACATAGTCCCAAACGGCACTGTGGATTTACCAATCCACCGTTAGTAATATTAATAAGTACATAAGGGATTAAAAATTATACCTGACACATTAGCCCACCTGTCTCTTCAGCGTGCTCTGAGGTTTTACGAGGCATTAAAAGGCAAAAGTCCTGTTAATTTAGGAATATTTGAAAAGGCAAAGGGTATAAATTAAATCTTTACATGTTTTTCTAAATCTAAAAGAATCATTGTTCCCAACTCTCATAGGCCCTGTCTTAACGTAATATCTAATCATATCTGAAAATCTGTGCAAATAATGGGAAGTCTCCCATCTAGTCAGGTTGTAGAAACTCAGCTATCTTACAGACCCAAGTGAACCGAGAGTTTCTGGCTGAACAGGCCAAGCAAGTGTCAGGTTCACACCCAGTACCATCCCATGTCAACCAGAGCAATAATTAATTGTTGGAATGTGTAGGGCTTCAGTATAAGCACATCTGAAGAAGTTTCCATGATTTAAGAAATAAAATTTATATTAAAAAAATGTTAAAAATAAATAATAAAATAAAAAAACTAAGTAAATAGGAAAAAAATAAATAAATAAAATTTGTAAACCACTCTCAAAAGTATATTGGCATCTTTTTTGTTTTAAAATTCCAAATGTATAACATATAGTCCACAATTTCATTTTCCTATATGGAAAATTCATTTATGATGACAGAGATTTGAACTGTAGTTATCAGCATTGAAATTTTTATTTTGATCAAGTATTACTATCGAATAGGTACTGAATTTTCTTTTTTATTTAAAGAAAAACTGCCAATATAACGTTCTCTTAATTTTCATTAATTAATTTAAAACTGGGAAAAAACAAGGCATACATTTTACCTCTTTGTTACAGTCAACAGACCACGTCAAGTATATAAATATACATAAACAGTGTATCAACACATACTTCATCCATTGCTATTTCTAACTCATATGTTCCTGTGGTTAACTGAAGCTTTGCAACAAGTTACAAATGGACACTGCTATCTTACAGAAGCAAGAAGCTTGGTTAGGCTTGAAAGATGAATCAAAAATTTTTTTAACTAATGGACTGTTAAAAATCAATCTACAAATAGTTCAGCAGCCTGATTAGCAAAGTGAACAAGAATGGAAAGCAAAGATAATACAAATTGTCAGGGTTAAGAGCAATAAAGAAAAAATTTCCATACATTGTAAAGCAGTTTCCCAAACAAACAAGTAAGGCTGCCCTGCTGAACTTGGAGAATTTTTATTTCTTATTCTGCCTGGTTTATGTGCACTTAAATTGAATTAATGTTAATGCAGATTGCTCACAATCATCAATTAGAAATGAAAGGATCAGAATTAAACTTAATGGTCCATAAACACTACCAAAGTCCTCACAAACAAAGATAAAATAAAATCTAAAACATTTCAACATTAGGAAGGGCTCAGTAGCTCAGGACAGAGCCAGACGAAGTACCTCATTGTATTTACACCAGTCACAACTCAAAATTTCTGCTTGATGTGCTGGAACCACAATTCTGACTCCTGCTGCCTTCACATCCCAAATTCTCAGAGTCTGATCACCTGGGGAAAGAGGAAGACTTGATCGCTTTCCATCACACCACTTGGATGTCCAGTGACACATGGTGCTCATGATGATAAACCAAGGGTAAATCCACTGCTTTCACTGTTAGGCTACTGCCAGCTCTGTATCATACATGCATATCTATTGTTTTTAATTAAAATAATGCATAAGAACTACTGAAAGTGATGAAGTAAAAAAAGTAATGCACCATGATGGTGTTTTTTAGATCTACTCAAGTCCAAAAAATCTGAAAAAAAGCTGAGAAAAGCACAGTGGTAACTAAACACACAGCCAGTGCATTTTTCTCCAGAAAAAGGCCCTGAAAATCCTCGCATCTAGTAAATAAAGGTAATACCCTGTACCAGCATATTCTACAAGAAACAAAATGGTCACACTTTTACTGATAAATACAAGCAATCTACCGAGACAAAATGGAGAGTTTTTAAATCTTAGCTTTTATTATTAAAGTTTACTAGGCCAGCCAGAGGGATATTTTTCTCCTTGGAAAAAACAAGTCGAAAAAATGTAAGGATTATACTTTGCATTATTACAAAAATGGTTTACATTGCTTAGCTGCACAAAGTCACCCCTGATTAAATGTTTTCTATGCTGTTTGCCTTGAATGACCAGATGAATAAAACCCAGACACACATACACACACACACACACACACACACACACACCTACATCAAAAGTAAATTACGACAATAACTGATCATGGGAGAAAGCTAGTTCATCTTGATGATAAGAATGTGGTCTCTAGGCTGGTGGCAGTCACAGTCTTGAATTTCATTAGTAGTTGTGTGGCTCTGAACAAGTTATATAATATCTCTGAGACTGATTCCTCATTGCTAAAAAAGAAATAGGATGCCTTCATGCAGGGTTGCACAAGAATTCTGTATAATAAAGTTTCTGTAAAGCACTTCGCACGGCTGCTAGCACAGGGTAGACAGTTTAATATACGGTGTATATAAAAATACTAAATTTTTAAATTATCCTTTACTTACCTACATATATTTTCCTATATCTCAAATTCTAAATCAGGTCATTTAGCAAAATTTAGCTATTTTAGACAATTTTTTTTTCTGATTTCTTTGGAAGCTGCTTAAGAAAGATAAGAATTAAAATTGTTGGTGGTAATACAATATAGAGGTTAAGATCGGGGGCTTTGGAGTTGCAAAGCTGGGTTCTAATCCAGCTCAATCATTTGGTAGGTGTTCATGTTTAATAAAGTTACTAAACATCCCTGATTCTCCTTTTCCTTACCTATGATAAAATATCTTCCTTATAAAGTTGTAAGTTGAAGTATAAAGTTGAAGTAAGATAAGGTTTAAAAACATAAAATAAGAAAACATACCTATGATTAGAAGTCCTTCCCATCCCTATGAATAATAACATGAATAACAAGCTAATCCTTACTGGGTGCTGGTCTGAGCATTTCATATACTTTAACTTATTTTAAACATCATAAATGAGGCAGAAATTTTAATACAAAAAGTAATTTTTGTAGTAATTTCCAAATGAGGAAACTGAAGCACATGGAGATGAAGTAAGTTGCTCAAGAAAGCAAGTGATGGAATTAGGACCTGGAACTAGAACCCACGCAGTCTGGCCTCTGAGCCTGTGCATCTGCAGCTACACTCACGTGCCTCCTCATGTTGCGGGAGAAGCGCCATACAATCAATGCTGGCTGATTCTTGAGGAATTATTCTTTTAATTTATATGTTAATTTTTTCTATAAATTGGGGGAGAAACACTTAAACACACACGCACACACACGCGCGCGCACACACACGACATTCATATTTGCCCCATAGTTGTTTTAGAAATAAAAGTAATAAAACATTGTAGTTGAAACCTCTATGATTGTTCTAATTCCATGCCCCATCTCCTTGCCCAGAGGCTACCACAATCATGAATTTGGTATGCAACCCTTTAGTCTGTGTTTCTGTAATACTTTTATTACATTTTTATGAATTCATAAATATACCCTATTGTTTTTTGTGTGGGATTTATTTAAAAACACCATCTTACCACTTGACAAAAAGTTGAAAACCACTCTGATAGAGCAAAGTAGCTAATATTTTTGGATCTAGTTAAGGATGATAGGCATAAGAAGGAATTATGAGTTTAAAAGAACCAACTGGAAATTAATCAGAATTGGTAAACTTCGAATATCATTAGGGCCCTAATTAAATCTACTGTCTGTGGTCTAGCCACCAGTCAGTAGAATTTGTTTCAGAATTCTAAATAGCTTTGATAAAATGATCTTTCATGGTTTTCCCTAGCCTTCAGAATACAGTAAGTCCTCACTTAATGGCACCAACAGGTTCTGGGATTTTTAAGTGAAATGACATATACCAAAACCAATGTTACCACAGGCTAATTGATATAAACAAGAGTTCAGTTCCTATGGTATCTCATCAACATTGTAATGAAACGACATTATCCAAGGACCTGCTACATAAAGGAAGGTGCTGTGGACGTCTCGTGTTTGGGCTGTCCAGCAACACTCTTCTAGGAGCAGTCCTGGCTTCTTGCCATGTGATTCTAAAAAGACGTATGGTTCAACATAGTTGACCAGCTGCCAATGGCAGGTCTGCAACTGATAAGAGAAGCTGACTGGCCAGTGGCATGTCCAAGCAACGCCAGTCATCGTATCTTATTTCCTGTCTTAACCAAGCTGACAGGTCAAAGGGAGGTACTTGAAATTTTTCTGAACTAGAACTGAAAAACTAATGTCAGTTCCTCTCTGATGATAGAATTTACAGGTTATAAAATTGAGGAGCTGCCAGTGGCCATGTGCCTCACTGTATGGAGAAAGCCAGAAGCAGGGTCAAGACAAGAAGCAGAGAAAATGTTGTGCACATTAGAAACAGAGAGTGTGTCCTGAGACTGACTGTTCAAGCATCCCTCCCCATTCTGGGGTTGCTTTTCAACAAATTCTACAAAGACCTAAGATAGTTCAAGTCCTATCATCTGTAGGCAAAGGAGATATCTGATCATCTTGGAGGGAGGGACGAAATTCACTTGAAGCTTCAGTCTCTGAGAAGTCTAGCCCCAGACAAAAACATTTGATTTAGTGTGAGGCTTCCACTAAAACATAGGAAATGCCTAAAGTACACTAGCTTGCAAAGTCTGAAACTATAAAGTCTGCTATAGCTATGACTAATGCAATATTTAAAGTTCAATGAGCTTGTGTTCACCCTAAAAATCACATTATATGGGTACGTGAATGATTTAAAGTACCAAAACCTTACAATGAATGTTGACTAGGAGATTAAGAACTGTTATTCTAGCAATGATATGAATGAATCTGAAAAAACAATGTTGAGCAAAAGAAACCAGACACAAAAGTATAAAAACAGGCAACATCAATCTATGTTATTAGAGGGCAGCATAGTGGCGGCCCTGGGTGTGTGTGCGTGTGTGTGTGTGTGTGTGTGTGTGTGTGTCGGGGTGGGGGGGCGGTGGGGTGGTAATGCCTCAGAGGATGTGAGGAGGGCCTCTGGAAACGTTGTTTCTTGATCCGGGTGCTAGGATACAGATGTGTTCACTGTAAAAGTTCATCACCTTCTATACTTAAGATTATGCACTGTTCTGTATGTGCATTATACTTCAATGAAAGATCAAACAAAGCCACAACAAAGGCTGCCTGTATGTTTATTCTAAATTTCTCTGGAACAGTATTTTGGTTCTTCATCATCATATTGAGGCAGCATTTAAAAAAACAAAAACAAAAACGCATCATCACTTGTCCCCTCTTGCAGTTAATTAAAAGGGCACAGAAAACTGAGAGCTGCTCTGTAGGAGCTAAGAATTCCACTTCCTTCACAGTTGCTCCTGCCGCACACATTTGGCACTTCACCCTCATCACTGGTTTCCAGGTAGGAGAGAGACCTTCTGGCCAAATGGCACAATGACTCACTCAACTCTTTGAGCCACTAGGACATCAGTATTTATGTTTTTTAAATCATATTTTCCAGACAACTGGCCTTTCATTGTCAGCCAGACATTTATCAGGAGCCTGTGATGGTGCCAAAGACTCACCTGAATTACCAGCTTCTCCTATCAGTTATAGACCTGCCACTGGCAGCAGAACAAATAAATGTAAATGTACAATACTGTGGAGAAAGTGCTGGCTGCTGCTTTGTCTCACCTCAAACTGCAAGAGGTAAGAGGAAGTTGGGTTAGGGGAAATGAGTGTAAACACCATGGCTGAAACTGTTAACCGAGTAGCAAAAGGATACATACTGGGCCCAAATAATCCAATTTAACTGAAATACCAGATGCCTATCAGATGTAATATGACTTTTTTCTTAGATTAGAAATGAGGTGGTTTTTTTTTAACGACAAGATCCCACACATTCGGGCACAGCTATCATTTATACAATTATGTGGAGTCTGTAATAGTCGTAATTTCGTTTTCATGGTTCAAAAGCAAGTTTACTTCAGATTAATCCTCTTTCTGTAAAGAGCTCAAATATTCTTCCCTTCTAGCTCATATAACTTAGAAATATGAATTCTGTACTAATATAACTACCATGAACTAGACAAAATGCAATATCCTTCAAGGACTCTGCTATGAAAGGTAAATCTAGATCTAAACCTCTAAAAAGTCCCCATTTGGCCTGTTTTAACTTAGCTAATGATAAATGTAGTTCTAGATTTGCAAATACCCTGCAACTTTGAAAGTGACTATACTTGGAGTAATTTTTTTTAAAGGAAACATTTTAACAGCTCACAGGTCCAGTGCTTGATTTTCATCAAATCCCCTCTGATTTATTTTAAGCCTCGAATGAGCAGCCATTTTAGTGACTATCGGCCCCCTAGAATGTATCCATCTACTTCCATTCCGTGTGTGTGTGTAGTTTGGGCACCACCCTCCCCATTTCCCATTCCCAACTGCGGGAGCTAAGCTGCACCGAAGCCGACCAGCACATTGCATGCCCTCTCCCAAGCAAGGGGATTCATTTAGGAACATCCACATGGACCATTCAGAGCCAATGAGAGAAAATGAAACTTTCCTAGATGTCCGAGTCCTTCTCACTTTTTCCTACCGGACAGAAACCAGACAGGATGCGAGGGCTGACGCTACTGCCATTTTGTTGTCACGTGGTACCTGATACTGAAACCAACGCAACAGAAGACAGAGCAAAAGACATGGCAGGAATATCCTGGGAGCCAGGTATCCAGCCATGGTTATAAAGCCAGATCTAATTCTGGACTTGTAAACTGTGTGAGCAAATCAATTATCTTCTGCCTTAAAGCAGTTTGGGACCGAATTTCTTTCAATTTCAACTAAAGAAGTCCTGGCTGATGTGACCACTGTTTATATTCATTTCTAATTTAACACATGAAAGTAATGTCATAATGGTCTTTTTCTCTGGTAAAGCAAATGATCATTCTGTTGAGAAAAGACTTTTTATACACTACCTATTTAAAATACACATATAGTTTTAAAAGTTAAGTTTCATGATCATATTGCTAACTCTCTACACATAATTAATCTTCTTCTGCTATCTAGTCTCACACACTGAACACTCTATATACAGCATCCAGAGTCAATATTATGTATACCATGCTACACAAAGGGCCAATGGAAGAGGAAGAAGCGTGTGTGACTCAGCCCAAATAAAGGGCTAATATACACAATGCTAGCCGACATTTAAATAAATGCAGCTGTATTAGTTCATGATTTTGTCACTGTCGGATTTTACGCTTGGTCGTGGGCATAATAAGAACAATGATTAAAAGTAAATGAAAACAATTTTAGAACTTAAATAATAATATAAGTGAACAAATTACATATAATAGTAAGGTAAAGGAATTTTTAAAAATCTATCAGTAGTTCAAGGAGTTTTATTTACTAATACTTTTGCAAATATGTAAAATTATCCCCATTATTAACTCTGGTTTATTATGAATGATGCCAGTTAGAGAGGCCAGCAGACATGTTTTCACTGTTTCACTAGAAGGGAAGCATTTTCAGTTCATTGAAGGTGAATCTATTCTCTCCCACTAATTCCATCCGGGGTTTGAAATGACTCCTTTGAAACTGTAGGATCTAAGGCCAAAGGGCATGTCAACCCTAAAAAACTTATGCTAGTATCAATCTAATTCACATCTTCACAAGGATTTTAATTCAACTGTATTAATACTCTCGATGTTAGGGCTTTTCACTAATAGTAAAATTATGAAAATTGTAACCATTACATAAAATTGTGGTCACCTTACAGATGTGATTCACTATGAGCATGAAACTCATTAGAATTTACATTAAAGTAGAAGCATAACAGATGATTAACTGAAGTTAGGCTAAAGAGTTAATTCAAATTAAATGTGTTACTGTTATCATTTACTTAATACACACCTGGCCTTATGATCAGCTGCATCACAGAGAAAAAAAAAATCAAAGAAGAAATTTAGGCTTGGAAAAGGAAATGTGACAAGGAAAATATATTACTTGTCCCATCCCAAAAGCCTTGATATTTTGAAAAAGATTTAATTCAGATTATGGATAAAAAAACCATGACAACTTACAAGTTTTTAAAAAAAACAGTAATAATTTTATAAGTTAATGGAGTACACCACTCTTTATTCTAGAAAGCAATGCTGTTAACTTCAATCAGTGAACAAAACTTTAAAAAATTAAATGCACTTCCATATACAGAAGTTACTATTATTCACTATCATCTTAGATCCAAAAACTTGCTTAATCTAAATGGACATACTTCTCTGTGGACCATTTACCTGAAGGTTTCCACTTCTGAGTGTCTTCAGCCTAACAATACTTAAAGAATTTAGGGACATTTGGTCATTTTTAATTTTTAGAATTAAAAAGAATAAACAAAAGACAAATACCTTATGACCTCACTTATATGTGGAGTAAAAACAAACAAACCATATAGCTACAGAGAACAGATGAGTCGTTGCCAGAGGTGGGAGTGGGGGGGTGGGCTTTCATAGGCGAAGGTGGTTAAAAGGTACAAATTTCAAGTTATAAAATAAGTCATGCAGACATCAGGTACAGCATGGTAACCATAGTTAATAATACTATTGTTTACTTGAAAGTTGCTGAGAATAGATCTTAAAAGGTCTCATTAAAAAAATTCTAACTGTGGTGATGGTTGTTAACTAGACTGATTGAGGTAATCATTTCAAAATATGCATATCCAAATACTGAACAATTATGTTGTATACCTGATTTAATACATTATGTCAATTATCTCTCAATAAAAAACAAGTGAAAAGGACTTCTGTGACATCATATTTCTTATGAAAGTCACTCAACATAATTCAACAACCCAAGGCATTGATATAACTCATTAGCAAGAAAGGAACAATTATGCTACCTATTGCCTGTCTTTGGATGTTGGATAATTAAATGAGGAAACAATGTTAGAAGCACTCTACCTCTTCCTATAGCTATTGTCTTCTGTCTTCCCTTAATCGACTGAAAGACCTTCCATTTCTTTATCTCCCCTCAAGGTTCTGTACCAGCAAACATTTTCTGTAAAGGGCCCAACAGTAAGTATTTTTGGCTCTTAGGGCCATTTGGTCTCCTCATAACTACTCAATTCTGCCACTATAGTGTGCAAGCGGCCATAGGTAGTATGTGAATGAATGGGTGTGTCTGTTGCAATAACTTTATTTACAAAAACTGTGTGTGGGTCATGTTGATCTGAGGGCAGTACCGCTGACCCTTGAATGATGAACTCAGGGACGAGGGGAGTCAATTCCCTACAGTCAAAAATCCATGTATAACTTCTGACTCCCCAAAAACTTCACTACAGTTGTCCCTTGGCATCTGCAGGGAGTCAGTTCCAGGACCCTCATGCCCCAGGACACCAGACTCCCTGGATGTTCACGTCCTTTATATAAAATGGTGTAGACCAATGCATGCTGTCACCCTTTGCATCAGTGGATTTCCAACCGCGAATGGAAAATACTGTTTACCAACCTGTGCTCTAGTCTAAGGTTTCTTTTCATTAGTCTCTCCTGGGTGCTCTGACTTACCGCTAACTATCACTTAGGAGCCAATGACATAATTTTTATTCACAAGGCCAAACCTCTCAGCTCCTAGTTCAACCTGCTCATTAACAACCCCACACATGTGTCCCACAGGCTCAACGTGTTCCAAAACAAAACTCAAGATCTTCTCTGTCAAACATATTTATCTCAGTTGACACCCCCATCCATGAATCTGTCCTTCCCAGGAATCTAAGACAAACTCTAACCTCTTCCACATCTTATAAAATCATCTTTAAATACCACTCAAATCAGCCTGCTTTGTCCCAGACCTTCTGCCATCATCCTCACCCATGCTTCTGTCTCTTCTAATTGTTCTCCCTGTGCCCACTCTAGCTCACCTCCAAGCTGTTCTCTACACAACAGCCAGAATGAGTTTTTTTAAAATGCAGGCCTAATCATATCACTCCCTTGCTTAAACCTCTTCCCACTGTCCATGGGACAAAATCCAAAATCTTGAATTCAGCCCACAAGGCATGATCTGGGTCCCTGTCTGCTACCCGGACCTCACTTTTACTCCCTTTCCTCTTAAGCAATAGTCTACCTGGCTTTCTTTCCATTTTTCAAATGCATCAAGTTCTTACTTTTGAACATCCTACTTTCTAGGCCTGGAATGTTCTCTTGGCACCAAGGCCTCCTACTTTTCAATGAGCCAATTCCTTATTCATCTTAAACAAAAGCCAGAAAAAACTGATAGTTTTGACTACTAAAAAAATTAAAACTTTTTGCAGTAAGAAATTAATAGGTTAAAAGGTGAAAAAGAAAAGAAACAAACAAAGAAAACACTGGGATACAGAGGACTAATACCTAAATGTAAAAAGAGCTCATATATCAATACAGAAAAACAACAAATATCTCTCAAAAGAAAAATAGGCCAAAGATATAAACATATAACTTACAAAAGGAGAATTATGGCGGCCAACTGACATATCAGTCTTCACTCTCCTTAGTAATCAAATATGCAAATCAAAACAACAGTTAGATATTTTTCATGCATCAAATTGCCAATATTTAAAAGACTGAGGAGGTGCATCTGTTTATCTGCTGCTCTGTAATAAACACATTTGAAAATTAGTGTCATATAGGCTATATGTATGCACACACTCCCAAACCATCTAATTTCTCATTCTGGAATACTGTGAGCAGATACCGGCTTATCCTGCCTGTCACATGTCTGATGAAGCAGGGTGAGAGTGACTCTAGCAGGCAGTCTGGGACAGCAGCTCCGGCCTTGCGTGTGCCAACTAAATTGTTCACCTTTGTTTTATTCCTATGTTTGTTACAGCTTTAACGGCATGCAACACATTACGCAAGTCATCTAAAAGGAAAATGAAGCAATATGTATTAAAGTCATACTTTTTAGGAATCAAAATATTCAGAAAATTTTCCTTAGCCAAATGTTTATTGGTGACAGATCAACTAAAAGAAACATGTACTTCTTTTTCTATTTTAAATTTGTTTTAACTTCACAAATTTAAATATCTAAATTTATAATATAATTCATAACATGTAATTAATGGGTATTGTTTTCCATCAAGTTGATTCAAAACTACAGTCTAAGAACTCTTTCTAAATGGTTGCATGATTTACTCAATTCAGCAATAATTCTGGATTAAGGCTACTAAGAAATCTCCAGAATCAAAAACTGCTTTATAAAAACAATGTTTTCAATGGGGAAGAAGACTTTGGGATAGGTGATTTCATGACTCACAATTACAAAGTTATTTTCCTGTATAATTTCAACAACAACAAAGGATTTATAGCTACAAGCATGTAAAATCTCACATTGCTCAGCATTTTCAGCCTTTGAAAACATCTGACTTTTTCCTCAAGAATATTCCCCATTAATACTTTAAATTTTTTGTACCATATACTCTGGAATAAGCAAAATAATATTTATGGAGGAATACAATAAAATGTTAACAGTAGTTATACAGGAGTAGGGAGAGGAGGCTTTTACTTTTTTACTTGGTATGTATCTGTGTTGTTTAAATATCCTTACTATGTATTGTTAGAATAGGGATTATCTGGCACACCATTTTTGTTTTTCTTTATAAATTTATATTTTGAAAGTTATAAAAGTAAAAACTAAAAAGTGATGATCTTATTTTGTCAATCACCACAACTATTTATGATTAATTAGGATGTTACACATTCTTACAACTGTTACACAGACTTAGCAACCTTTGTTCTGATAAACAAACCAAGGATAAAACCATTTAAGCAAAGCAGCTCAATGGCTAGTATAAAAAGCTAGGCTGGTTCCCCATTTTGAAGGATTTATAACCAGTTGTAACCTGCCTAGGACAACCTATATTTGTTCATTAATAGTTGTGTTCTATCTAATTCACATTATGAAAATAATGGTGTGGCAGATACTACAATGTCACTAAGAACTGATATTCCATATATTTAACCACATGAACTACAACTCCAAATGCCTTTCAATGTACTGTTTCCTCGCTGTGAAGAACTAGCCTACCTTCTAAACCTGGGCAAAAGGGAGCATTGCTGTCTCAGCTTCTCCTCTTGTCACCCTCTGGGAAGACCCTGCCACTGAACTTCTTCAAGTAAAATCAGAACAACAGAAGAGAGAAAGGCTAGGCTGGTGCAAAGAAAAGGTAAAGGATGAAAGTACAAGAGCTGTGAGGGCAGAGTTGAAGGGGTTTGAGGAAAAGAAGGCAAACGGCCAGCTGGCCAGGGAACAGGCATTGCAGAGCAGCTCAGGACAAGTGAAGACAGGAGAGCTATGTAACTGGCCATTTGGCAGGTAGACTATGCTGCTTTAAATGGCACTGCAAAGAGGCTGAGCAATGTGTTCCTATAACTTACGTGTAAGTTAGACTGTGCAGGTTTTATATCATTTATCAATTGGCCCACAAACCAAATTTGTAAATCTTTATGCAAACAGTACAATTATTAAATTTCGATAAAATGACTTTTCTTTCCAAAACAAAACAAAAAAGACTGAGACATATAAATATAAGTATCTACTTTGCCTTAGAACTGCTGACATAAATCAAAAGCAGTCAGAAAAAAGATCAGACCAAAAAAACATCCCTGCTATGGCTTAGTGGCAATGAATTACAAAGAATATTCCTAAAAGGAAGGTAAAGTAAACATTAAGGAGAGACAGATGCCAAAGCCCTCACTTGCTCTTTGTCCCACACCTCTTACCTCATCAAAGAGAAACATGTGAAGTCAAATGCTTAACATCATCAAAAAGTAAATCAAGTGTGGCTAATTCTTGTCTAGAGGTTGGTAAAGAATGAAACCATCGAAAAAGCACAAAAATTTTAGATTTTTTTTTTTTTAGGATTCTTTTCCTCGAACTCTAAGGTGCACAGCGCCACCTACTGGGGAAAGCAAGGCCACCATTCACTACAAGTAAGGCTTTCGGAAAATAGCCAATTATTTACCTGAGGCTGAAGCAAAGCAACCAGGGATGTGGGGAGACCAGATGGTACCATAAATGACACTTTCATGTCCTCTAAAGGTGCACAGAGACTTTCCCACAGTTGGATCCCACTACGAATAAATGAATAGATCAATTACTGAGAGGAAAATTAAAATGCACGTTTTTATATATACAGTATATAGCACAGATGTATCTTTACATATATATACACACACAATATACATACGTGCGTCAAGGATTTCTAAAAGTCTATTTTTATAAAAAGCAAGATGGTGTTTATGGGGCCAAAGTAATCAATGCTGAGCTAATTATTAGTTTACAGCCAAAAGATTAAAAATTTTAAATTCTAATAAATGCTTTAATACATTTTTTTGAAAAGAAAATTAGCTATCTAATGAAAAAGCTACAAAAGTATGTTCTAGAAAAGGGAAAAAAATCAGTGGAAGCTTTGGGGAAGGGAATATTTGCTTTTAAATACAGCAATGGCCACATACCAGTTTGACAGTTTGATCCCAAGAACCAGACACCACAAGCTGTTCACCTCTGGTTTGGCTCCAATCAACACTATACACCTAAAAGTAATTAAAATTGTCATCTAGCAAGCAAAAGAGCATCAAGTTCGGTATTACATTTTATCTCTATAACAGTGATAGCCAGTTAGAACAATTAATTCGCTTTGCTCAAACATCAAAAATAAAGTTCTACAAATCTCAACATGGTGTCCGAGAAATGGAAAGGTCATTTTGTCCATTCTTCCAGACTTATTCCTTACAGATTGTACTTTAATAGAATTCTACAAAATATTTCCAAACCTTCTTCACTAAAACAAATTATACATATTTTGAACATACCAACAAATCACTGTTTGCAGCACTCTGAAGAAATGTCAAAGCAGATTAGAAAGTTAGTCATTTCAAAAAGCTTGCCGGGTCAATGTTTATCAGAAAGTATTAAAATTCAATTACTATCCCTATCTGGCCTTTCTTAGGAAAAGCTTATAGGAACCAGGTGATCCTTTCGGATCTCTTGGTAAACAGCCTTAGTTACCCAACGCTGCTATTCTAACCTATGCTTCACTGCTCTCTGAACCATTTGAAAACTTATAGAAATATTTTCACTGTCATTTTATACAACAGATTACATGCAGAGCACTAGGATAAACTAAGTTCAACAAAATATGTCCCTAATTATACTTTATGAAAGGAGTCCTGACATGGATCTGAATGTGTGTCATTGAATGTGACTGGCAGGTTATTTTGTATCTAAACACTCCTTAACTATTATATTTATGTAGACAGTATGAGTGTCTGGGGGTTTGTTGTGGCTTAAGTATGGGTTACCTACTCTTGGCTCCTTGGTGCTAAACTAAACCATGTTTAAGCCTGAGTAAAACACAAACAAAAAAACAGTAAAATTGATCCTGTCTTTATTTTAAACTCTAATATTTTGTTAATCGCAGATATTTTTGCATTAATTTTGATTTTTTAAAACTACTGCATTAAGAGATTGTTTTGACTACTGAATTTTTAGGGGGTCCCTTAAACAGTGTACCCAAGGCGAGTACCTAACCTACCTCACCCTAGTCCTTTCCCTGCTGCGGCCCATATCCAAAAGAGAGAAGAGCAGTTGGAACATTAAAGAAACTTCAATCCAGCAACAGGGAACAGCTCATAAAGTATACAGAGAGGGCAGCAAACACCAAAGAGCTGCTACAGCCACCTGTTATGGATGGAAAAAGATAGGTTTGGAAGCAATCACTGAAGATCTTGAGAGCCGAAGAGTTTGATTTTATTCTCTAGGTCAGGGTATGGCAAATTTCTTCTGTCAAGAGCCATATAAATATTTTAGGTTTTATGGTCCATGTGATCTCTGTCACAACTGCTCTGCTAAACTCAGTCTTGTAGAGCACAAAGTACCCACAGATAATACTTAATGCATGGGCATGGCTGTGTTCCAATAAAACTTTATTTACAAATCAGACAGCAGGTTGCAATTGGCTTTGGCCAAGGCCTATGTAGCAGTTTGGCAACCCCTGCTCTGAGCTGATGTGAGCAGTCAAAAATAACCACAATAGCAAATCTTTATTGAGCACTTACTGTGTGCCAGATATTGTCATAAGCATTTTATGTATTTTATCTCATTTAATCCTCACTTCTATGAAAATAGATACTCTGTCAAGGCCCAAAGAGGTTAAGTAACATCTAAATTCCCAAAGCTAGCTGAAATCTGAACCTGGGCAATTATAAATATTAAGGAAATAAAGTCCTGCCCTTGTTGTTATCCCCTTCCCCAGAGCTACATTTGGGCCCAAATTCGTTTCATTTTGTTGTCTTGAGTTAATCTGTTTCCAAGCACTCAAAGTCTCTGCCCACCTGATGAACTCCTGCTCACCTGTCCAGATGTGACCATTATGTCCTTCATGAGATAAGCTTCCCCTGACGAATCCCTCACAGATTTAGATGCTTCCTTCTGTGCACTCCAACATCATCTTGTACCTACTTCTAATTCAACATTTACCACATTTTACTAAAATTCATGTTGAATGATTGCCAAATCTGCTAGATTTTGGAAGACCCCTCTAAGCAAAATCATCTTGCATGTCGATATTCATTGCAATATAAGAGGCACTCAATACATGGGAGTTAAAAGAATTTAACCCTCCAAACTTACCTTCACAACCTGTATCACTGTTAAGTAGTTAGAAAGAGCCACTGTTTTCCTTTTAGAGGGTAACTGACTATAACCACCATCACGAGCTCAGATGCCACTGCCTCTACACATTTCCAGCATAACATAGGACTTGAAACCTTACGACTTACGACCATTTAAAATGGCAAGAGCCTCCATAGGCTCAGCAAGAACCCAACCCTAATGAGAACAAAAGACAGGAGGTAAGAAAGCTGCGCTGATGGCAGCGTTGTGCCAGCTGTCCTATCTGACACATGACAACGTGGCAGGCATCAGGGCTCTAGGACAAAACTAAGGATAGGACACACATGATGAGGTTAAAAATTGAGTAATAAAGAATGAAATAAAGGTGACTCAATCAACGAATGCTTTATTTGCTTTGCTGTGTTTAAAACATAAGGACATGGGAAAGTAACAGTACAAGCCAGGATACAATGCTTAAAAAAGAAAACTACAGACATACATACAAAAAGGGTGCTGGGATGGAAAATTCAGCTTGATGCCCAGGAGAGAAGTAGTTAAGCAGGGCCTTGAGGGAGAGCTGGCTCTCATGGCAACAGCAGGAAGCAGAGGTGCCAACACCAACCAGAAACTCCCCCAAAGACATATATGGGCACAGAAAGTGCGTAGAGATCAGGACGAGGGAACACTGCAAGATAACGCTGAGGTTTTGTGCCTGGGGATTGCCAATGATGGTGGCAGGAACAAAACAGGAAGACTGGAGGAAGGAAGATAATGTGTAATTTTAGACACACTGAGTTTGAGATGACAGCAAGATAGTCAAGTGGAAATGTCTCATAGGAACAGGGTTTGGGCATTAACCTCAAGCTCTGAAAAAAGTTTACAGCCAGGAGATGTTTGGAAGACAACTGAAAAGGCATCACTGGATTCCATGATCCCAACTGCAAATTAATTCACTAATCTATCTACTCAACAAATATTTATTAAGTACCTACTATGTATAAGGTTCGGGCAGGGGGGATATACATTGTTAGAAAAGATAGATGAAGTCCCAGCCCTCATGGATCTTATTTGTTTGTTTATGTATTTCCGTATTTGTTTGCTTTCACCTTATATTTTTGCAGGGGAAGACAGGCTGTAAGTAAATATATAACTTTAGGTTTTGATTTTTAAAAAATTACAAAGCAAAAGAAACCAAAGTAAGGAGACTAGAAAACAATGACAAGGGCAGGAGGTCACTTCTCTACAGAGTGGTCAGGAAAGACCTCTGAGCAGAGAGATACCTCAGTGCAGGAAAAGAACTCTGCAGATTTGAGAGGAAAGGCTTCCGGTAGAAGAACAGGGAAATACTTTGACACACAAAACAAGACTGTCATGTTTGAGGAACAGAAAGATCAAATAGTTAAGAGGGACAAGATCCCAAAGGGCCGTGGTTACAACTTTGTATATAATTTCTCTTGAGAGGCTACAATCGTCAACCACAAGCTACCACCTAGATTGCAGCAGCCTTTTAACTGCTCTCCCCATCCCTTCTTGTTCACCTCTAATCCATTATCTACTCTGCAAAAAAATAAATAAATAACTTTTATAAAACACAAATTCATGTCACTTCCCCCCAGAAAGCCCTTCAGCAGTTTCACACTACGTGGCTCCTGTAACTTACCATCCTCACTGAGCACTGAGATTCATCCATACTATTGCTGATTACCCAAGGGTCAAAATCATGCAAAACTGTGCATGGCTTAGGATGCATACATATGTAATAAAACTAAAAGGAAAAACAAAAACTTTATAAATAGAAAATTCAGGATAGTGATTGCTCCTGGGAAGAACGGAAGAAGGAAAAGGAGGGAAAAGGATGGAATCAGAAAAAAGGAGACAGAGGAAGGACAGAATCAGTGACCAGGGGCTCCAATGGTACAGGTAATGTTTTCTTTCTTCAGCTAGATAATGAGTGTTGGTGGGATTGCAGATTGGTGCAGCCACTATGGAAAACAGTATGGAGGTATCTCAAAAAAATGGAAATGGAACTACCTTATGACCCACCAATTCCACTCCCAGGTATCTATCCAGAAAAATCCAAAACACTAACCCGAAAAAATGTATGTACCCCGATGTTCATTGCAGCACTATACATAATAGCCAAGATATGGAAACAACTGAAATGCCCATCGGTAGACAACTAGATTAAGAAACTATGGTACATTTATACATTTAATGGAGTATTACTCAGCCATAAAGAAGAATGAAATCTTACCATTTGCAACGATATGGATGGACCTAGAGAACATTATGCTAAGTGAAATAAGTCAGACAGAGAAAGACAAATACCATATGATCTCACTTATATGTTGAATCTAAAGAAAAGAATAAACGAACGAACTAATCAGAAACAGTGTGAGATATAGAGGAAAAACTGAGGGTTGCTAGTTGGGAGAGGGGGTGGGGCTGAGGGAGAAGGTGAGGGGATTAGAAAGCACACTCGGTAACCACAAGGTTGCCACGGGGAAACTAAAGTCAGTTTGGGGAATGTAATCAATAATGTTGTAAAGATTTTGTAGGGTATCCGATAGACACTTGTCTTATTAGGGAGACCACCTCAGGGATGATGTAGATGCCTGATCACTGCACTGTACACCTGAAGCTGAATAATAATGAATGAACTATAATTATATATATATATATACTTTTTTTTTTTTCACAAGAAGTGAAATACGGCATTAGGAACAGAGACAGTGGAAATGTAATGGCTGTATGCAATGTCAGAGGAGTAGTAGATTGGGGCAGGGATTATCATTTTGTGAAAGGTATAAATGATAAATGTCTAACTAGTACATTGTTTTGTACACCTGAAACTAATAAAAAAAAGAGAGAAAAACCTCATTCATAGGATATCAGCTTATAGCTAAACTGAAATGAATTTCTAGTTTCAGATGATTAAAAATTATCAAAAACAATTAAGTAATTCTCTATATATTTCCTAATAGATTCTAAAATAGGAGCTATGGGGTTCTAGTTCCTCGGTAATTCACTCCTTAACTTGCTTCAGAGACAGGCACAGTGTCTGAGACCTGCACTGAGTATATGAGAGAGACCACAGATACAGTATCAGTAGTCAGGCATGAAAGTCATTCTCTACCCAAATATATTCCATTACAGTTTCCATCTATTTAAAACTATCATTTTCTCTTCTTTACAAAAAACTTTCAAAGCTTTGAGATAAAACAGACTGTGAGTTAACACTTTGCAAGGTAAATCAAATCACTCCTTTTATCATTGTTTACAATCTACCTTTTGAATCCATAACCCTCAAAGTATTAGACAATACACGTATCAATGTCAGTAGAATTGAATGCCTATTAAGTTAAGGCCGTGGCATCCAAACATTGCTGCACATTGGAATCACCTGGGAATCTTTATATAGTACTGATGACTGGCTCCAAGCCCAGACAGACACTGTGACCTGGGCATGAAGATTTTTAAAACCTCCTTAGCTGATTCTAATATGTAGCAAAGTTTGGAAACCACTGAAATAAAACAAGCACTTGTCCACTTTTTCCATTTCAAATACTAAAATCATAAATACCTACTTTATAGTCTAGTCTTATCCAACATCCAGAAAGATGGACTAAGTGGAAAATGGGTAACAGTCATCTATCCCTGTATGTCCTGTCTTCTGCCTACAGTGTGTGACCCCAAACCTACACAATCCAATCCTCCTCTCTCCTGAAAGTTCAAAGCATAAAGTCCACCGCCAGCCAGGTATTTCAGGCCCCGCAGGACAGGCCCCAATCCACCTCTGCTGCCTCATTTCTCACCATTCCTCCACACACACTCGACAGTCCAGCCAAACCGAAGGGCTGCAGTTTCTTCGACATGTCATACTCTTTGACAGCTCTGCACCTTTGCAGATGCTCTTTTCCATCAGAAATGCCCTTTCCCCTTCGGGCTGCCTTGCAAACGCCTACTAATTGCCCAAGACTCAGCTTAAGTAGCAACTTTTTTTGTGACAGGGCTTGGTTCCCGCTCTCTGTGTACCTTCTAGACACTTCTTTTCAACGTGACCACGTTGTATTAAATGGTTTTCTTGCATGTCCCAGAATTACTACCAGAGATTAGCACCTGCGTTTTCAATGACTCACACACATGCCTGGCACATAACATGTGCTACCAGTCTGGAGAGGTCTTTCAATGCAAATTCAATCTTTGAAATACTAAACAAAGATTCCCCCCAAGTGAATGCTTTTAAAACATAGGATTGAATGCGGATAAGAAATATTACATCCTATTGGTAGTAAAATCCAAATTGGTTCAACTGATACATAACTAGAAACTATTTTCTCTACAATCACATTTTGAGGGGGAAAAGTTTTAAAGTGCTATTTTAAATGATCATAATATCTTAATGCAGTAACCTACTCTAGAATGAATGACTAAGCCTGACGAAATATGCAAAAGGAAATATATATCAAGTTCAACTGTGCCCTTGCTTTTATAAAAAAGACTAGGAAGGAACGAAGAGAGAGAAGATGGGAGGGAGAGAGGAAAAAATATCCATTTGGTTGAAAAATCTGTTAAGCAGATGTATTTAAACATAAATACATTTCTAAAGAGAACTGGTGTTAAATACATGAGTAGTTGTACTCTGCATTAACAGTTTTTGTGGGCACCCATCATTATAAACTTTTCAGCTTCTATCATTATCAAAAGGGTAAATAATTGATTCTTTTTTTCAAAGAAGCAAGATCTTAACCATATGGCACATCTTTACTATAAAATGTATACTTAGATACATTTTCTCCACAACAAGATACTAATTAGTTGCATACTTAGTTCAAAGATAAGTTTTTATAGGCAATGATCAAAAAACTTGAAATGGATCAAATATCTTTTAAAATTTTTCAGTAAATTGTTAAAGTCTTGCTATTTGACAATGAAGACAAATTTTATTCTTTTAAAAAATTGTTAATAAGCACACTGAAAACTAGATATTGAAATAAACACTGAGTCTACGTTATCTTTAAAGTCAGTTTTAACTCACTTTCCACAGCACAGTGCTGTAAATCATGAAGTAGAGAAACAAAACTCACCCTCTCATTTTTTTTTCTCCTTCTTGCTGAACTTTTAAACATTTTCCTCTTCTCCCACTCCTAGTATATATGCATCAGTAGTCTAAGCTAAAGGCATTTTACGGGGCTCAAATGCCATAAAGGCTTCTGCAGACCCCCGTTAAACAATACAGCGAAGACTCTGATTTCTGCTTTGATGCTAAATTTAGAAGCTATTCAAAGGAATAATGTCCATGATTTTTTTCATTTCACCAAGACCTTCATTCCTCAAGGCCTAAAATATACCTAGGTCTTGGATTTCTCATTTTTGCTTCTGTAACTACTTATCTATCTGAAAACTGACTGTAGGACATTTCTAAGTCATTGAGTGGCGAAATGACTAACTGGAGGATTCTTTCATGTTTTATGTTTTTCTAACCCGATTATAAGTGCAAATAATAATAATAATAGCTAATATTTATTCGGTGTAGGCTCTGTTCTAAGATCTCATAACAACAGTAAGACACTGACACTATTATCCTACTTTGCAAATGAAGATACTAAGGCTTAGGAAAAATAAGTAACTTGCCCAACGTCACAAGGCAGGGAAGTTATAGAGTCCGAATTCTGAAAGCTTGCTTTCATCCTTATTCTATACGCTCTCCCAGAGGAGAAAACGACCCATTGTGTGCTATTCTATTGTATAACATAGCTTACCTGAACACATTGGTGGAAAAAAATAGGAATCAGCTATTTAACAAATATTCACTTCATTTAACAAATATGTATTAGCTCTTCAAAACTCTCTTGTTTGACCTTAAATCCTTTTAAGTGTTTCTGAGTATTTGGTATGAGACAAATTTTGAATAAACGCTGTATTTCTCTTTAATGAAAAATGCCAAATATGTGGTATTATAATACTGAGCTTGAAGTTGATTATCAGAAAGTCTTTCTCTTTACAATCTCACGGAGGATGACCTTTATGAGATTCCTACAGTTCTCTATTCATTACCCTGCTTGGTGTCGTTTGATTTTTACTGACAACATGAGAAAGACAGGAAGTAATGTTGTGGCACAGAGTGATGGCCGACTTCTTACCCTGAGAACCCTAATTTTGTCCTTCAGGGAAAGCTCTGTGCCTCCTTCATCCCAGGGGTGAATTTTATTTAGGTGAAGGTGGGAGTGGGCACGTGATGCTCTTCTAACCACTGAGACATGAAGAGGTATCTGCTGTGGGGCTTTAGGGAAGCTTTTCTCAATCTTGTAAGAAATCCCTAGATAGGAACATTTACTTTTTTTGCTGTTTGACCTCAAAGATGAGATAATTCTTGGAACTAGATGGAGCGCAGCAAGAAAAGAACCTACTAAGGATAGCAGAGTGAAAAGGCAGGAGGAACTTGGATGTCTGATGGCATTATCAAGCCCTGAATTAACCAAGCCTAGATCGATTCCATCTCCAAATGCTGGGTTATGTGAAATAATAAACTCTAATGGTTGAATGCATTTTTGTTGGGTTTTCTATTACACTAATAGCCAAAGCTTCCTAACTGATACAAATGCTTATCAAAAATTCCATTTGAAAAGATAATGACTAGAATAATAAGTCTGACCAAAAATGACAACAAAGTATGTCTTCAATTCGAAAAACAAGTTACATAATTATAGAATGATACAAACATAGTTTAATAGCAGTTCAAACAACAAAGATCAAGGTTCTTTACTAGTGGATTCAAAGTAACCCAATACTAAAACATGGCTGAAGAAAATGTACAGCCAATGTTAAGCAATATTATTAGAATTAGAGGCTCAAGATTATGGTGGCAAAATCTTAGCAAGCTCAGTACTAATCATCACTTTTCTGGAATAAACTAGGTATGCGACATTAAAAAAACAGGGGAGTAAGCAAAGGAGTTCACCAGGAGGGTGAAAAAAATGTAGAGACCATGTAATCTGAGGATAGGTTGAAGGAATTACAAAAGCACAGTCTGAAAGAGAGAAGACTAAAAGGGGACATGATAGCTCTTTTCAAGAGTTTTTCTAGAAAAGAGGGGCTGGACTTAAGTCTCACCACTTCAGAGAAAGGTATTAGAAGCAACAGCTGGCTGCTATGAAAGATAGATCTTGGCTTAAGGGGGTAATTTTCTAACCATTAGAGCAATCTAAAAGTCAAATAAGTTATCACATGAGATAGCGAAATTCAATTTCAGTGAAACGAAGTAAAGACTGAGAGACCATCATGAGGAACATTCTAGAACAGTATTTCCCAGAAGATATTACACACACCAAGGGTTGTACAAGAGATGATTTTAACTAGTACATACATTTTATTTTATTCATTATATATTTATTTTAATATACATTAAAAATTAATAAATGTATACACTAAGCCATCAATCCCATGGTTTCTTGAATATAATTGTTTTAGGATAAGTGAAATAACAATGTAAAGCTCATTGAAAGAAAAACATTAAATCAATATATCCTATTTAACATAATTAGATATTTTCTAATCCATTAGTTACAGCCCTAGAATTCATATAGATAAGCAACACAAGGCATCAAAGATTTAAGAAAAAGAAACAAAGAAAACTTTTGAGAAGAAAAATATCTTTTAAAAAATAAAAGAAAAACATTAAGTCAATTATAATATAAGTGGTATAAGAAAATGGCAAAAATCATGAAGGTACCACAAAAAATGTCTGAATTTTTACATGCCTCTCTGTGGAGATTCTTACATTGAACATCCTAAAACTAAATTTCCTCCTTCCCAAAGTTGTCTTACTACTCAGTGATTCAGAAAATATGATTCAAAAAGCCTTCACAATAAAATAGAGGAACTATATTTTCCCATTATTTTCAGTCACAATCTTAGAATACTGATTTTTATCAGCTATATCTATTAAATGATGTCTGGAATCCTCACAAAACTAATCTTTTATCACAAAAGACTAATATTCTTGCATCTAACAAGCATTTACTGAAGGCCTTCCATGGGCCAGGTGCTGTGATAGACACAAATTTGAAAGTAAATTTGCAAGTTTTCATTTGAAGGATCTATTGCTACCTCAAGGAAAATTTACGATCATTTAAGGTAAAACATCAAAAGAGAATGTCCTTCCCATCAAAAATATATGTGTATTTTACTATAACTAAAGGCCAAACTATTTTCTATGCTACACACACACACACACAATATCTACACATGAACCACCTTTACACTTAAAATTTCTTCAGTAAGCTCAGTCTCATATTCAGTATTTGATGCTCTTGCTCCAATATATTCTGGAAATCCTCAGGAAGCTTAATGACCTAAAGGCAATCTTCTGACGTCTTCGTGAAAAGACAGCCTAGGTCTATTTTGAGGCAGAGTATGGCAGACATATTCTTACAGCATAAAGAAAGAGATCTGACCCACTGGAGGAAGTGGGGCTATACTATGCTTACTACTGGAGGCGTTTTTACTGACTAATGAGAAGCCTGACCTTTTCTTCTTTTCCAGTTCCTTAGGCCAAGAGGTACTTTATGTCTGAATAATCAAATAAGAAGTGACATCTAACATGTATGACAAACACTAAAGCTTAAACTTGTCCCCTGAAGACATAGCCCTGTGTTTGCGTTCCCAAATGTATTTCATCCAAAGAAAAACCATAAGCTCAGAAAGGTTCCCTTCCTACCTCCTGAGTGTGTTCCTTGTAGACTTGCAGTGGCCCTGTGGCTTTGGCGGTGTCCCACACCTGCAGCGATCCATCACCACTACAGGTGACCAGGATATGTTCATTGTTCTCACTCCAGGTCACATCAAACAAACCATCATTCCAGTCAAAGCTATACCAGGAAAGTTAAAATGAAAAATCTAGTTATATAGGCAACTGAACCTAAAATAATAATAATTTTACAGTTTTTTTAAGTGTATAACATTTTAACACATATTTTCTTACATGCTCTTCACAATGATGAGAGATGAGTAGGCCCTTTATGCACAAACAAGTTCAGAGAGGTTAAAAGAATAGCACAGGTCATACAGCTAGGAAACTGCAAAACTAGATTAAAATTAGGTCTCCCAACTAGAAATATAGCAAGCACTATTTACCCGTGGGTATGCTGCCACACCTGGGAGCTCACAGTTTTTTGTGGTTCATAGGTGGGGCCAGCAAGCACTTTAAAATACTAAGTCAGACCAATAATTTCAACTTTTCCCGTAAATCTTTCACTGGAGCTATGAGTGGGTAGTTACTTCCTGATGGCATTTCCTTTCCTTTCTCTGCCTTTGACTAACGCTGATGGAGGTGTTAATGAGTCCAACAGTCATACAGACAAGACATGCATGGAAAGAAAGGGAAAGAGGCACTAGAGAATCTACAAAATGAATGAGTAAAGCTAAACTACATTAAGAAGACAGCAAGGACAGAAACATCACACAGCAGTATACTAACTAGTTCATTTTTGTTTTATGTTTAAGTTTTATAATTCATAAACGGACATTGAAACAAGAGCTTTAGAAGAAAAATGACGATCAAATGTAATGGCAAAAATACATTCCACACTATGCAAAGGCTGAAGTTTCTTTAATATTGCAAATTTAGAAATTAAAAAAAACTTTATCGATAAAAAAGATTCACAACCTAATTCTACCAAGGCTTTAATAGCAACAGAGAATACATGTAAGTTAACTAATTAGAGTCACCTTACCTTCTAAAAATTCTAAGCCCAGATTCATTTTGATCCAATATTAACAGAGTTCCACAGCCTATGGAGAAAAAAAAATTGAGGTTAATGTTGTTGAACTTGCTGCGGAATCTTCCAAGGTCAAAGAGGGATCCAGCACTGAGTACCTAATTTCATTACCACAAATTTCTTCCTAAAGTTATTGAGACCATGTATACAAAATGTTAGCTTGTTTTCTCCATTTCTGTCTTTTTTAAATACTGAACTTCTCATCTCATCTAAGCTTGGAATCCAGACACAGCTCTAACAGACAAGAGATCCCGGAGTTCATATTCTGTGGCCAGGCAGGGTGCCAGGCACACAAACCTCCCAAATGGGTGTCACCATCCCTATTTATAGGTGACAAACCTCAGCCTTACAGATCCTAGGGACTCTGCTCTACTACAACACACTGCCTCACCAATAAATCTAAAATGCATTCAATATGGGATTTTAAAACAAAACAACTGGTGGAATACCACGTACTTGGTGGTAAAGCGCCAAACACAATATATCAGTTATCTACCAAAGATGAATTATTTTATTCAGAGACCAGTGGATTTTAAAAGTTATATTTGTTATAGGAACTGAAGGGAAAAGAAAAATAACTCTTCTATTTAAACATGACTGATTTTTTAACTATCAACTCCTTTTAAGTTTTTTAAAAGTATTTAAAATATCTCCACAAACTCATGGGTCTTCAACCTAACCTGGTGGGCAGTTATCGTAAATCTGAATGTGCAAGCACTGAGAGCTAATGGTGAAAATATAAGAAAGCAAACACCGTGTTTCCCCGAAAATAAGACCGGGTCTTAAGTTTAATGCTCCAAAAGACGCATTGGGGCTTATATTCAGGAGATGTCATCCTGAAAAATCATGCTAGGGCTTATTTTCCGGTTAGGTCTTATTTTGGGGGGAAACACGGTATTTCTCTCCCTCTTGGTTTTAGAAATTACATTTTTTCGGCTGCAGGACCAAACAAAAACTGTATCGAGAGCTGGCATTATGCAGTGACTTGTTTCATAGCGCTTCAGTGTGTAAATAATAGCTAGGACATGAATTAAAAGAAAAATTAAGATTGGAAGCCCATCTTTCAATCTAGTTAATGTCAAGAGATGACTTAGACCCCAAACATGTGCTTCCAAATGTATTATTCCTGAGACAATAAAAGGTGAGGGCAGAACCTGATTAACTTTATGACGGCACCTGCGGGGAGACACGAAGCGTCTGCTCAGGGGTATCCGATTTAGGACCGACAGCCCGAATGTAAACTATGGGGAATGCGGACCAATTAACAGGTAATGGGGTGACTCTGCAGACCGTCTTCCAAGTGCTGTCGGTCGGGTCAGATAGGTCCGAGGGGCCGCACAGGCTGAACCCACTCTCTCCAGGGCGACATGTGCCTGGAGGTGTGTGTCGGTGAAATCGGTGCGGTCTTAAGAAATAAGTACATGGGCCACCAGGCACCTTCCATACGCTACTTCTGCACCTTCACTGGAAGAAAAAACAACCTGACACTGTCTCCAGACCAACTCCCCACTCTGGACAAAGGGAAGAGTGGGAACCAGCCGGCTCCTCTGCTCCCCCTGGCGTTCAATTGTGGGGCTGTCTGCTGTCGGAAGTGCTTTCCAACGACCGGGAGAAGCCGGGGCTCGGCTGGAACCCGCCCCCGCCCCGGCGGCGCGGTCTGGCCTCACCCGCGATGCCGTAGTGCTGCGAGGCGGCGCAGGCCAGGCGGCCGGGCAGGTACGGGGAAAACTCGGCGGCGTAGCCGTGGCGGCCCGGCACCCGCAGCGTCCGCACCGCTCCGCCTTGCGCCGCGTCCATCCCGCCCGCCGCCTCTGGGACTCGCCGCCCCGGCCGCCGAAGCCGCTCCGAGCCGGAGGCGTACGATCCGCACTCGCTCAGACAAATTAGAGGCCCAGGAAGACGAGGCGGAAGTGAGGACACCCGGTGTCCCTAGTGCTGGATTTCTGTTGGTCCTCAAATGAAAAGTCATTGAAGCCACCCAAAGCCATTTTTGTTTTGGGCAAAACAAACCGCTTTACGCCACCTGTAATAAATTAGCTACAGGAGGGCAGTGATTCTACGGTTGAGTGGTGATTGTGACAACGTCTGTTTTTGCATATCAGCCTGCGCTGCGAGGCTATCTGGTTTTTATTAACTCATTCAGCTTTTGAAAGACTGCCGTCCGGAAATGTTCCTAAGGATTGCAAAGCGAGAAAAGTTACAGCAAACTCTCAAACTATGCAGCGAGTCCAAACGGCGATTAAGTGCTGTGTTGCCCAAGATAACTTGAAGCAATATTATAATAAATAAGGCGGGAGTAAAGCTAAGGAAAAAAGACATAATAAGCAACTATCTTTTTAAAATTCTCACTACATGTATTGTATAGTAATATATGTATAGTGTAGATTCAAGGCTAATTAAGGAAAACTAAGCTTAATTAATTAATTAATTAAAACGTTTACCAAGCATGTACTATGTGGAGAGTGGCCATATATAATTCATCTGCCAAACAAGAGACACTTTTGAGAAGGAAAGAAGGTGCAGTTAATTAAGTCAGGCACAAATCTAGTTTGTATGGTCAGCTTAACTGTGCACCAAATAGAGTGCTAAACACTTGGGATTCAAAAGGAATAAGATATAGCCCATGCCCTCAAGAGGCTAGTCTAGTAGACATGTCATCAGTTAAGTGTAATCAAAATACTGTCGGTGCTATGAGAAATATATGTGGGGTATTTACAGAAAGGAAATTGTCAGTGCTGGAGGATGGGAGGAAAAGCTTCAGAAAGGAGGTAATGTTTGTGGTGAGTAAATGATGATGATGTTTTCTTTAATAGACAAGGAAATAGAGGTCAATGTCGGAGCAGGAACAACATGAGCAATCCAAGAGACCTAAAACAGCCTGATCCATAACAATTGTGGCTGCCAGGACTCAGCCTGGCCAGATGGAAGGCAAAGGTGAAGAGCATTAGGTGGAGGGACTAGATTGTTGTGTTGATGGATCATAAAGAATTTTGTGTGATAGACCAAGGCAATGGATTTCTACTGTAACTTAAACAATGGGGAACCAGCAAAGTTGTCTAATGTGAGAAATTAAATAACCAAGTTGTCATTTTAAAAGAGCTGGGCAACACTAATCTGGAGGACAGAGATTAGAAATGGGAAGGCTGGTTAAAAGACATTAGCAATAGTTCAAGCAAAAGACGGTAAGATTTTAAACAAAGATTATGACAATGGGAGTGGAAAGTAAGAGTCAGATAAGATTTTAAGGCAATAACTCACATGATATGTAAGGAACATGAAAGAGTCAAAATGACTTCCAGATTTCTGACTTCTGTCCCTGGATGGATACAGGGACTGTTCACTGAAATAAGGACTATGGAAGGAGGAGCAGGCGTGGGGGAAAAATGAGCTCCGGTATTAACATGTTGAATGTGAATTTCTTATTGGACATAGCAGTCACGAGCTAAGGCAGCTAAGGGAGTTCTTACCGTGTTTCCCAGAAAATAAAACCTAGTCGGACCATGAGCTCTAATGCATCTTTTGGAGGAAAAATTAATATAAGACTCGGTCTTATTTTAACATAATATAAGACTGGGTCTTATATAATAATATAATATAATACTGGGTCTTATATTAGTTTTTGCTCCAAAAGACGCATTAGAGCTGATGGTCTGGCTAAGTCTTATTTTTGGGGAAACATGATATTTGCATGTAAAAATATGTAAGCCACTACACTTCGATGCATATTTAGATAGACAGGTTGGGAGTGGAGCATATATTAGGAAAATGACTCAACAGGGTTCTAAAGAGTATCAAGGAAAGTAAGATAAATCATCTATTACAGTGTCTGACACATACTAGGCATGCAATAAATATGTCAACTATTATATCAGGCAAGAATTTGCTGGCACAGAACCAAGTATGCAAGAAATAGAGCATTTCTTTATTTTCTTAAACACACTTAAATCTCCACCCTCCTAGGCTGTTAGAAAATTCAAGTTTAGCATGTTTGGTGTTTCCTGGCACTCCCTAGTGTCACACCAGAATCTGACATTGGAATGTAAAGTTCGCAATGGTAGGATCATTGTTTCCTTCACCCAAGTATCCCCAGCATCTAAAACAATGCCTGACAAATGAGAAAGACTCTCTCTCATCTTCTGTTAGTGTCACCACGGATAATTCCCTGTGGAAGTCTGAATGAGCATGCGAATGTGCATTTCTACGCCGTGCTTGGAGCCAACAGGGCCCAGGTCTCATTACTGAGACAGGCTCCCACTGACCTGAGGTCCCCATGAAAACATTCCCAGGGAGAAGAGCCAAGTTGCTGTCACTTCTCCAGGCTGGAGAATCTTTCCCTCTGTCATCACATGGTCATCTCTTGTGATGACCCCTCCTCAAAGACACATTAAAACTGTACATTGAGTTTAAAGATTGTGAGGAGCTTCTATGCCAGTCTTTCAAGTGCCCTGAGACCAGGGATCACAGAGGGGCTGGCTATCGAATTAGAATAGAGAAGGAAAAACACTACAGCAAAACACAATTAATACCTGATCAATTGTCCTGCCGTACGATTGAAGAAAAATGAATAACATCAATCAATCATTAATTAATAACAATTGACAGTAACAACATGGATTTGTAGAAGCAAACAGAATGCTACAGATGCCTCCTCTCACCCCTAACCCACACAAACCCCAAATTCTTACCATCCCTGTGAGCCTGAGATGGGACCTGGGTGCCTCATCATTCAGGCAGTATTTCAGATCCCTGCCTCCGAATCTCACTGGGTAATTTTTACAATGTAAACTCTTAGGACATGCCATGGATATATTCATTCAAAATCCCAAGAGGCCTGGAAATCTGCATTTTAACAAGCACTTCTGAGTGATTCTCATTTGTTGGCTAACGCATAGACAGAGAAGAAAAACATATTTGAGGGGAAGTGCTCAGCACTACAGAGACTTGGGCAATGGAAGCAAACACTGTCAGCTCAAGGGAGAAGACACTCCAGGCAAGGCCAGCTGGGGTCCTCAAGATATTCAAAGAGGGGTGTCATTCCTGCCATACTGACAACATATGTGAAGATCTACTGTGTTTCCCTGAAAATAAGACCTCGCTGGATAATCAGCTCTAATGCGTTGTAGGGACAGAGCCAGGAGTGCAGTTTCCAGGCTCTTGGCCTCACGTAGAAAGGTGCTGTCTCAGGTAGCAAATGGCCATCAACTGTGATTGGATGGCCATCAGCTGTGGCTCTTTGGTCGTCAGCTGTAACCAGTGAGCCACTGGCCACTAATATAACTGCTGTGGCTACGCTAGCAGGAAAAAAAGGGGGCTAGCAAGAAGATGGTGGCTGAGCTAGCAAGAGCAGAGTCGAGGAGAGTGGAGGAGAGTCGTCAGTCGGTTGGCAGAAAAGCGGACAGCAGGTCGCACGTCGTGTGAACCCAGCCTCCAGTGAGACCACAGTGGTATGACTTCCCTATCTATGGCTCCGTGGGTGTTCCTTTTGGGCCTAGCCACATCCTGCGTTCTTGTGTGGGGAGCGGGAGCAGAGACCCGCAGGCCGCCCCGCACGACATGTGTCTTTTGGAGCAAAAATTAATATATTATATTGTATAAGACCGGGTCTTACCCAGTCTACTCTTGTATAAGACCAGGTCTTATAGTAAAATAAGACCAGGTATTATATTATATTATATCATATCATATCATGTTATATTTATATTTATATTTTATTATTCCATTTGTTTTAAAGTTTTATTAAATATATATATATATATATATATATATATATATATATATATATATATATTTAACTCTGAAATCTGAATTTTTCATATATAATGAAGACTTGATTTTATTACTCTCAGGAATAATTATTAACTATTGCATTATCTCTCCATTGTTTTGCCACCTTGATAAGCTAAATACATGTCTACTTAAATTTGTATCTGAGTTTTCTATTCTGTACCATATGTTTGTCTAGTATTATATGAGTTCCATGCTACTGTAATTTTGAATTTTCAATATGTTCTAATATCCGGCAATCCAGATATTAAAGACAGTCTAGACATTAAGATAGAAGAGCAGTCCTCCTTATACTGTTCATCTTTCAAACATTTCTTGTTGATACCCAGAACTATTTTCTTCCAGTGCCCTCCCCCCAACAATCCCTTTGGAATTCTAACTGGAACTCCATTATATTTATTTTGTATCCCCATTTAAAGGGTAGAAAACTGAAGCTCAGTGGGGTAAATGCTTTACCTAGTAAAATTCACATGATCACTCAGGTGGTCCTAAAACTAGAACACAAATTTTCTGGTTCCTAAATCAATGTTCTCTCCACTACAACAGTGTTTCTCAATTTTCGATGTGCCGATGAATCACTTGGGACTCTTGTTAAATGCAGATTCTGATTCGGTAGATCTGGAGGGAGGCCCAAATTCAGCCTAACAAACTCCCAAGGAACGCTGATGCTGCAGTCTGAGGAGAAGACTGAGAGTAGCAAGGACACTGTGTGGGGACGGAGCCAAGAGTGCAGTCTCCAGGCTCTCGGCCTTACGTGGGAAGGTGCTCACTCGGGTAGTAAACGGCCATCAACTGTGATTGGATGGCCATCAGCTGTGGCTAGTTGGCGGTCAGCTGTAACCAGTGAGCCATTGGCCACTAGTATAACTGCTGTGGCTATGCTAGCAGTAGATGGGGGGCTAGCAAGAAGATGGTGACTGAGCTAGCAAGAGAGGATTGCAGTTAGCAAGTGGGGTTGGTTGGCAGAGAAGCGGACGGCGGGTTGCGGATCATGTGGCTCCTGCTTCCTGTATCTCCAACCCAGCCGCCAGCGAGAATATAGTGGTATGACTCCCCTATCCATGGCTCCGTGGGTGTTCCTTTTTGGCCTCACCAAGTCCTGCATTATTATGTGGGGAGCAGGGCGAGAGACCCCACATGCCACTCTTCATGACACAATGTATCTTTCAATCCACATAGTGCTGATGGGGATTCTACCTATTGGTAGTTAGGTCTTGGGTGCCCCTGCTTAGAAGGAACTGTCATTAGAAAGAAAACGTCTTTCTTGGCTTGGGATGCCTTGCCCCTACCAAGCACAATGGCTATTTCCTAAGGAAATCAGAGCAGTTGCCTTGTTCCTGAAGTCAACCATTGTGTAATTTGTCACAAGAGGATCCACAAAGCTGATCATGTGGTGCTGGCACATTCTTTGCTCATGGGCAGAAACCTTGTTGGTGATGATGTCTAGGCCTTCATAAACCTGCATGGAGTCCGCACTGACGATCTTGCCACCGAGCCGCTGGCCTAGCTGCAGTGCCAGGGTGGATTTTCCAGTGCCTGTAGCCCTGAGAATCACTACAAGAGGCAGTGTCTGCTACAGGCCCTGGAGCCCAGGGCCCACAGATACTGTTTGTGCAGCCGCCACCACAGCCATCTTGAACATATCTCATATTATACTTTGTTATATTAGATCCAGTCTTTTAGCAAAATAAGACTGGGTCTGTCATGTAGGGGACCCTGCTCATTGTGCCATTTGTCATGCAGGGTGGCCTGTGGGGTCTCTGCTCCCACTCCTGACATAAGAACACAGGAGATGAAAGAGCCAACAGCTAGCCAGCCATGAGTGCACCTGCAAATGAAAAGGAAACTAATAATCCAGTACTCAAACTTTCCTCCTTGGAATAGCCACTACACATGAAAAGGGTTGGGGAGAGTGCAAAAAGTGCAACCATTTTACTTAGTGTTTTAAGCACAATGAAATCTTCAACATTAGTTGGAATTAAATAAATACTCATAAGCTTAAGAAATGTGTTAATTTCATTTAACATATAATGCGAAAGCCTGCAATACCTTACTGTACCAGAAAGGAAGGAAGTGCACACACAAAACATTATAGACTGTGGAAAGGACACAGGAGCCTGCTGGAGAGGGCTCTCCCTGGACACATTTGGAGTAATTAAAATATTGATAGATACAGATTATAACCTACTGAATAAAATAAGGATCTCAGAGACCATGCTGATATGAATGCATAATAGGAGAGAAGGCAAAGTTTTTCCATTCAATAGAAAATCCGTTAATAAAGGTAGAAGCGATAGGATAGATAGAAGGTAAAAATGAGCAGGAGAAGGAGGGAACCAGCTCTGCTTAGGAGGTCCCTGGCAGCAGATCTTGCTTTGGTCAAGGCCCCTTGAAGCTGCTCTCACTTGAGGCACAAATACCTTGCTTGCTTAGCAAGATATTGAGAACAAGAGATATTGTTGGAAGAAGGAAAAATGCTAGAGAGGGAGAGAAACGATCCCTCTTAACAGAATATATATCCTGCTTCTCAGGACCATTTTTAATGAGCTTCTCAAATAAATCATGGGAAATTAACATTATACTCTGAGAAGCAACCTTGAGAACCCAAAGGGAAGACAGGACACCTCAACAGAGAAAGATAATGGAGAGGGTGCGGGGGAGACAATTCTACCCACAGAGTTAAAAACCCTCACACAATGTAAAGAGGCTGCTCCCTCTCTTGGGTCAGCCCGCTCCATGGATTGGGGTGTACTTGCTTTTACTAATGAACTTCTTGCTGTCCTATGCTACACAAAGTCTATCTCTTGATCAAATTCTTTCCTTCAAGAAGACAAAGAGCCAAGGTACAATGTCATTCCCGGTAACAAAAGACATGATGAAATTACAAGATAATCATTTGGCAATCACCACAGTAATACTTGTTTTAGGCAAGAATCATCAATAGATGTTAAAATTCATGGCATGACCTATAAAGACAAACAGGATAATAACATAGTCTTAAGGTGTCTCCCTACAATATTTTTATTAGTTGCAAAGGAAAAATTAATAACTTTACAATGAAGAGACCTGATAAACACCACTTTCAGCAAGTGATTAAACATCACCAGTAATGGCATAAATCAACTTCATGTGCTTCCGAATATGATGAACTGGGAAAACTACAGCTTCAGTTCTGTGATGTTTCTGCTTACACTGCATCACCTGAGGAACCCAGATCCTTAGGAAAAATCAGACAAACTCAAACTGAGCGACATTCTACAAAATAACTGGCCTGTACTCTTCAAAAATATCAAAGTGATGAAAGACTGAAGAACTGTTGCCCATTAAAGCACACTAAAGAGACATTGCAACTAATGCAACACATGATCCTGGACCAGAAAGATGTTTTTCATTCTCTGTAAAGGACATTAGAGGATAAATGGCAAAAGTTGAAAAAAGTCTCTAGCTGTGTTAATGGGTTTGTATCTATGTGAAATCCCTGTTATTGATCACTATTTTGTTTATGTAAGACCATGTTTTAGTTTTTAGGAAATATATACTATGTCTCAAGCACTTAAAAATTAGATAGATAGATAGATAGATGATAGATAGATAGATAGATAGATAGATGATAGAGAGATGAAGCAAATGTGATAAAATGTTCATAATTGGGAATCTATATGAAAGGTATATAGAACTACTTCGAATTGCTTTTGCAACCTTTCTACAAGCCTGAAATCTTTTGTAAAATAAAAAGTTTGTGGGGTTTTTTTGTTTTTTTCTGTGTGTGGTTTTTTTTAAGACCAAACTTCCTGTTTCTGGTTCTGCATATAAGGAGCTTGGAAGTCACTGCTCTGTCCTAGAAACAAGTGAAAAGCTGTTGAACAGACTAAAAATCGACAACTTTTCTTGAATCTATAAGAGAGGAGAGGACACATGGCAAACCACTGCCCCCAAGGTTAGAGAGACAGACAGGTGAACACAGGGAGTCATGGCTTACCAGGGAAGACTCACAAGCAGAAAGCACCACAGGACCAGTGCAGGAGTAGGAAAACCCAAACTGTAATTGACAAATTGCTGAAGGGTCAGTGTGTACAAATATGAGAGTTAAAAACTCCAGGGGGACCCAGTCATAGGAGGGACCTCACAATATTGTGAAATTTACCTCTAGGAGGCTAACCAGGTTCTCACAATAAATGTTGGAGAAAAAGCATCGTGTGCTTCCAGCAGAGGGAGGGGGGAAAGGAACCTTTTTGAAATATGCCAGAGCACCCTGTTCTTCTTAAACAAGGCCTGTCCTGAAGGGAAACTAGTTAGCCAGAACCTAACCTGCTAGGATACTATCAGAGCCAAAGAATGATAAAACACATTGGTAAAAATGTTAAAAATTTGTGAATCTGGGTAAAAAAATACATCGGAACTTGTAGGGATGGAGTCCCAGAGAGCAGTTTCCAGGCTCTAGGCCTCAACGTGGAAAGGTGCTGGCTCGGTTATTAGGTGAACATCATCTGTAATCAGATGGCCATCGCTGTGGATGGTTGGCCATCACCTGTTACCGGTTAGCCATTAGCACAAATATAACTGCCATGGCTACGTTGGTAAGGGGTTGGCAGAAAAGCAGACTGCGGATTGGGGATCGTGTGCCTCCTGCTTCCTGTGTCTCCAACCCAGCCGCCAGGGAGAATATAATGGTATGAACCCCCTATCTATGGCTCCGTTGGTGTTCCTTTTTGGCCTCGCCATACTCTGTGTCCACCCGCCGAGAGCAAGAGTAGGACCAGAGACCTTGCATGACAGAACTTGATGTATTATTCTTGTAATTTTTCTAAGTTTGAAATTATAATTAAAATGTTTTCTTAAGTATATGATTAAAAGATTTTACTAATTCAGCCTATTCTTTGTCCAATTAGTTTGAATTAGTAACAAATAGCTCTAATTTGTTAACTAGTACCCGGGGACCTGTGAGAAATTCCTATATTGGTGCTCACTTAGTCCCTATGGGTGAATCACAAACCAGAAACATCTGTCATGTGATTCTACTGGGACATCTGACTTCTATAAATTTGAGGGAGTATGTTTGGGAAGAAAAGCAGAAGTTTCCTGCTACTTCAGTCTAAAATGAAACAGAACTCACACACTTTATATTTCAGAGCTAATTCAGAAAAATGTCAGTGGGGAAATCCAGATCAACTATAATCCCCATTATAACTAAGTGGTATAAACATTCAGACTACGGTGACTTAGAACTGACCTCAGGGAGAAATCAGTCAAATCTGGATCTCTCATTTCCAGGGTTCTTGCTAAAGCTGACTCAGCAATTCATAAATCTTACCATTCATAATAAACACATGTGTAGATCATTACATGCATTTCACTCTCTTGGACAAATATGCATTGTAGTATCAAGCTGTTTCTCAGGACTATATATGGTGTTTATATATTAAGAAAGAGAAGTTCTCATAGAGAAACAACTTACTAAGTATAAAGGAATGTGTATGGTCATCTTAAATATGAGTATCAGACATTGGAAATCTAGTAGGCTCATTACCTGCCTTGGATTTCTTAGCTCTGGCAAAGAGCGTATTCTTCAACAGCCATCATTTTCATCAACTAAGATAGAAACAATACTGATTTCCTGCAAACCTGTTCAATCCTTTTGATCAGAAAAAGCACACATGTTTTTATATGAAATGTATGGAAATCTTATAAGTTGTCTGGCACTCTTCTCATACCCCTAGGCTCCTTGATGTTTTTTGTACAGCATTATTCACAGTTAAAAAGGAAGGGAGAGAGGGAGGGAGGGAGGGAGGGAGGGAGGGAGGGAGGGAGGGAGGGAGGGAGGGAGGGAGGGAAGAAAAAAGAAAGTTGCTACCTTGTGTGTCAATTCATTGCAAATAATGATGAAAACATTTCAGCTGTGATGTTATTGATTGTATGATTTTGAGCAAATAATTTATCTCTTTGAGCCTCTGCTTTTTCCAAAATAGGGCTTCTTGAGAAGGGAAAGCAGAACAGGGAGGAATCTGGAAACCATATTGACTTACAGAATGGGTACAAGAACTGGGTACCACTACACACATATAAGAATGGCCAAAATCTAGAACACTGACAGCACCAAATGCTGGTGAGGATGTGGAGCAACAGGAATTCTCCCCCATTTCTGGTGGGAGTGCAAAATCATACTGCCGCTTTGGAAGACAGTTTGATGGTATCTTACAAAACTAAACATACTTTTATCATATGACCCAGTAATCACATGCCTTGGTATTTATCCAAAGGAGTTGAAAACTTATGTCCACACAAAAACCTGCACATGGATGTTCATAGCAGCTTTATTCATAACTGACAAAATTTAGAAGCAGTCAAGATCTCTTTCCAAAGGCGAATAGATAAATAAACTGGTATGTCCAGACAATGGAATATTATTTAGCACTAAAAAGAAATGAGCTATCAAGCCATGAAAAGACGTAGAAACTTAAATGCATATTACTAAAATAAGCCAATCTGAAAAAGCTACATGCTATATGATTCTAAATATATGACATTCTGGAGAAAGGAAAATTATGGAGATAGTAAAAAGATCAGTGGTTGCCAAGGGTTCAGGGAAGGGTGCTGATGAATAGGCAGAGCGCAGAGGAGTTTTAGGGCAGTGGAAATACTTTGTATTATACCATCATGATGGATGCATGCCATTATACATTTGTCTGAAATCATAGAATATACAACACCAAAAGTGAATCCTAATGTAAACTATAGATGATGGGTGATTATGATGTATCAGCATAGATCCAACTATTATAACAAATTGTCTAACAAACTCAAAAAGAATCTGGAGGCTTTGCTAGAAATAAATGATAGAGATTTATTCAAAGGTCTTAGAGTTTGCAAACTGGAAAACAGCTAGGCAAAAACCCAGAAGTGTTCCAAAGAAGAAAGAAAAGTTAAAGGTTCTTACAGCAAAAGGTACATTCTTGAGAATTGTCAGTCCTGCATTCTTAGCCCTAGGATTGTTCCAGAACAGTTATCAGTCACATGACAGGCAGTCAGGATGATGGATGCCAGCTGGTCCAGAAAATGTATGCCAGGAGTTTGGTCACGTCCTGGTGGTCAAGTGCATGTATATGGAGTCCTTCAGAGGGTAATTAGAAGGTTACCGGGAGGTTCAGATGTGTAACCAGGCATTCACAAAGGTCTGGAAAGTTTCAAAAAGTTGAATTTTCCAGGCTAGTTAGAACAAGAATGGAGTCTTTCCTCATGCCTGAACCTTTATAATGTTAATAATTTTAGCAGCTTGGTAAAAGTGACTCCATTTTATATATGCCTTATTTTCACTCTTTCCTCAAAATGTACCTCTCTGGAGGGGGATTTTGATAATGGGGGAGGCTACGCTTGTGTGGGGGCAGGGGATGTATGGGAAATCTCTCTACTTGCCCCTCAATTTGGTTGTGAACCTAAAATTGCTCTTAAATAAATTAGTCTTAACAAAAAAAAGTCTGGTGCATTAAAAACAAACCTTAGTGGCAATTGATATTCTTAAGTAAATTGAAAAGTTTTGGAACTTAGTTTTATTCTCCACTACACTTCAGAGAGAAAAACTTTCAAGAAGCTAGAAAAGAAAATGAAATTTCCCATCTCCCTAACATGGAATGCCTACAGATTTCTTCTGAAAGATTCTTTTGTTCCCTACACCCCCTGACTTCTCTGGGTGTCCTTTAATGCTGCCCCCTATGCAGAAAAAGTCTTTACCTTCTTATGGTTCAAGCCAACTCTCTGCCCTCGTTCAAATTCTCCCTCAAGGCGAAATACTTCCAGAAATTCTAACTCATCTCTAAAACTTAACTTCCAAATTTGAAAAAAGTATGCATCTAATATAGTTTATAAAAATTGTAATTGCTTTTCTTATTTTGCCCCTTTTGGAGGGTTATAGACATCATATTCCTTTCGTGACAAATTTAGTGAATAAAATATTTATAAAGTAGTGATGAGTAAGACTTTTTTTAATGGAGAAAGCAATGGACAGAATGTCAGGAGTCTCTGCTTTGTGTTTTGGGTCATGTTGCTTTACCATTTGGTACTCTATTTTGTCGTGTAAAACAAGTATGACAGATTCTGATTCTTTTTAACTCTTAACATCGTAACTCCGAGACTTGTTATAAAGAAAAGTTATTATAATTGAAGTTTATTTGATTCAAACTAAAACTACCAGGTAGTAGCCAAGCTTTATCCCAAAACTTGGATTCTATAGATGATAGACAGCAGAATAACATTTACTTTTAGTGGTGAGTTGATTTTAGCATTACAATCTAAGCCTAATTCAAAAAGTAAATGTTAAAACTCATGCTCCTCAAGAAGTAGGAAGTTAATGGTACCACAAAATTAAAAGAGAAGTAAAATGACTTCCAATTAGTCTCCTTTAAAATCGTACTACTTGCTTTTAAGATATTCATGCAAATATTTAAAATATGGAGACATTATCTTGTGTGTATGTTTTGTAATTGAAAAAAATTAATGCATGTACATGGTTAAAAAATTATTCAGAGTATGCAGTGAGAGGGAGTCTCTTTCTCACTCTAGATCCTTTATTTTTTTAGTCCTCCTCCTCAGAGAAAAGTATATTTTTTACTGAAAAAAAGCAAAGTGAAGAACAGTTTTTAAAATATGGCATCATTTGTTTTTCCAAATGTGTGTAAAGTAGTCTCCTGTTATCCACAGGGAGTTACAATCCAAGACCCCTAGTGGATATCTGAAATCATGGATAGTACTGAACTCTATATATACCTGTACTGTGTTTTTTCCTATACACGCATAACTATGATAAAGTTTAATTCATAAATTAGGCACAGTAAGAGATTAACAATAACTAATAATAAAATAGAAAAATTATAACAGTATACTATGATAAAATTTATGTGAATGTGGTCTCTCTCTCAAAATACCTTATTGTTAATTTTTAGTTGATAGTTGCATGTAATATAAAATTTAAAGGTTAAAAAGAAGTATACAGTGATTAGAAAGTCTTGATTCTATCTAGTCCCCACTTTTCTTCCCAGTGGCAACCACTACTATCAGTTTCTTTGTGTTTCTTTCCAGAGATATTCTATGAATTTACAAGCAGGACATATACACACATAGTAACCCCCCCAACCTCCCATCCGAGGGTTCGCTTTCCATAGTTTTAGTTATCCATGGTCAACCATAGTCCAAATATATTAAGTGAAAAATTCCAGAAATAAACAATTCATGAGTTTTAAATTTCGTGCTATTATGAGTAGTGATGAAATCTCACATTGTCTTGCTCCGTCAAGTCTGGGACATGAATTATCCCCTTGTGCAGTGTCTCCGCGCTGTATATGCTACCTGCCCATTAGTTACTTAGCAGCTGCCTCAGTTATCAGATCAACTGTTGAGGGATCACAATGCTTGTGTTCAGGTAACCCTTATAGTAGCCTAACACTGCATCACAATGTCTATTTCATTCATCTCACTTCATCTCATCAGGTAGGCATTGTATCATCTCAAACCATTACATGAAGAAGTAAACTACAAAAAAATTCCCACAATATATCTTGGAGACAATTCCATATGCACACATAGTTCTATCCCATGTTTGTTTGTTTTTAAGAGTATAGAAGATTCTTAATCTACTTGACATTACATATATTCAGTTTTACCCAAAATAATATTGCTGAGGAGAAGCTTTGGAACTAAGCAATCTATGCTGAAATCTAGGCTCCACCACTAACTATGAATACAACTGTGGGCAACTTATTTTGCTTAAATTTCTTTCTCTGTAAATGAATATAATAATAGTCCTTAGGGCTCTTGTGAGAATTTAATGAGCAAAATATACAGAGGGCCTAGTATTGTGCCAGGCACATAGTAAACACTCAGTGAAGTTTAGATTTCTTTCTCTCTGGGCTTTTCTGTAATTTGAAAAAGTAGATCAAATGCCTAAAATAGAATGTCAAAGATGTGTTGTTATTGTTGTAATTAATTATTATTGTGTATTGTCTTCAGAGCAGACTTCTGCTCTGAAGAAATAAATACGGAACAGTGTTCAATGAAATGGGATCTAAGATTGTGTACCCTTGGAAAGGAAGCTTGTCTTTTATTTTTCAGGCAGTTACGTGAGGGAAATGATAGGGCATGAAGGAGCAATTATCCCGTCTTATTGTCAGCTAAGCTATGCAATTTGAATAATTTAGGCCAAAAAATGAAGACGCTATCTGAAGCATTAAACTAGCATATAGCATATGTAGCTTATCTATTATGTTGCTACAATTATCAAGAAATGATTATAGAACACTGCTCTCTGTGTTACTATTTGCAATGGTCTGAATTGTGCCCCCTGCTACCCAAATTTGTATGTTGAAACCCCAACTCCCAATGTGAATGTGCTTGGAGATAGGGACTTTATGGCGGTAACTAAGATTACACGAAGTCATAAGGTGGGGCGCTAATCCAATAGGATCGGAGTCCTTATAAGAAGAGTCCTTCACCAGACCTCTTTCACTCTCTGGGCATACACAGAGAAATGGCCACGTGGGAGTACAGCAAGAAGGTGGCTGTCAACAAACCAGAAAGGAACCTCTCACCAGAAAATAAATTTGCTGATACCTTCCTTGATCATGAACTTCTAGCTTCCAGAACTGTGAGAAAATAAATGGCAGTTATTTAAGCCACCTAACCTGTGGTGTTTCGTTATAGTAGCCCGAGTAAACTGATACACTAATAAAGGAATTTCCTTCTGTCAGGACAACTGGAAAAAGTGGTGCTGCTTTTGTTGATATATACTCATATGTCTGTCTTCAATTAAAATTGTTTTTAAGACAGAAAAAGGGGGAGAGGGATACAGACATTACAAATTCAGAAACCTTTGAAAAAATTTATATCTTTTCTGAGCCTCAATTATTTTGCATTTTTATTATGTATAGTAACTGGAATATATATTCCATAACCAAGTAACTGGAATACATATTCCAAAACCAAGAATCTTTGCCTGATATGTTCACTGGTATACCCCAAGGACCTGACATAGGCATTTAGGAAATATTGTCATGGAGTGAATACAGCATTATACCAGCCTAAACGTTCACTGTATTTTTTTGTAATACTGCAAAGGGTAAACTGGAAAAATTCTGGAGTGTTTCGCAATGCTAAAGAGAGATTAATATAATATTGAAGTGAGCACACACAAAGCAGCTGGAACCTTGGCAAAGAGTGGTGCAGGAAGATTTACCTAATCTAGGCTAAAAATAGTGTCATCTCTAGGGGAAGGACAGAGGTTGGTTCCAGCTGGGTAAACTATTTGTGGTTATCCTGACCATGAAAAAAATCTGAAATCTGAGGGGCTCTGAGATATTAGCTACTCCTTGCCTAGCAATACATAACTCTTGCATTGTAAAATATTTCATTCCACTGGTGATGTATTCTAGAATAAAGACGATTAAACATATAAATAAACCACATTTCTATACTGGATTTTGGGCACTTTGAAGTAAAGCTCAGGTCTAATTTGTTTGTGTCTCCAGACTCTTAAAGAATGTCCAATACATAGTAAACTTACCATAAATGTTTGACAACTTGAGTTGAATTGGAAAATTAAGGACTAGGAGACATAAAATATTTATTTTCTCCTCTCCCTCCCCTTCCCTCCCTTCTCACCATTCCCCACACCTTGATTTCCAAGTGGAGTCCATGTTTGCCAGGGGTGCCAATGGAAGTAGAGTTACAGACTGCCTGAAATTTCATTACTGGAAATTTATTCCCTGTGAGTTTGTTTTTAATTGATTACTTGAAGATTCCTCTTTTTAAATGCAGTTAGGTTATAGGACAATGAATACTGAGGTTTTATCTCAATTTGCCTTTCACCTCTCAATTCCATATAGTCCCTAGATTTTTGTCTCTTAACTATGTAAAATGGAAAAGTTTTGATTAGATCAATCATTATTAGCTAGGCGGCTTTGACAACTATGTAGTAGGGTTAGATAAACTAGTCTAAATCTTACAAAAACGAACAGGAATTGTACATTTATAATTCTGCAGCAGAGGCCAGCCTAAAATTCTTTTTCCCTGTTTTTAGTCTGAAATTATATGAATGCGATGTGATTATAATCATTCTCTGATGTTGATATTTACTTTTGATTAACCACTTAGGAAATCATGACATTTCTGGGGCTCATGGAGGAAAAAAACTTGAAAGGTTTATAGGTATTAAACAGGTTGATCTCTAAGGTTTTGCACAGCCAATAGGACTAAGGCATAGAGCTGTTGTCTGTCATGCACACCCTATTGTGACTCTTCTTGTGAGCTTTATTGGGGTATCATTAATAAATAGAAATTGTATGTGTTTTGTTACATGCTTTGGTATATGTCTACGTTATAAATTGATCATCACAATCAAACTAGTTAATACATCCATCATCTCACATAATCGCGTATGTGTCTGTGTGTGTGTGGTGAGAACTCTTAAGCTCTACCCTCTTAGCAAATTTCAAGTATACAATACGGTATTGCTAACTATAGTCACCGTGCTATATATTACATCCCCAGAACTTGTTCATCTTGCGATACTAAATGTCTATACTTTGATCAACATTTCCCCCATTTCCCCTGCCCCCAACCCCTGGCAAACACTATTCTACTCCATGTTTCTACGACTTCAACTACTTGAGATTCCACATGTAAGCAAGATCATGCAGTATTTGTCTTTCTGTGTCTGGTTTATTTCACTTAGCATAGTGTCACAAAGCACGGCATCTCCTTCTTTTTAAAGGTTGAACAATATTCCCTTATTGTGACCCTTAGGGAAGATACCAGAGTGTTCAAGGCCCCACTGAGAGACCATCTCCAGCACATAGAGCATTAGCAACACTTAGAAAGGTCTCTCTTTATTGTTATAACATGCTTGTCTTCTACCTGTCTTCATCATCTTTTGGGGGTACTTGCTTTTTCTCAACTGAGATAGGAACCATTTTCATTGAACATTTATTAAAACTCAGATTTGTGTAATTTCTAAACTTGGCCAATGCTGTGGAAGACCATTTAACTAAAATAATGTAGGTGGGCATGACTAGATGTCAGGTTTCCATAAGGATCTACATTATATTTAAATCGTTTTGTTTTTATAACTGCTGTGGTGACCTCATAAAGATTCTAATTGCAAATATTTCCCAACCCATATCATTTTGAAACTAGTTTATCTTTCCCATGGAGATGGACAAGAAGTAAAATAATTGAAATATATGGTCTTACCACCCCCGTGAATCATTATCCTCGGTAAATGGACAGGTTACTATGTTTAAGTTTGCATATGGTAATTATGGGAAAGAATTCTAGAAAAAGATGGGCAATTTCCTTTTTCCTTTTAGTTCTGCATAGCATTGTGCTGGATACACAGTAAACCTTAAACCAACGTCCACTAGAGGGTAATGTCATCATCATCCTAACACTTTCAGCATTATCTTCAAATATGAGGTGATATTTGGACTGATGTATTTTAAAGGGCCTTCAAGCTCTGAGCATTCATAATTGTGGGCTAATTACCTACATCACTCATTTTATATCATTCACTTCTTTTATACTTTACTCATAAAAGTTATGCAATCTTGTGGGAACATAAAATGGTACAGCCAATGTAGAAAACAGTATAGCAGTTCCTCAAAAAACTAAACATTAAAAGTACCATATAATCCAGCAATTCTGATTCTGGATCTATACCAAAAATAATTGAAAGCAGAGTCTGCAACAGACATTTGTACACCCATGTTCATAGCATTATTCGCAATAACCAAAAGGTGGAAGCGATCCAGTGTTCACTGAAAGATGAAAGGACGAACAAAATGTGGTGTACACATACAATGGAATGTAATTCAGCCTTCAATAGGAAGGAAATTCTGACACATGCTACGGCATGGATGAAACTTAAGATAGTATGCTAAGTTAAATAAGCCAACTACAAAAATAAAAATATTTTATGACTCTACTTATGTGAAGTACCTAGAGCAGTCAAATTCATAAAGACAGAAATGATGGTTGCGAGGGAATGTGGGGAGGGAACAATGGGGAGTTATTGTTTAATGGATATGAAATTTCAGTTTGAGAAAACTGAAAAGTTCTGGAGATGGATGGTGGTGATGGTTGCACAATAATACAATGTACTTAATGTCACTGACCTGTACACTTAGCAGTAGTTAAAAAGGTCAATTTTATTGTATGTATATTTTGCCACGATAAAAAAAAGTTTTTGAATCTTAAATAGATTGTTTGGTCTAGGATATATATTTACTGTGCTTCTATGTAGAAAGAAAGACAAAAATCTATGACTGATTGATATAATCTGAACATAGGAGAAAATGCATTTAATCATTTTTCTTGTCTTCTGGAAAGACAGAGCTGTTAAGAGCATAGGCCATCAGAATCAACGACTTAGTATTGAACCCAGCCTCCTCCTTTTTACTTGTGTGATGAGGAGAGTTTGACATCTAACTGTCCACTTTCAGCTCATGGGTAGGATTACTGCTTATGTACTCATAGTCCCGTGATTACCCATTGGATAAATGGAATAAATGGGTGGATTTATCCCATAAATGGATATTGACTTCAATAGATAAATGGCTAGATAAATGTGTACAGTCTATAGGCTCCCCTGAACAAAACAACATGGGATATGATGAATTGGACCCCTCAAATCTCCATAATGATAAAATCTCCCTCAAAGGATTGCTGTGATAACTAAATGAGGCAATGTGTAACTGTGAGCTCTCAATTGGTAGAGGCTATTATTTCAGTTGTGTGCCTTCTAGCTTGACTTAAGTACTAACCTTCTTCAAAGCAGGAAATTTAAACATCTAGTTCCCATTTTGCTCTCAATTCTCTCCCTTAACCTCTTTCACTATCACCAAGGAATGAGAGTTTCCCGATACTATTAGGTCTTAGCTAATGTTTCGCTCATGCTCTCCCTAAAGTAACTTAGAAAAATTATAAAATCTCCATACATTTTAAGTTGCCCTCTAAAATGTTGACTCATACACTTAAATAGCTGCAAGTGATGTAATTTTAAGCTTATTGAAAAATGTTTTATAATTCAAAATATTTTATCAATCTTAAATGTATGCAGTGGATTCTAAAAACAATAGCCCTCTGACATGCGTGACTCCATATTACATTACTTGAAAACAACAATTTGTTTTTTTACAGTTTTTCTGAGTGAGATTACTCAAGAACTCTGACAAGACGACAATCAAGGGGTCGGTCTCATCTGAACACGTGACTAAGAATAATCCTCATCCAAGTTCACTCACGTAATTGTTGGCAGGATTCAGTTCCTTTGGGGCTGTTGGAGTGAGGGCCAGTTTCCGTGCTGGCCAATGGCCAGAGTCTGCCCTCAGTTCCTTGCCACATGGGACTCTCCATAGAGCAGTTTACAATATAACAACTGGCTTCCCTGAGAGAGAGAGAGAACAAAAGAGAATGAGCATGACAGAAAACAGTCTTTTTATAACCTAGTCTTGAAAGCTGCATCCCATCCCTTTTGCTGTGTTTGTACTCTTTGTTAGAAGTAAGTTGTTAGGTCAGGCTTACCCTCAAGGGGATAGGATTCCACAGGACATGAATTCCAGGAGGCAGTGAGCAGTTGTTGGATTTTAAATATTCATAAACATTTTAAGACTCTGGTTTACAGTGTGAGGTAATCTGTTTTATAGATAGAAGTTTCTATTCTTTCCAGAAAAAGCATGAAGTGCTGTGAATCATACAAACATAGTAGAAGCCTGTTGAATTGAAAATGGCATTCAGAGATCTCAGGGCTCAAGAATGACTTTCTCAGACTTGAGTATTTCAAACATGATTTGGTTGAATGTAGGAAGCTTTGATTGGTAAAATACATGAAATATAAAGAACTGAAAATTGACTCTTTTACTTGAAATTGCTTTTGTCAACAAAGGGTGACTGTGAATGTATTTTTATGAAGTTAAAAATGGTGTAAGTTAAAGTTTTTAAAATAATATATTTTTCTGAAATCAGTTCTAAGCTCAAAATAGTAAAACAGAAATTTAATAGGCTGCGGAAGAATAAAGACTTCAAAGGGACTTAAAGATAGGAACTAGACAAAGCACTTCAAAGAAATAAATGAGAAAAAAGGACAGTTTAAAATATTGTCTAGTTTTAAATAAAGTCTGTTTTGACAAAGATGGAAATCAAACCAACTGCCTCCCCCTTTTTTGGTAGAAGAATGATTTATGAATTTCAGGTTTATTTTAAACATTCCAAATTTGGGTATTTTGTATTAAACATATTTTAAATGTCTAAAGGGCTAACATATTCTACAATGAATCGGGGAGATTAAATTTTTACCTTAAGGTTTAAGAAATAGTTTTATTGATTTTCTCAGTAATGATAAATATAGTTACTAAAGAATACAAAATTGGAAATTGAGATATGGCGTATTTGATTGCATGTATGAATTTGGAATTGTGTACTAAAATTAAATAGTTAAATTTATGGAAATATAATGAAAAGCAATGTATTATGCTTAAAGTATATAAATACTTGTATATTCTGTGAATTAGTTCTACCATGATTTAGGAAAATGGAAAATTTCCTCAATCTATAGAGAAATTTCCACTTTGAAATTCTAGGGAAAATTTAAATGTCTAGCATTTGACACATTTTTTGCTATTAGTGAATGTATCACTCAAGGGGTGTGTGTGTGTGTGTGTGTGTGTGTGAGAGAGAGAGAGAGAGAGAGAGAGAGAGAGAGAGAGAGATTTCTAGGAAGTGGCTCGGGTGATTGCAGGGCAAGCTAGAAACTCAGGTAGGATTTCTGTTACAGTCTTGAGTTAGAATTCCTTTTCCAGAAACCTCAATCTTTGCTGTTCAGGCCCTCAACTGATTGGATGAAGCCCACCCACGTTATGGAGGATAACCTGCTTAAAATCAACTATTGTAAATGTTAATCATTCTACAAAATACCTACACAGTAACATTTGGGCTAGTGTTTGCTGAAACCAGGCAGTATAGCCAAGTTGACACACAAAAGTAACCATCACAGTGATCAATTTAATTAAATGTTGTGTTATTATCTAGATAAAATATGAAAAATTTTCTTGGCTGGCTTTTGGAGGTTTCAGTTCACAAACAATTAAAATAATAAAAGTTTGTCTTTCTATTCTAGAGATTAGCATAATCTGTAATTAAATTAAAGTAATAGAAATATTACTTTGTTTTCTTTTGTATGTATTTTGGCCCATACATCAAAAGAGGATTTCAGACAATCTTGAGGAAAAGCCATATTTACATGTATCAAGCTTCACTATTCATATGGAATTCCAAGATATCAAGATAATCTTTAATCATCCTACTGGAAAATGAAAGACTAACTGGTATTGAGTCAAAATATACTAACTGGGAGAATTTTTGGATTTATAAAAAGCATACTTTTTAGACACAGTAATAACACATAATATGATATACAATTGATAGGGAGATGTTTGTCTTTTTAAAAGAAAAAAAAAAAACTTGTAGCTCAGAAATCAGAGCAAAGTAATTTTAAAACCTTTCACCTGAAGAATCTCCTTTAACATTTCTGAGACTCAAATTATATGTATTTTAGACCACTTGATATTATCTCACCACTCACTAGGCTTTGCCACTTTTTTCCATCTTTTTTATCTGTTCTTCATTTCAGATAAATTCTGTTTCTATTACTTCAAGTTCACTGTTATTTTCTTCTGTAGTGCCTATTCTGCTATTAATCCCATCCAATTACATGTTAATTTTAAATACTTCATTTTCATATCAAGAAATTCCAGTTTGTGCTTTCTTATGTCTTCCATTTCACTTCATTGTGTTCCTGTGTTCTTTTGCATCCTTGAGCATTTGTATATAATGGCTGTTTTAAAGTCTGCTAATTGCATCATCTCTGCCATTTCGTAGCCTATTTCTACAACTAATTTTTCTCCTTGTTAAGAGTCACATTTTTTTTTCTCCTTTGTCTGGTGAGTTTTGATAGGATGCCAGATATTACGTGTTTTACTTTGTTGAACGTTATATTTTTGTTATACTTCTTTAAAGGGTATCAGATTTTGTTGGCAACCAGTTATTTCCTTATGGGTGAACGTTCTTATTTCTAAGCTCATTTTCAACAGGTCTAAATAGCCTTTACTCTAGGGATACTCTAGCTCACTTGAAAGTTGTGGCTTTTCTAGGATCTCTCCTAAATGATCCATATGTTCAATGAGTTGAATCTGCTCAGGCTAGAGGGAACCCAAGTTATTCGCATCTCTGTATGAGTTCCTGGAACTGTTCATGTTAGAATTACCTGATGCTTATCGTTTTCTAAGAAGTTGTTCTTGCCTGGCCTTATAAGGTTTTATCCTATACATGTGCAGAGTGGTATTCAGTTAAAGACTCAAAGGGTCTTATATGCAGATCTGGGATTCTTTCTCTGCACAGCTTCTTCCTCTCGGATACTCTGTCCTTCACATTCTAACCACCTAAGCCTCCTCAAATTCCAATCTTTTTATCCTCAACCAAAGCCATCTGGTTTGTGTTGGCATTCTCCTTCCCTATGCCACTATCTAGAAATTGCCTCCGGACAGAAGGGTCAACTCATTCATTTCCCTTTTTTCAGGGTTCCCAGTCTGCACCACCTGTTGTCGAATACCTGAAAATACAGGAAGTAGAAAATTATATATAGCATGTTGCCATTTTATTAAGAAAGTGATCAAATATATAGTGATGGAAGAACTGACTCTGGGTGGTGAACACACAATGGGATTTATAGATGATGTAATACAGAATTGTACACCTGAAATCTATGTACCTTTACTAAAATTGTCACCCCAATAAACTTTAATTAAAAAAAAAGTGATGCACACACAGACACACACACACACAACTTGTGTATGTGTCTGTGTGTGTGTATGTTTATATTATAAAATTCAATCCAATATAACACATTACTTTAAAAAAATAGTTACTTCAATTTCTGATTCCAACCATGAAAGAGAAATAGGATCCGAAATTATCCTCCTAGTATAAATAACTAGAAAACTAGAATAAATGGTTATGTGTAGAGATAGTTAACATTCCTTTTTGTTGCTGTATTGTACTCTATTTCATGGCTATATCATAGTTTATTAAACTGTTCCTGAATGATGAACACTTGGGTGATTTTCAACCTTTTGCTATTGTAAATGGTACTGAAATAAACAGCCTTGCAAAATGTCTTTCATAATTTTATCACTGTATCTTATTATAAATTTTTAGACGTGCAATTGCTGGGTCAAAGGGTAAATGTATACATAATTTTGCTAGATATTACCAAGTTTCCTTCTGCAGGTATTTTATCATTTTTTTATTCCACCAGAAATGGTTGAGTGCCTATTTTCTTACAGCCTCACCAACAGAGTGTGTTGTCAAACTTTTGGGTTTTTGCCAACATAGAAAATAAAAAGTGGAATTCTAGTGTAATTTTCATTTTCATTTATATCATTATGAATGAGATTGAACATCTTTTTATATGGGTAAAATATGCCTATATTTCCATGTTAATTGCCTATGGCTTTCTGCAGCTAATTTTTCTGTAAGATTTTTGGTTTCTTCTCTATTTTTAGAAACTCATTTTATGAGCTGTGATATCAGTTGCATATATTTTCCCCAGTTTGCTATTTGTCTGTCTAGTCTTTTTATGTCTTTTGTCATGTAATAACTTTTTATTTTTAATGTTATCAGATTTATCTATTTTTTTCTTTTTTGTTTTGGATTTTGAGTTGTAGTCCTGAAAGTTTTCCTTGCTCCTAAGTTGAAAAGAATTTATCCATATATTTATTGAGTATTCATGTAGTTTTATTTTTTAAACTTAAATCTCATATCCATTTGGAATTTTTCATGGTCTGTGGTGTGAGGAATGAATCCAATTTTATCATTTCCATATGGCTATGTAGTTGTTCCAGCACCCTGTTTTATAAGTTCTTCTTTTCCAATTATCTAAAAGGCTGTTTTTATTTTACATTGAATTTTCATATGTAATTGGATCTATTTCTGGATTTTCTATCCTGTCTCATTGATTTGTCTTATGTATTCATGAGCCAGTACTAGTAGTTTCTGAGGACTTACATTTTTAACAACTGTAGCATCAAAGAAAATAACTATGATGTCTATTTGGGACAAAGTCACAGGTTCCTGTGGGGTGATCTCAGCTGTAGCTCTTGACCTTTATGAGCTCTTGGTTTTTCTGCCTTTTCTGAACATGGATTCCAGTCTCACAATAATGTTGCGAGCCCCAATATCTTTAACATTTTTTATTTTTTGGTTTTAGTAGTCAGAGTTGGTTTCTGTCGCTTACACAAAAACTCTTGCCGTGGCCCTACATATATATTTTTCATAATTTGTTTATCTAAATTAAAGGGATGATTAATAGTAAAAATTTCAGTCCAAGTGTGGGAAGAAGAAGGCAACACTTTGACAGTCTGGGAGACGGTGTGTATGTGGGTGGGACACGCATAGGGCAGCACAGGGCAATATTAAATAGCTGAGACCTTGGTCTTCCTTTCACAAAATATAAAGAGAACTGTCTCTCTGTATTAAAATTGCTTTAACTTATTGGGACAGAAAGATAAATTAAAATGTTGTGATTTTAGAAGAAACATATCAAAAATTATTCTAGCTTGAGGAGACTTAAGATATGAGAACATTGCTCCATCCTTCAGCCACACTTGGAATATGGCAAAAATCTATTAACTTCCTTTAGGGTTAAGCTACAGGCCCTCACTTCTACACCAGCCATAGTTTTCTTTCTAAAATATAGATTGGATCACATTATTCTTCTGCTGAAAATCCTTGAATGTCTCCTTTTCTTTTAGGATGAATTTACACTTATCTTTCATCAGGATGCTTCAAAATCTGGCCTCAGCATTGGTTTCCAAGCTTCTTTCTTAACAACTACCATATCAGATGTTCGCTCTCAAAGTAGTAGTACTCGGAGAAGTCGTTTTATAGTAATAATAAGAGTAGCAGTGAGTGGTAGTAGTGGTGCTGGTGGCATTGCTATAAAACTATTATTACTATAAAACTATTACAACTACTACTACTCTTTTACATATATTAGTACTTGAACTACTTGCAGTTTTCTAGAATTCACCTTATCATCTCATGTTTTAACATTTTTGCATGCTTTTGCATGGGCCTAGGATTTCTTCCCACTTGTCTGGACTGGTATAGCTCTGACTCCCACTCTTTCTGTATATATTCTATTGCAGCTCAGTCTCTTTACTTGTCTGTCTCTCCACATAGGAATGAGCTCAATTGGAATCATACTTTATTGTATAACACCTAAAGCTTAAAATAGTACTAAATGAATGAATACAAATTCTTTGAAGTTTTATGGCAGATAGCTTTCTTTCTGCAACAGCACTGTCCGGTAGAATTTTCTGCAATGAAGAAAATGTTCTATGCATTATCCAACAGAGTAGCCACTAACCACATATGACCATCAAATACATGAAATATGGCTGTTGTGACTGAGAAACTAAATTTTAAATTTTCTTTGTTTTTAATTAATTTACATTTAAATAGCCGCATGTTTTTCTTTTTACTTTTAATCCAACCATTTCCTCAACCCTTTTATCATGTATACATAGGCTTAAATATTTCTTGGATTAAGGTGGTTCAAAAGAAGAAGGTGCACGGTAAAATTGTGGTGAAAAACCCAGGTAAAAGTTTTTTTGTCTAAATATTTTAACAGATTGGATTCTATCATAGCTTTTACAGGGGTCATTCAATATAACATATACTTAATTCAATGAAATCACTTATTCTTGATATTTTAAGTCTTTCATAAGCGATGCATTATTTTAAAATAATGGGTTTTTAATCCATTTAAAATAATGGATTATAAGAGAATTCAAGGTAAGCTTTTATGCTTAAAAAGTTGGGGGATGTCATTATCCACTTCTATGGCTTCTGCAAGAGGAAGAGTAGGCCCTACGTCTATGCTTTCCTCACGAGGATCATTTTACTCACCTTCAGATTTTACTTCTTTCTGTGTAAGTGCTGAAAATCCTAGTACTTCTGTAGTTGAACTCCAGTAACTCTGTCCATTTTAAAGCATTTATTAAACCACTTAAAGATGAAAAGAATGCTAAGAGTAGGATCTCTAGATGAAAAAATTGCTTTATCAAATCTTATAGGCATCCTGAAGGAGCCATGTCCTTAAACTTATTTCAATAATATTTCTGGGGTTGGGGCTTGAGGGGGTGTCCCTATTTGTGTAAAACTTCTCACATGAATCTAATCTTGAGCCATGGCTAAGAACCACCACCACACGGGTTTATTGTAGTGGGTGGAGGGAGAATTTGAAGCAACTGGATATACAACAAAAACAGGTTCATCTTCCAGGAGCACAGATTTTTCTTGGAGGATTAAGAAATCCAAAACATGATATTGTGTTAAAACAAATTAGCATAAATTATGAAATAAATGGCAAGCTTCAAGACAAAACAGAGACATCAAACAAACACAAAGAACATTCATCCTTGTTGACTTTAGCCTCAGATTATTCTCCAAGGCTTCACTCTCCCTGGCTTCCAATGGAAAAGTTTGGAAACACAGCCATTGTACACAGCTTCCAGAATAAAAAGTAAGAATGGCCTTTTGATACGATATTTTAATTTCAAATTTGGCAAATAGACTCTCTCAATTTCTCATCTCCCTTCTTTTAAACTTCATGCAGCTATTAGATAGACTGTTCGTGCTTACATGGTGGAAAGTTTGCAAACTTAATTGTCCGACCTTCGTATCTTCCCCGCAGAACCAAAAGCGCAGGCTGTTGGATACTTTCTGACAAGAGGGTTATCACCTCATGACACTTAGGAGCAGTGAATAATAACAGACTCTAGATTGGAACCTTGCTCATGTTACTAACTCCTTGTCTGACATTGGGTAACCTTTTCCCCCTAAGCTCCTCATTTATAAAGATGGGAGAGTTGAGGTCTGTTTATAAAGCAGTTAGCATGGTAATCAGCACTTACTATTATCATTTTTTCAACTGGAAATGGCTCTAAAACATATTGGACCATGTTATTACTAGAAAATGAACTGAGCATCCGTTACGGTGGTAGTGACTTACTTGTGCAAGAAAATGAGCCATTTGTCTTGTAGAGTTTCCCATAGTTTAGAGTATCTCCAGAGTATTTTAATCAGTGTTTTGGTCCTCTATATTTCCTGGAGTTAGTTGTTGAATCTTAGCTTTGGATTCTAGGGCTTTGATGAGAGTCATGCCAACCGTTTTGGGTATGACTATCTCATAATCAGTGGTGTTTTTTTCTATCAGGATGTACATGATATCTGGTTATCTCTCATTTAGTGGTGTAGGTGACTATTAATAACCCATACCTGTATCAAAATCCATTAAGAGTTGTAAAATGGTGATATTCTAACTACCTCAGAATTTTATATGCATTAGCTGAAATATTTCTATAAAGTTTCCTCATCTACTATTCAGTGACCCAGTGGCATTTTCATTTATGCATTTCAATTCAGTATAAGAACTGGTACCTCAACTGAATACTTAACACAGAACATTAGAGCTTCAAAGGATTTTCAAATTAATCTAATCCCACACTTTATTTTATGGGTGAAGAAACGGGCCCAAAGAGGTTAAATTAGTCTTCTCATTTCTAAAAGCTCATTGGTAGTTATCAGAATCCCAACAGGAAACGGGATAGTTTGAGGTAGCTTTATTTACAAAGAAGACTAATGGCAAAGGTATGGAAGGGGTATAGGAAAGCTTCAAGGGATTGTGCAGGAATTTGGGATTAGCAACTTCAGAGCTGTCAGCATTTCCAGGTGCCAAAGAACAAGGTGAAGGACAGTTAGGAGACTCTGAAAGAAAGTAAGTCCTGTAGGATCTGCCACCTTGAGAAGAGCAATGACTTCCTGTTGAGAAACATAGCCAGCCTGAGGCCACTCCTAGAGTCCCAATATCCTTCCTCTCTCAGATCCCCTGCTTGGACTCCCCATTGACCAACCCCAGTTGGTAAACAGAAAGCAAGGGAGCTCACTGATTTAGTTCATACAGATTAGTCTATGAGGCAGAGACTATGGGGTATGAATGGAGAGTGGATTTGGGAAAACTCAGGAACCGATGGCAAAGTCAGGATTTGAATTCATATTCTTACTCCTACTCCCCTGCCCTACCATCCATTCACATGTTTGCCTACATTCACAGATCTTATATTTACAGAAATACTTCATGGCCCAGGATGATGTTAGCTTCCTCTGGAGTGAATTTTGATTACCAAATGCCTGGAATTACCCTAATCCAATTTCAGGGTTTGAGCCTTTTTCCCGGGTTACGCAAATGTCTGGAGACATGGTTACTATCCAGGTAAAGGTCATTTCACTTCTAGTTCACCCTGACTTCTAGGTTATCTCATCCTTATTTTTGACTTTCCAGGTGTTGTAAAAAAACACACACAAAAAAAACACAAAAAGCAACAACAACAAAAAAAAACAGTTTAGCCTCTCAGCTGCTTAATTCAGATCCACAAAAATCGCCAGGCCAGAAGCAGCCCTGACTGTAGGCACACCCTCTGGATCCCTGCCCTCTCTTCCAGAATCTGGCCATATAGATTCACATGATCTCATTAGTTTTTTGATGCCTTTATTTTAATTATTATTATTTTTAAAATTTTGTCCATCATTCTTAGTCTTCTTCAGTGAGAGGGTTGATCAGAATTACCTAACCTGTCATAATCAGAAGGGGAAATCTCTCCTTGATATTCCTCCAGTTTTTTATTGGGACAATTTTCTGCCCTACCTGCAAGTGTTCTCAAAGTATCCCAAAGCCCATCTCTAAATGGAAAAGGGATGGGCCCTGACAGAGAATATAGTTCTGATCAGTAAACTTCAATTCTGCTGCCATGCCTTTTTCATGTATAAAGACGTCATAGAATCTTTATGATGTTATAATTCTATCATTTACCAACTGTTATTTAATCTTTGTCAAAAGATTCGGGAAGCCTGCAATTTGTGGATCTAAGCAACATGTTACCTCTCTATTTCCTTGGGTTCCTTTTTGCCCTGATGCAGAATGTCAATTTGTGAGCTAACAAAGAAATATAATCCCTTTGGTTCCTCCATTTATTAAAGCAATATAACCAGATAGTATTATATCTGATTTGTATTATTTTAGATTCTTCTGAAATGCTTTCCTTGAGTTAATAATTAATATTATCTTCTTGGCTTTTAAAAATATTAAACATAAATATGATTAATATATAATTAACATATATAATTTTTACAAACAAATCCATCTTCAATTGCATTGTATTGCCCAATGTCCTCTGTATCAGATACTATGTAGTAAAGTATAGAATTTAATGTCAGAAAAAGACTTGACTCTTCATATGAATATGTGTACTCTTACATGTTTTCTTTTTATTTTAGCAGCCAAAACACACAGAGCTAAGTTTAGCAATTAATTGAATTATGTATTTATATGTGTGCTTGATATCTCTTTTACTGGCTTCCTGATTGATTTCTTACAATTTAAAATTATATTCACCTTGTTTTGTACATAACTTTAAATACTTTTTAGAATTAAGAGTACAATACAATTATGTATATTGTATTCCCACTTATCTGAGGATACAAAGAAAGAGGCAAACTTGTCACATAAAACAAAAGCTAGCTAGCTAGGAGATCCTTGCCCATTTCAAGCTTGAAATTCACCATTTTGCTTCTTTGAGAACAAACCTGAGATGCCCTTTAGAAAAAATCGCTCCTTTGATCCAGACAAGTTGCAAACATGCGCATCCTCTGGGTGGTCCAATTAGAAAAATGCTTTCATTTCTCCAGATGGGCACCCTGGGCCAGCCTTGCAAGCTGAGGGCAGTCTGGGTACTGGCACCACATCTATCTCCTCTGCTTACACACAGGCCCCACATTTGCGTTGTAAGTTGAACCATCTGAATGTATGCATATTTGATTATCAGTTATAAAAATGGAAATTTCATGATTCAACCTGATAATATGCCATGTAAGTTTCATTAGCTAAACCATGCGATTTAGGTAGTGAGAGAGCCTTAGGACCAACTATGTACAAACAGTCTTTCAGCATTGCATTGGGGTTTGGGTGCCAGTAATCAATAAAATCTTTAAAATTATTAAATCAATTCAAAGTAAACTGAAGCAAGCAAAAATAAAAAGGTGGCTCTGAAAAGATCTAGAAGGGAAGCAGAGCTGAAATGGTCTAAAAAGTTATGGTTTTTAGAAAATACCTTTATATAACCTTAGATCTGTATGTAAAATGCTATTGAGAATTTAGGCATTTCAGTTTTCCAGACTTGATCCTAATGAATTTCCAGTGTTTATTTTTTTTGGGTCAGGATGGGATAGAGGATCATCTACTCCCGCAGGAGTTTGGAGGTTTGACAAGTCGTTGGAAATACTAAACGTTATATATCTATTATATTAGTAGCCCATCAACGTTGTTTTTGTTTTTGTTTCAGTACGGTTACTGATTCACTAAATACTTTTCTAATGACATCAAGTCCAAAAGCACATGTGGATAACATGGATTCCAATTGATATGAAGAGTATTAAGTATCCTTACTATAAACTCATTTCTATCAGTTTACAAACCTTTAGAAAAAGCTAATGTTACTTTGCTTCCTTGGGGATACAGTTGTGTAGCTACTAGGTGTTTTTTGTTTTTTTTTTTCTTATTACTGTTTTCTTCCTCATTTTAAGTCTTTACTACTCAACTGTTTCAGCCTTCCTTTTTTACCCAAGCTTGAACGTAATTTGAATTATTCTTCTATCTTTTTCATAGGACTCATTAATCTCAGTTCCTGGAGATGGGAAACCCCAAACCTGCCTACTTTATTTTCTTGCAATTTTCACTGGTTTTCCTAAAGATATAGCATTCTGGAGTTCTCTGAGAATTTACACCTCTATTTTTGCTCCCCAAATAAGTAGATACTTTTTGAATGCTCTTAAGCAATCCACATATTTTTTCTGCCTGTGGTGCAACTTAAAAAAACAGAAGAAGTCACTTAATTTTCCTCTTTCAACTGGCGGCTGATGATTTGCCGAATCTGGTATAGATCTAATCTTCTCAAGTAAGTATGTAGCATATGTGTGTGCTGGGGGGAGGTTAAGATCCTAAATGAGAATGTTAAATTTCTCAGCAGTTGAAGCTAATCAATTACTCATTAATGATAGTACAGCTGTTGGAAAACTTTAAATGAAAAGTATAGGCGCACATCTGATAAATTTAGCCTGCCAATTCCGGAGCGCCATTGTCACGAATAAAACACCCTCCCCAATTTAGGCCCCAGTTCCATAGCGCTGGTTGAAATCCTCCCGCTTTGCGCAACGCGGGCCTCCCGGCGCTGTCCCAATCATTTCAGGGCAGGCGGCGGTTCCAGACTGCGCTGCGGAGGCAGGGACCAGAGGAGGGCGCCGTGGCGGCGGTGAACGCTGTAAATGCCTCGAGGCTAGCTCAGAGGACCCGAGCATTCGCTAGAGAGACTATTTTTTTTTTTTTTCGTCATACTGTTGTCTCGTGCGCTCCGTGCTTCTGCCTACTCCAGATGTTCTTAGGTGGGGGCCTGGTTGGAGACGGCAGAGACCCTTGGTCCGGACAGCACTCTGGGCGCGATCAGTTTTGTCCTGGCTGGAGATTCCCAGCAGCGCCCTCCCCTGGGGCGGGCCCTGACTCTCGGTGCAGCGACGAGTGGGCGGCAAGAAGCCGGTGGCCCACAGCGTGAGCGGCTGCAAGGAGCGCTGAGACTCCAGCTGCAAGGCTGGCGCCGGGACCTAGCTGCCGCGGCGATCGGAAGAAAAAGGAGATCAGGGGAGGAAGAGGAAATAGAGCAGATGAAGGAGAACTGCCGTGGAGCAGCGAGGCGGATCCTTTCGGCTGCAGCTGCCGCTGTTCCGGGACGCAGCCGGGGGAGCGTGCCAGCTCGTAAGGTGCTGGCCAGGTAGCTCCCCACCCAGAGAACGCTCTTCCTGGCCCTTCCCAGAGCGCCTGGCACGGAAGCAGCCGGTGCCGCGCTCCTGGTGGCCGGGGCGCACCGCACCCCAAGAGCGGCGCCCTTGAGCTGCACCGCGGCGCAGGTTTGTGAGCGACTTGTTCGCCCGCCAAGAAAAGGAAGCGCTGTCCCTTCCAGCTCAACCCGGCTTCCCCACCCCTTGTACTCTACACCCTGCAGCGGGCGAGCGGAGCGGCGCGGCCACGGAGGCGCCGAGGAGGGGCGAGCCGCCGCCCGGCGGCGGCGTCCCTTCGGGGGAGAGGGCGGCTGAGAAGAGGCGGCGGCGCGGCGCGGAAGGCGCGACGCGCGATGGCAGCTGCTTAGCCCGGCGCGCGCGGAGCAGCCCCGAGCTGTGGCTGGCCAGACGGTGCGACTGGTCTGGGGACGCCGCCGCCGCTGCAGCCGGGCGGGGAGAGATGAGCACGGAGGCAGGCGAGGGCATCACTTTCTCCGTGCCACCTTTTGCCCCCTTGGGCCCCTGTGCCTTCGCTGAGGGCGGCAGCTGCCGGAGGGGAGGAGTGGTAGCCGAGGGCGAGGACAGCCAGCTACCACCGCCGCCACCGGGCAGCTTCTGGAACGTGGAGAATGCCGCCGCCCCTGGCACTGGGTGTCCCGCTGCCACCTCCGGGAGCAGCGCCACCCGGTGCCGGGGCAACTCTGGTGGCGGAGGCAGCCGACGGACCACAGTGGCATATGTGATCAACGAAGCGAGCCAGGGGCAGCTGGTGGTGGCTGAGAGCGAGGCCCTGCAGAGCCTGCGGGAGGCGTGCGAAACGGTGGGCGCCACGCTGGAGACCCTGCATTTTGGTAAACTGGACTTTGGGGAGACCACGGTGCTGGACCGTTTTTACAATGCAGGTGCGTGTGTAACCCTTTCCCATCCTCCTCTGTCCCTGGCCGTTGCAGGGGTTAAAAATATGTTTTTCTGGGCAGGAGAAAAATAATTTTCTGGGCAGCAGGAGTGCTTCCTACTTATTTACTTCTTGCCCCACCTTAGAGACAGAGAGCAGCGCTGCGCGACTGCTGCTGGCGCTCGCCGCTCTTGGGAGAGCGTGGGTGCTGGTGCAAAAGCCTGTGTGTATTTGTGCCAGAGACGGACTGACTCACCCACCCACCCACCCGCGCTGGAGCCCTGGGGTCCGTGTGGTCCTCATTCAGAACTTTTGTTCCTCAGCAGTGCGAGATACTGGCCCCAATCAGCCCTTCATTCAGTGTCTTGGTTTCTCTTGTGTTAGATTTGGCCCATATTTTCCTTCTATACCTACCTGTGACTGAGGTGATGGTTTTCATTTTTATTTGGGGGGGGGGCCTTTTTTTCTGTATAGTTTTGTGAGTACAGAAACCGTAACTTATGCCACACAGCCAGCTGCATGCATGTAGTGTGTCTGTATGAATTTGCATGTCATGTCATGATCGTCCCACCTCATGTTGCCTTAAGTGTAGTGGCTTGAATTTCCCATTTCTTATCAATTTGAACTTTTAAGTAATTACTTCCAAAAGTAATAACCTTATAACTTACACTAAACTTGTGTGGTATCTTTGTTAGGATTTCAGTGAAAGAACCAGGGTCTGTTTTTCATTACCCCATATGCCATGATGCGCTGGAAAGTGTATAATTTAACATTGTTTAAAATGCTAGTAGGCTTTCTTGACAGCTAAGACTAAATTGGTCATTAACGTGATTGCTAGCATGATCCATGAAAAAAATGTATTTTAACCTATCACAGATTTCAGAAAGTGTTGTAGTTCCAGTGACTGAAGCGATTAGCTATCTGTTAGCAAATGTTAGAAATAATAATGTTATTGAAACTAACCATTAGCACCCTGTATAACCAATATTGAACATATATGCGTACTTATTTTTATAAGTGTGGGCAGAAAATTTGATTTAATGGTGGTTTCAAACAATAAGGCTCTTGCATTTGTGATCACGTAAAAGGTCTTATATTCTAAACTTGTTTTCAGGTCTCCTTCTCTTCAGTCTTTTCAGAACACCTAAAGTAGGCTTATGTCAGTTTTGGAATTCAGTCAAAGCTGAGTATTTTAAGAACAAGAACTTCATGTTAAGGAAGCCAGACTAAATAAACTAGGACTTTCTGGTTCTGGTATTTTTTACAGTCTTGGTCTTCATAACTGAACATTAGTATAATATATTGTAGCTTGGTTCTTTGGGTGGCTTGCTAAAAAATGGCATAAACATAACTTTTCTAAAAATGAGCGCACTCTTACTTTTGGATCATAATTAGGAGGAAGCTTCGAAGAACTGAAACATGTGTGAAGGAAACACCCAGCCAAATAGTGTATTTTTACTCCACTGATAGGGCTCTGTGAAAATATCTTAAACTCTAAGCTGATTTGAAAGTCTTCTGTTAAGGCTCACTTACTGTTTATTCTCCAAATAGTGTCCCCAAGAAAGGGAGAAAGATTAGAAAGGACTGGACATCCAAACTGTATCTCATTTAATCCTCCACACTGGTGAAGGAAGTACCTACTTACTGTCTTTCTTAGGTGAGAAGACCAAGGGATCCAGAATTGGTCCCAGGACTCAGGTAGTAATTGGTCGGTGCTGGGAATCCACTTCTGACTCTAAAAGGTCATGCTTGCTGCCTCCATTTAGTTGAGCCTGATTTTCTCTGAGAGTCAAGAGAAGCTCTCTATCTTGGAATTATGTGACAGAGGATTGACAGGGACTTTGTGAGCCATTTTGGGGCAGTGTGCAATAGTGGGGAGAACTTGTTCTAGGAAGACCAGTGTTTGTAGGCCAGCTCTGTCCCATTCCACTGCTTCCATCATCCTGCACAGGTCCTAGTTTAACCCCTGCCTATGTGAGTGACGTGAACTCTGAACCTTCTCATTCAGCTTCAAAATGTGCCACGATGCAGATGGGTATCGGTTTTGTCCAAACCCTTTGTTTCCCTAACCTGAGTGTTTATGGTAGTAGAGGCTGCTGAGTTTAATGGTAGTAGAACTTCTCTTCTGATTTCTACGACAGCACTTGCTCCTCCTCCATCAGGATTCTGCAAATTTTTTTGTCAAGGGCCAGATGGTAAATATTTTAGACTCTGCAGGAGGTCTTTCTTACAACTATTCAATTCTGTGGTTGTTACAGGAGAGCAGCCATAAACAGTATCTAAACAAAAGATCTTGGCTGTAGTCCAATAAAACTTTATTAGTGGACACTGAAATTAGAATTTCATATAATTCACAAAATATTTTTAGAATTTTTTCCCCCAACCATTTAAAAACATAAAAACCATTCTTAGTTTGTAAGCTGTACGAAAACAGGCCTGGCAGGATTTTGGAGCCTGGGCCATGCTGACCTTTGCTGTACGTTCACCCCGCTCCCCTAGAAAGTGGAATCATTATGACATAGTGAAAAGAGCACTACCTCTCCACTTAGATCTGAGTTTTCATCCTGGCTCTGTTCTGAACCATGTAATTGTGAGCAAGGCCCTTCATCTCCTCCAAAGGCTTGTAAAACTGACCAGGGATGGAAGTGGAGGGGGAAATTGAACTGAATTTCTAAGATTCCCTCATGTAATCCTGTGAGTTTGCAAAGGCAAGGCAGCATGGTATGCTGGCGCAGAGAGCACTGGAACAAGAGTTTCAAGATCTGGATTCTGGTCCTTGGTTCTCTGATTGGAAGCAAGTCATTTAAAATCTCAGAAAAGAGTGGAGGGTTGGAATCATTGGTTTCTCAGATTCCCTGCAGCTTTCAAATTCTATACTTTAAAATGATAACATTATTAATGTAAAATGAATCATTTCAGTCCATACATTTATATATGCCATGTTCCTGGCCCCAGAAGTTCAGAGTTGGTGGGAGGGCTCTTTGAAAGTCTGGCTATAGCAAGAGGGTCCATACAGAATGCCTTGGGTGCCCAGGAAACAGATTTTAGAATCAGACTGGTGGGTGGGGCAGATTCAAAGGTGACACCTGAACTGAGATGGACCAGTAAGCAAGGGCAACTTGATGAGGGCCTCAATGTTTAAAAGGAATGTTGGTGTTCAAATAGCTCAATTTAATGGAATGGATAAGAACTTAAAGCTTGGTTGCATTTTTATACGCTTCCCCTGTCTATGTGTACTGGCATCTTTTTAAAGAATAGATTACAGTTAAAAGTTTTCCCTGATTTTCCCTGTTCGGTTATTATTAACTGTCATCTAGTTTGTTCTTTAACTGTACTTGTCACTCTCTCTTTCATTCCTGTTCTGAGGGGAAACTAATGTTCTATCAAAGCTTTTATGGAAATACATCATGTTTATATGTACAAGACGATATCACTCAGATGGCAAATGCCAAGCTAACATTTCCAGCCCCCTGCGTTGTAGGCAGTAAATCTCTGTAAAAGCTGAGAGGTGTCAGTGGTACAGATGTTAGTGCTCCAGAGCTGCTGCGTTTGGGTAGTCACACCCCCACCTGACAGGGTCTCAGATTTTTTCTTTTTATAAACGTCAGTTCTGTGAGGTGTACCCTAAATAAATAGACTTTATTCCCCCGTTTTGCTCATGAGAAAACTGAACCGTAAAGGTTATATTTGTTCACTCAGGTTAAATGATTTAAGGTTGCTGATTGGAACCAGCAGCACACTTTGCCTTAGAAACAGTATTCTAGATGGTGGTTAGATTCCGGGACTCACCTAGAAGAAGCCGTGTGAATAACTCAGTGTATTTGAAGTGTGAAACCCATCCACCATTTTAAACATTCGGGAAAATTATGTTCCTGAAACCTGGGACTTTGAATCCACTTGTCCTTGTGTTTAGAATCAGTAACTTTTGCTTTCATCTAGCTTCTGGTAGCGTCTCGGCCAGATGTAGGAACATAACTTTGGATCAGTGGTGATGAGAGGAGGGGCTGTGATGAGGCTGGGGACAAGGGAAGGGTTGGGAGTCTAGAGGAAGAGGAGGGAGGCTGGGCAGGGGAGAAGAAGGATACTCAGAAGGAGGAAGCCATGCCAACAGGGAATCCATTAACACTTTCTCCTCTTTCTACTTTCTACTCCTAGCCAGCTGTTTATGGCCCTTGACTTCCTGCAGATGTTAAGACCCAGGGACATTGGTCAGTTCAAGGCCACCTCTCTCCCTCTCAGTGGGCACAGGATTCGGTCAGCTGCCAGCTTCCCCTTTCCCTGCCATTTACATACGCCTGGGCCTTTTGCTTAGCCAGGCTCACTGCAGATTGCAATCTTACTTGGCTTTTTACCCGGTAGCAACAGTGGGTAACAGGGAAGAAACCCGTGTTGGTTGTAATTTTAAGAACTTAGCTGTTATATTTTAGTCTATATTACGGTCCCACTGTCTTTGGGCTTGTGATGAAAGTCACCCACTTAGGCCATGTCACTGGAGAGGCATCTGAACTTTCTGGGCCTTGGTTCCATTGCTCCCAGCACAGCTTCTTAGGAATTACAATCTTATGTGTTAAAAAAACAAACAAAACAAACATAACCTTTGTCTCCTGTCTAACTGAGACTAGGAAGTTCTTGAAAGTCTTCAAGCTCATTTATGCATTTTCTGCTTCTAAGTTCAGTGAGACTTTTATACATTAGGTCTCATATACTTTGAGAGGGAGAGCAAAGTCAGTATTTCCTAAATAGTGGTTCCCATGAGCCAGTTAAAAAAAAAAAAAATTGAAAGACTGACATGTGTTTTCGACATTTTATTTTTCCTATTAAGTTGACAACCAGCCATCTACTACCATAATTTCTTAAAAAAAAAAAAAAAAAAAAAAGCAGCATTATATTAGGGAAGGCATAACCTTAGAATAAAGAATAGTATTTTGCATACAGTAAATGTATGGAAAATTCATTATTTTCTTTCCCATTTCACCATGGATGAATGAAGACTTTATCGTGCCAATCAACGGAGCAGTGTTTGAGAACCTCTGATGTAAACCACCTTCCTGCCCCTTCCCACCATTCAGTCATTGTTTCTGCAAGGAAGAAACAAGCCTTAGCAAAAGTATCAAAAGAACAAACATGGACAAACTAATAAGGAAAAAGTCTGGTTAGGAAGGGATTAAAAAATATATCCCAATGGTGCCTCACATGTGGTTTTTCTCTGGCCTTTTGACTTTTTGCTGGCATGCCATTGGGGCAGCTGCTGCCCACCCCCTATGAACCCAAAGCACTGTTCGTCCTTTTGCTTTCTTGGAGGCAAAATTATAATTTTCCAGACAGAGCTTTACTAGAAAATTGGAAAAAAGTAAAACTAAAGAGAAAATTCCAAAGCCCAAAGTAAATTTGTTTGTAAAGCACCTGTTTCTTATGCTAAATAATCAACTACAGATTGTCATGACTGGCCTTGCTTCCCAGGATCCTGGGATCCTGGTTTCTTTCCTCAACACGTTCACGTGTGTTCTGCGTAAGACATTTATCAGTTGGTCGTTGAAGTTGGTTCTGCTTCTAGCATGGTCTTGTCTCACCTGTGGCCTTGGTGGTACCAGCCTTCTGGGAATTCTCTGCTACAGGTCACTCCCTCTCTGGTGTTTATAGGGACTGTCCTTGCGTCCTCTTTTGGAGACCTGATTAGAGGCTCATTCAGTTCTTGTTTCTGGTTGGCAGGACAAAGTTGGTTCACAGCTTCTTTGTGAGATTGACAAGCACAAAGGCCAGTGAGTGTGCCAATCTCTCTAACAGTTAGCAACTGTGTTTGCTTTCCAAGTAAGTTGTCCCACATGGTTGCTTCAAACACCACCCTACTCCACATGGGGCAAGATGAGAGTTGAGAATGTGGTAAGTGAGGTGGGAGTGGACAGTTGCAGAAACCCACAGCTATGTGGATATCAGGAAGAAACCAGAAACCCACAGCCTTGGAAAAGGTATGTCAAAAACAGCTTTGCTGTCCCATAATTTGGGTATAGGTAAGTGGGGAAACTGGCTGTCTTTAAGAAAGTGACCCTTATTTTCAGGGAGTGAAATTAATTTTGCAAATCTTATTAGTGGCATGAAAGAAAGAAAAAAGGAAAGAAAAACAATTATTAATTATTTAAAAACCCACTGCTGATTTTAATACCTTGGCTTCCTAAGTTGTTTTAATATACTGGCTTTCCTCTCTGACTGGAGATGCCGACTAAAGATGTTGATCAAAATATGTGCCAGATTATTGGAGAAGGACAAAGGGTATGAGATAAAGCTGAGTTTCAAAGTTGTGTCTAATCCAAAAAAATTTTGAAGTGAGTGCTTACATTTTATGAGTTTTATTTTGTAGTGTGTGTGTGGTAACATGAAAGGAAACATGAAAGATATATAACCCAGGCTACACTGTGGTAATTTTCTTAGGAGAGAAAATATTAGTGTTAACAGCATCTCCTACTGAAAATCATAGCAGAGCAGATCTGTGTTACTTAAATGCCACAGAAATTGTACAGGGTAAGAGTAAACATTCCATAAAAAGCAAACCTTTTCTGTTACAGTAGGTAATCAACAATGAAGAGCGCAATTGCCTTCGGTATATGATTCATACAGGAAGGAAGTTATATTCCTTTGTACAGCAAATCTCTAAAAATGGTTGTGACCAATTATATCAGTATTTTCCAACACTTTTAGTCTCTTCTAAGAACTCTTAAGAAACAGAAACATGGGGAAAGCTGCCCTAGTGAATGTCAGGCTGTCTGTTCATTGACTCCAAGCCATATAAAACCAAGTACGTGCTTAAGCCAGAGAATTTGTCCTCCTTCAAAAATCTTGGTTACCCCTCCTATTTCTTATTTAAAAATTATTTAAGGAGAATAAGTAATCCCAGGTGTTTGCGTGTCAAACTACTCCTTAATGTCACATTCAAGTTTCCTAATATGTTTGTTGTGACAAATCTCTCTTAAACCCGAGGCAGCCAGGAACAGGGGTGGGATTCCTGCTCTCCAAGGGCCATGGCTTTTACCTACAGCTAGGTATTTCCCAATTTATAGTTTGGTCAAACTGGGGTGCAGGTGATTTTATGTGGCTAGATGAGAATAACATAAATGTATGTTGTTCTGTGCAGTGTAGTACTCTTTTGATCATCTTATTACCTCCATACAATAAGTAGATGTGGCAGTGTAATTATCTATATTTGACAGGTGAGGAAACTCCTCTGTGGACAGGGGATGTGAGTTGGCCAGAATTAATCAAATGGTTGAGTAGGAATCCAGCTCAGGTCTTCTGACTTCCAACTAATTCAGGTGTTTTCCCTACTACACCACACTTTTCCCCCCGCGGTGAAAAAATTTTGAAGCACATACGCTGTTCAAGAGGAGCAGTTGTGACATCTAGGTCCATGTAGCGTTATTATGAGAAAAAGTCATGGTCATGACACTTAGGTTCTGGTGCCCTCTTGCTAATGAATTTCACTGATTTCTTGTTAACAGGCTTGTAAAGTTATCCATCAAAAACCGGACTTTGTCATTTTTCTGTCAATACCAACGGAGGAGCCTACAGCCCAGGCTGAGTCCTGGTTGCCAGTTGCTTGGCCTGGAGCTATAAATCGGGCTTTCTCCAGACAAGTCTTAGGCTATTTTCTGGGCATGGTAGTGAGATGGACTGCCACACGACAGACTAAGCCTTTCTCTGGAGTGAGCCAGAGAGCTGGGTTGACAACACAGCCTAGAGATATTTCCTTTCCTTTCCTCGTGAGTCTGCTTTGCCTTCCCCTCATGTCAGAGTATATTCCCAGTACTTCAGTTCCCTGCCTCTTCCGTAGATGCAGTGGAGAACAGCCGAAGAGAAGCAGGCATTAATCTGCGGGAGAATGGAAGCTCATACCACATATCTGTTTCCATGGGAAAAGGGATGCTAAGGAAGGAGTCAGGAGGAGCTCCCCATTTTCCCGGCCCAACTAATTCTTTTTTTAAAAAAAGCCATTAAAAAAAATTTAAGATATGAAGCATTTCAGTCATAAAGTACATAAAATAGTATATAGCATTAATGCATTCACTACCTAAATATAATAGCTGTTAAAATTTTTGACACTGTTTCACTTCTCTTTCTCTTTTAGAGAAATAAATTATTATTATAATATTTAATTATTAGAATAATAAATTATTCTGGACAAAATCAAAATTGCCTTTCTACCACACCAAATTTCCTTCCAGGGAAAGTGCTTATTTCATCAGCAGTGCTAAATTATAATTTTCAAACATCTCAAATGGCTCTCTACAAATGTCAAACATTTAATTTAATCAACTCTTATTTATTGGGAAAACCAATAAGATATTAAAAGCCATTCAAAGGAGAATTTGAAGAGCAGATATAATACACTCACACACACACAATCAGGGATGCTGAAATAAATTTGCTAATAGATGTAAAACTAACTAATGTCAGTAAGGCAATTCTGTAAATATAGATGTTGGAGGTATCTTTTCTACAGGGCAGAAATCAATGTATCTCTACTAAACAATGTTCATTTGTATTGCTGTGGACAAAAATTGTTTTCATTGTTCTCAGTTTTCACAACTTAACGTTTGTCCCAACAGCATTGTAAAGTGTTCCTATTAATAGAAGGACAATCAAAGGTGCACATCCTTGAAAATCAGGTAGTTCCCAGAAAGTGCACCACACAAAGCCTAGTCCTCCACTGAAAGGATACCCACTACTCTCTTTTGCCCATTTCCAAGTCTTTGAAAACTTTTCTTCACAGTTGATCCTTCTCTGCAGGCTCTATGCCTGTGTTTTTCTCAAGTGCTCTTACCCAAACTGATTTATTAAAGGCCTGTTTTCTTTTCTCAGCCACTCTGCCATCGGAAGCTGTGATCGCCCTGAGAGGGTCCCAGAATACCTTGTTTTAGCCAGGTATCCTAATTATAGTTGTTTCAGGTCAGGAAACAGGTACAAATTGGATAGTAGGGTGTCTGTCACCTAGGTTTTGCACCAGAACCTAGGTGTACATCTGTTTAAAATCAGATAGTTCCCAGAGAGTGGCTCGGTCAGAATCAAGTCTGAAATATGCCGGTGGGGTACCTGCAGTGTCCACAAACCCAGCTTCATTTTTGTACTAGGAAATCATGATCATTACTAGTGGGAATTTCAGTTGTCTAGACTGCTCCAAATAGGTTTATTTGTTGAAGAAAAAAATCTTTATAATATTTTAGAGGGCTGGTAAATTTCTGTAAAATTCCACATGACAAATATATTACTTTGGTCTTGTAATTTAAGGCAGAATACCCAAATGAGCAACATGTATTACTATACATGGTGCTGTACCAATTGCTGTACATGCCTGATTTTATTCAATCTTTAAAACAGCTTTATGAGGCAGATAGCCTCAGTAGGTCAGTTTTACACATGGAGTAACTGAGAGCCTGTAAGAGTTATCAACTTTCCCAGTCACATGGCTATAACTTTTGAACCTAAGACTGATTCCAGAGTCTGTTCATGTATAAGTATGTGCTCCTATCTCCCAGAAATACATTTTCTATTTGAAAACATTATTATTAATACTGTAACCATGGTTACAGTCTTATCAGTCAACATTTGTTGACTATATAGAATATTTCTTTCTAAGGTCTGCACAAAATTAAGTTAACAGAGTGCAATTTCTGCCTTTTATGATCTTACAGTCTACCCATTGAGTTCAATAATTTAGTAAATAATTATTGGGAGCCTACCAGGTAATGCTTTAAGTAGTGAATGAGTAAAAGAATCCAAGGGAATTTTTTTTAAGGACTTTATAATGTGCGTGATTTCATTGACCTGTATGCTTGAGGACATTTATTCCTGCTAGAATAGAGGTGAACATGCATTGAAAATAAAAATCTCATACACCGATAAACTACATGCATACACCGGGAGCGTTAGGCGCCCCACTTTATTTTCATATGAAACCAATATCATATTGAAAATTATTTAAATCAATTCCCAGACTTTATTAAAATCCTTTAAGATCTTTTATAAATATTGAAAAGATCTCATTAAATTGTCTTCCAAGGGGGTATTATAATTCTTTAATGAATAATTATTTTTATATTGACTTTTATGGAAGCAAATGGAGTTATTACCTGAGACTTGGAAACGTTTTTCTTATATATTGTTTTTCTAGTAGTAGAATTTGAGCTGTATGTAAATGCTCTTCAGTTTGTGAAAAAAAATCTAGGCTGTTTTAGATAATTGAAATATGCCAACAACACAATTTCAATTTATATCCTTTAGGCCTAGAGTCCATAATTATGTTGCTTGCCTGCTTATGTTGCCATAATTATGTTGCTGATTGCTGGAGTGTACGGTTCTTGGTTGACAGCAGATAGCCAACCTGAATCCCTAGTTATGGAATGGCTGGGCCAGAATGAGAATAGTAAACAAGCAAAATTCCATTTAGATAATGGAATCTAAATGGTACTTGGATACATTGTAGATGCAGAACCATATCTATATGATGGTATACATAAAAATATGACTAAAGTTGAACTCTGAGCTAACTTGGAAGATTCTAAACAACATTTATGAATTATAGTTTCCATAATATGTCTAATTATTTTTGGGTCACATACATACAGTTGATCTACATTAGCTCTACCAAGACAATTCCTGGATTTTTAGCATTTGGCCTTGGGAAACTAGTTTTGGTTGATTCCAGTAAATACTCAGACATTCATATCTGGACAGTAAGCTTTTAGTTTTTCAAAATACTTCTGGTCAGTTTCAAAAAAAATGCATGCTGGTCTTGTGTTTACTGTTTATATATTATCAGAATAAGAAAGGGTTTGCAAACAATCTAGAAGGTCAAGGAATCTGGCTTTAAAACTGTGTGTGTGTGTGTGTGTGTGTGTGTGTGTGTGTATTATTAGTTGCAAAGCATAGTTGGGGTATAAATTGCTTGGCCTGACCTAGTGAAATTAGAGAATAATGTTGTAGCTTGCACGTGAATTATGACAGGAATAGTTGGCTTGACTTTTCTTGCCAAGCAACTTAATGCTGCCAATATTTTATGTGCTTAAACTATACTTGGCAGTAAATCTTAAATGAAATTGGAAAGGAAGTGCTGGCCTAAACTCTTAACAGAGTCCTAGACTGTTCTTTCCCTTATAAAATCAGTAGTGTAGAAAAATCATTTAATCATTAAATATGACACATGACTGAGTTACCCAAGGGCTGATCCTGCTGTGTTTATTAGAATGAGTGTCGACCTGCAGATTTGCCTTATATTTGTTTCCAAAGTCTGAAACTAAGAGTTGTCAGCGTTATGAAATCTTTCCATAGTCAATTGTGTATTTGACTTCACATTTAATTTCTAGGAGTGTTTTGTTAGTGTTTACTAGTCCTTTTAGCATATATTCAAAAGAGTGGCACACCTGTGTCATAGGTGTTAATTTTGATTAATTTATGTCACACTGACATACTAATTAAGAAGGCAAATTACAGGAGCATTTAAAAGCTGCTAACATGTGTAAATATTCATCAGTGTTCATTACTGACAGGGAATGGCTTGCCTGGATTTACGGGAAATTTAAAAGTTCAGACAGACTCCTCTGTTTTTTATTCTTTGTTTAGGAAAACAGAAGGTACTAAAACGGTAGCTAGCTCCCAGCAAGAATTTGTAGGTAACTGAGATTAAGTAACCTTCATAGAGTTTTATGATTACATTTATAACTGTCATTACCTAAGGCTCATTTGATGCCCATTTATGAAATCTTTGAGAAGATAAAAACCTTGATATCATATGAGTGACACTTCTATTTCAGCCAAATCTCTTTATACTTGAAACCAAATTTAAGATATTGATGTACCTCCCTGGTTTGCCTCCATTGTTAAGACACATGTTTTTAATCTTTGGTGAAATGTAGATAAGTAATAAAAAAGGGCTGCCTCACAATTTCCAAACTTCACGGAGCTCAGGACTCTGCATTTAGTTAGGTTATATTAAAGAAGCAGGTTTCATCTTGTTAAATATAGAGTGGGCATTCTTCTTGATGGATAGTCTTTTGATTAGCTTGGATTGTAGCTTCTTCTCATTCCCTATTTTTATTTATTTTTAATCTGGAATAGTCCAAGAAGGGCCAGACTCCACCCACAAATGGTCCCAGAAGCAAGTGAGTTGTTCACATAAAAGCTGTAGCCACTGTGTTGTGACTTCGGAATTTTGAAGCAAAACTATATTATGGCTTATATATGTTGCTGTGCCTTAATTTTCCCAGACCACTGCTATTCAGTAGGTTTGTACTTTTCTCTGAAAATATTATTAGACATTGAAATAAGTTTGCAGAGGCTTATGTATGAAGCAACCATACTTTTTCTATTTTTAAATTCTACTTTTTTGGGCTTGTTGTTTTTTGATTTGTTAGGAGCGTAAGAGCATGTTACCTAAACAGAGCTCTGTGCCAGAGGATAAGCCACATTTAATTTGAGAAGGTTTTCTGAGAACATTAAATGAAAAATAAGCTATGATTGGAAGATCCAAGGCCCTAATCTGCTTTCAGTTTCCAGTTATCTGGTCTACCTGCTGAAAGCTCAATTTACAACTTGGACTGGGTTATAAGTTTCTGATGACTTTATAGTTAGTCTATGACTATTACCTTTTCAAGACTTGTAATTGTCCCCTTCAGCCACAGAAGACAGTATTGTTCAGCCTTTGAGCCACAATATGTACCCAATATGTTGTCACCTCGAAATTCCTTCCTGAATCTACCATATTGCATAGTTATTTATAAGCTTACGCTTAGCATTCCTTTTCATTTAAACTAAGAATAACCATGGAAGTATTTGTCTTTCTATTTTTATTCTCTCTTTAAGATCTGTGTAATTTTTTTATTGCATGTTTATGTTAGTTACTTCTTTTACTTATCTATTACCTCTTAAAATAATCCTTTAAAAGCTATTAAATAAGTCTTGATTTAAGATTCATTTTTTTCAGTGCATACTTGATTCTTTGGGGGGGATATAAAAAAAGGAAAAACTCTTGCTCCATAAATCTTGCTGCATAATCTGTGACGTGATTAAGAAGGAACAACTGAAAAAGTCAAGTCCAATGTTGTAGCTTGAGAAATCCTTTATTAGAAAGGTCTGACATAGAAGGAGCAGTTTCAGGTACTTTAAAGGATCATTACACTGTAATTCCATGTCTCTTTTCCTTGTCCATCTTGTTTATCCTGTATCTCTAGTATCTCATTTCGTGCTTGGCACGTAATAGGCCCTTGATGGATGTTGATGGACGTGAATGTGTGAGTATGGCACTTTCTCCTCCTGGTATTTCAGTTATTGGTTTTGATGTCTGTCTTTCCTGCTTAAGTGTGAGGTAAGCTCCTAGATGGGAAAGATCACATTGCATGGATCTTGACATCCCCCAGGTCTCCGTATGTATGCTTGACCTGTAGATCACACTTAATGATGCTCATAGAATAAACTTCAATGACATCCACCCTTCCCCTGAGGGACTCACAGTCTGGTACAGAGCAGCCTATAAACATATGGTAGGTTGTGCTGACTGTTATATGGGAGGTTTATATGTTTGTGCTTCGAGAAAACAAATGACAGGATTCTTCTGGGGAAGAAAGGAGTGTGGAGGAGGGTGGTTAAGGCTTTGGACAGGAGATGACGTTTGAATTTATTTTTTATGAGGTATAATTGTCATATACCATTATATTAGTCTCAGGTGTACAACATAATGAGTCGATATTTGTATACATTACAAAATGATCACCACATTGGGTTTTGAGGGATAATAGTGAAAGCACTTATATGCTAGCCATTGTAAATTATAAGAATAAATAAGTCTCCCCATTGGAAAAGAGAATCAAAAGAAAGCCTATGATGGAACCGAGAAAACACCAGCATTTAAAGATGGACAGAAGTATGCATCAAGTAGTGAGAAAGGGAAGTGGTCAGGAGGTAGGACAGGGGATAGGGAAAGTTCAGAGAGAGGGAGAGAGAGTGAGTTAGCTGAAAGCCACCTAAAGAGGACTTGTCAGAAGGTCAGTACAGTTGGAAGTTTCAGACAAATAACTGGACTTGGAGATTGGACAGTCCCTGCTAATGGCCAGAGCGGTTTCAAGAAAGCAGGTGGTGGCAGCTGTCCCCGGGTAGTGTCTTGAGTAATTGCTGGTGAACATCAGGAGGCATATAACAAAGAGTATTATATAAAGAAATGTGCTGGTGAGAGAAACAGAAAGAGAAGGCAGTCACAGGAGCAGCACACTCCGCTCCTGCTCCCCGGATAAGGCACCTTGCCTGCTCCTGCCAGGATTTATGCCTTAGAGACGGGGTAAGATCAGTAAGCCTCTGTGGACTCACGTGTTATTTAGTATCGTTTCTGTGGGAGAGGGGAGAACAAATTCCCAACCACTTTCTTCCAGAAAGAACTTTTGGAGCATCACCCTTTGTAAATGCCCTTGTTTTCTTAGTAATTGGAATTGGCTAAGATAGAATTGCTTTTTCTTTTGAGGTTCAGTAACTCAGATCAATTTGAATTCACAGTGCTACAGCATAAATTGAGGGTCCTTTTTTGGTTGAACTCAGTGTGCAGAAGTGTAGGGCTTTTTCAGGAAGTGAAAGTGTTCACTAAGGAAAGGGATTACTCTGGCTAGATAATTTTTTCATTCACCTATCTCCAGTGTCGAATTTCACAGGCTTTTGAAACCTAAGGAATAAGAACTGGGACCAAACATGCTTTTAGTATTTTCTCAGCCACTTAAAACACTTCATTGCTTATAATACTGGCCACTTATAAGTAAAAATAATTCTTTTTTTTTAAATTAGATTCTTTGTTGTTTTTTATTTTTTTTTATTAGTTTCAGGTGTACAAAACAATGTACTAGTTAGATATTTATCATTTATATCCCTCACACAGTGACAACCTTCCTCTCCCCATCCACTACCCCTCTGACATCGCAAACAGCCATTACATTTCCACTGTCTCTATTCCTCTATTCCTAATGCTGTACTCCGCTTCTTGTAAAAAAAAAAAAAAAAAGTATATATATATATATATATATATATATATATATATATATATAAACTTGTAGTTGACATTCATTATTGTTCAGCTTCAGCTTCAGGTGTACAGTGCAGTGATCAGGCATCTACATCATCCATGAGGCAGTTTCCCTAATAAGTGTCCATCGGATACCCTACAAAATCTTTACAACATTATTAATTACATTCCCCAAATTGATTTTTGTATCCCCGTGGTAATCTTGTGGTTACCGATTGTGCTTTCTAATCCCCTCACCTTCCCCCTTATCCCTCCCCCTCCCATCTAGCAACCACAATTTTTCCTCTATGTCTCTGAGACTGTTTCTTATTAGTTCATTCATTTATTCTTTTCTTTAGATTCCACATGTAAGTGAGATCGTATGGTATTTGTCTTTCTCTGTCTGACTTATTTCACTTAGCATAATGTTCTCTAGGTCCATCCATATTGTTGCAGCACTATACACAATAGCCAAGACATGGAAACAACTGAAATGCTCATCGATAGACGACTGGATTAAGAGACTGTGGTACCTTTATACAATGGAATATTATGCAGCCATAAAGAAGAATATATTACCATTTGCAACCAATGGTTCAGTTTTAAAAAGACATATTTTTGCTTAGTGAGCATCTCACTTTGTAAACGTACAGAGGGAGCACATTTTTTCAAAATTTTGATTGCATTTTAGGCTTTCTGACTAGATTGCTGAAATAAACCCTGGATTAAGTTGAAGGTACTCTCACTGGTATACATGCTCACTCATTTGTATTCATTGTCTGTCCAAAAGAAGGAAACCCCTCAACCCCCCCAACCCCCCAAAAAATCTTATCTGAATAGTTAATATTGTTTTACTGGCTTATCTGGAATCAGCTCCCTTCAGCCTTATCTTTTGAACCCGCTGCATACAGAAAACATAGTAGTGGCTAAAGTTTCATATGCCCCACTTAACAGAGTAGGTAGGAGAGGGCAGGAACAAAACACCTTTGCCTTAGAAACATTTGGTGTATCTAAGGGTGACTTTAATAAGGACCAGAACCTACCTGTCTCCCCTTTTTTTTATTTTTATTCTTTTTATTTAAGTAATAGGAGACCATTATAGAACCAAACCATTTGAAATTCTATTTTAAAAATCAGTTCTCAGGGTGAAACTTGAATTTTCTGAAAGAGCATTTTCCCAGGAACATCTTTTTAAATATTGGGTTGTCGAGATAGTCCAGAATCATCTTTGGTGGTAGTTATAATCAGGGTAATTATAATAAAAGGATTCGGGTAGAAAGGTTTAGTTGCACAGTTTTCTAGCAGCAATGGGGGATCATCAGCTAGGTTTCATTCCTTTCGTTCCTGTGAAATGAACAGGATGCCCTTTTTGGGGTCAGATGTCTCTCCAGGATGTCTTTCTAGCTCAGATGTCCAGATCTGTAGGTTTAACCAGCTGCTGCACACTCCACACATGCTTGCTGGCACACAGGCACCTCAAAGTCATTTCCATGCCGAAATTCGTGCCTTTCTCTGGTTCCTAACGTTTCATTAAATGGCACCCAGTTTTCAAAACCAGAAGCCTTCTCTAGATTCCTTTAAAATAATCATGAATTGTATACATATTAATATCAGTCCTTTATTTTTCTAAATGTATTACATTATTTCTTGAGTTTGATGTTTATTAACATTTTATGTTAATTTTTGACACATTTTTATTAGTCAAAACTTTTATCATTTGTGAATTGTATTGCTTTTAAGTGCAGATTCTTGCTTCATATGCAGATCTGAGAATTACTAATTTGTGTTTTCTTCTGGAATTTATTTTGTTGTATGATGTAAGAAAAGTTAATGTTACCATATTCTGATACTATGATAAAAGGAACCAACTTGTGAGCTATGTAAAATTTATAAAACATAACATTTCTTTAACTAGCACTTACTATTTGTTCATGGCATGGTTTGAACTATGTCAGTTACTTGTACAAATGGTCTCCCTCCCTAATAAGGATCATACAGAAGATACCTCAAGCTTTTCTACTTTGCTAGTGTTGTTATATAAACATCAGTTACTGTACTGTATTGTAAAATTGTAATATAATTCTGTTGGGGGGGGGCTGAGCTTCTCCTTTTACCAAATTCCCCCAGCCCATTCCTTGTGTGTGTGTGGTGGGGGAAGATACCCCCCAGATGGCCTCCCCTTTCCTTGGGGGAAGAGGAAAACTTGTAACAGTCATTTAGTTATGTTTAGTGTAGCACAGTGATATGCTTAGGAGCTACTTATGTATGTAGGAGCTGCCTGCTTTACACCTCCCTGCTTTCCTCATTCATTCATTCATTCATTCATTCATTCATACATTCATTCATACATTCATTCATTCATACATAAACACAGTCATTCAAAAAACATTGGTTGGGTCTGTATCATGTGCCAGACATTGGGGATAGAAAGTATTAATATCTGTGACATGGGCCCTGCTCACAGAATCCTCAGGTGGTGGTCTTATTCTTCTATTTCCTCACTATTTGTTGTTCTATTTACTATTACCTCCTCCCGCTTCTGTATATCTCTTTCTGGTTTTTTAAATCTGTTTTTCAAATTGAGGTGTAACTCATATACCGTAAGTTCACTCTTTTAAAATATATAATTCAGTGGATTTTAATAGATTCACAGTGTGTGCAGCCATCACCAGTGTTTAATTCGAGAACATTTTCATCAGCTCAACTATGAATTCTGTATCCCTTCGTGGTCACTCCCCTTATCTCCCTCCCCCAGCTCCAAGCAACTACTGTTCTGCTTTCTGTCTCCATAAATTTGCCCAATCTAGATATTTCGTATAAGTGGAATCATACAATATGTGGCATTTTGTGGTTGGCTTCTTTCACATTGCTTAATGTCTTCAACTTACATGAATGTTGTAACAAGTATCTTTTATTCCTTTTTCTGGCTGAATACTCTTCCATATGTTGGTACACAATACATTTTGTTTATCCATTCATCACTTTATGGGTATTTGGGTTGTTTCCACTTTTTGGTTGTTACGAATAAAGCTACAATATACAAGTTATTATGAATAGAGCTGAATATACAAGTTTTGGTTTGGACACATGTTTTCAATTCTCTTGGCTATATTCCTAGGAGTGGAATGGCTGGCTCATATGGTAACTCTATGTTTAACTTTTTGAGGAGCCGCTAAATCATTTTCTAAAGTGGATGTACCATTTTCTGGTACCACCAACAATGTTTGAGGGCTCCAATTTATGCACATCCTAACTAATGCTGTTATTGTCGGTCTTTTTTATTCTAGATATCCTGGTGGGTGTGAAGTGGTATCTCATTGTGTTTTTGATTTGCATTTCGCTAATGACTAATGATGTTGAACATCTCTTCATATGCTTATTGGCCATTTGTATATCTTCTTTGGAGAACCGTCTTTAAGATCTTTTGCCCATTTTAAAATTTGTCTTTTTGTTGTTGAGTTGTAATAGCTTGTTACATATACTGCATATAACTCTTTTATCAGGTACATGATTTACAAATGTTTTCTCACATTTAAGGGTTGTTTTTTCATTTTCTTTATAGTGTCATTGGAAGCACAAAGGTTTTAATTTTGATGAAGTTCAGTTTATCTGTCTTTCTTTTGTTACTCGTACTTTTGGTGTCTTATATAAGAAACCATTGCCCAATCTAAGAAGGTCATGAAGATTTACACCTATGTTTTCTTCCAAGTGTTTTGTAGTTTTTGCTCTTGATTATAGGTCATTGATCCATTTTGAGTTAATTTTTATTGATCATGTAAACTTCATTCTTTTGTTTGCAGATATCCAGTTGCCTCAGCATCATTTGTTGAAAAGACCATTCATTCTTTTACTATTGAATTTTCTTGGAACCCTTTTCAAAAATCAATTCACTATGAATATAATAGGAGTTTATTTCTCAGTTCTGCTCTGTTGATCTATATGTTTATCCTTACGCCAGTACCACATAGTCTTGGTTACTTTAGCTTTATATTAAGTTTGGAAAAGGAAGGAACTTTAAAAAGGAAGTATGAGACTTCCAACTTTGTTCTTTTTCAAGACTATTTGGTTCTCTTGTTATTTCCATATGAATTTTAGGCTTGTTAATTTCCACAAAAAGACAGTTGGGTCTTCTTCCTATTTTTAACTGTCCGTGATATTCTGTCCTTTCTCATTAAAATTGTTTCCTTCCTATTTCTCTTCTATGACAGCTGGTCTCAACTTTTGCTTTTTATTTATTGCCTATTGTACTGATTAGTGAACCATAGATTGCAGTTTTCAGGTTTTGGTATTTATTGTCATTTATCACACCCAGGGGTGGGTGGATTTTCCTTCCTCCCTTCCTCCATCCCTTCCTTCCTCCATTTCTTCCCTCCTTTTTCTCTCTCCTTTCTCTTTTCCTTCCTCCCTCCTTCCCTTCCTTTCTTTCTCTTTCCTTCCTATGGGTTTGACACTTATCAGAATTGTGGGTATGACTTCAGAATAAATGAGAATCACTACTTACCTTTGTTTGCTTATTACCTAAAATTTAAATACTTGAACATGAACAGTCATAAATTTCTTGAAAGGGTTATTGTGGTGATAAACTTGTCCCTTGAGATTTGGCTTCTTACACAAAATATAGAAAATTTGATTTTTATAAGAAAAAAAAATCTTACTGAAAATTTACTTTTCCTATAAAATCCTTATGAGTGCATGGTCTTTCTAAAAGTAATCCCAGTCTGTAAATATTTCCAGGGTGATGCATAGTTTAGCACTCTGTGTTTTGTTGGTGCAACATCTTACAGTTAAAATATTTGATGAAGAAATAGAGTTTATTACAGATGTAAATTGCCCGATATGGTCTTATGTTGGTCTAATTTGAAACCTTCTCTGAAGTGTTACCTTAACTTGGGCAATCACACTGTCATGCTCTTTGCTCTGGAAATCTTTTAATGACCTCTGTCCCCAGCCACGAATTTCAGCCTATTTATTTGTTGAGCCAGATATCCTGTTACCCAGTACCCTAAAACCCAGTTGTTGGCCTGCTGTGTCTGGTAATGAAGGGAATGAGTCAAACCCCCAGATACTCTACTGGTCCATCCATTATGATGAGTGAATCGAGGTAAAGCAAGTGTAGAAGATTGGAACAGCAAGGGTACAGCCTTGACCTACTTGGCTCTTAGATCAATCGTGCCCAGCTATTTCTGTTTGCACATTGTGAAGCGATCCCAGAGGTTATCCTCATGGGCTCTTTGCTGAGTTATTGCTTGGCCTTTTTCTGAGAGAGAAACGGGAGCTTCAGCTCAGAAATGTAACCCTGTAGAACAGTTGGTGCGAATGTGCAGGTGAGGTGTTTATGCAGCTGGTCTCTGACTACAACCTGTGGGGGTGGAGGGTGGCTTGAGTCCTGGTTTCACCGGCAGCTCCTGTGGTTTTATGCTGTACCAGAAAGATTCTTGCCCACCTCATGCCCTGTGGTGCAGCTGGGCTGGCTCTGTGAGGCTAGCTACCATTTCTGGGAACGTGGATAATCTGTATGTTCACAGTGGAGATTTATATCTTCACTGGACAGAGGAGTAGAAACAAGTTATGTCTCCCTAGTGAAGGAAGGGAAGCCACATATTGTAATGATCACAAGGGAACGGTGGCTCTGACAGACCTCTGTGTTTCAGTCTTGGCCGTGCCACTTACTGGTTCTGTGTTCTTACTTCTCCAAACTTTAGTCATTAAATCTAGAAAATGGAGGTCACAGCAGTCACTGCCTTATTGGCCTACTGAGAAGGTTAAATGGGATTGTGCATGTAAGGATTTTTGTACAGTCCCTGGCAGGTCATAAACTGCTGAAATAAAAATAACTTTAGAGATTGTTTCATTCAGTTCCTTATCGGAAGCATGAATCTACCAAAAAGGCTTTTAGATGTGCTTTTATTATGTTGTCATATTGCCCCATAAATTTTCTATTTTGGGGGAATCTAATGGTGACTTCTGAATTTTTATTAAGACACTATTTAAAGAGTTCTCCACTGCCTGGGCATTTAGTGGGATGAGATCCTGGAAGCAGATGTGTGGCATTAGTGATACCCAAAATGACAGATTTGCAGAGAGCTGAGAAGTGACCCCACAGTGTCAACATGTCCCAGCTTCTGAGATACGATGGGAAGAACACATGCTTTAGGGTCAAGAGATTTTCTTTGAGTTTCGGTTCTGCTTCTTACATATCTTGTCTGCAGTGAGAAAGCCTATATTTTCCCATTGTGTTGAAGATTAACTGAGAAAATATGAAAGGAGCAGGGACACAGTAGGTGCTTGGCCAACATTGATCTATTCACAGTGTTTATTTCTTGTTTTGGGAGGTCTATGTTTCCTCTTTCTGTTGCTGTGTAATGAACCACACAAAATGCAGTGGTTCCAAAGAACAATCTGTTGTTATCTCTCACAACTCAGTGGGTTGACTAGGTTCAGCTGGGTTGTCCTTCCATTTCCCATGAAGTTGGTTGGGGCCACAGTCATCTGGTGGCTGGACTGGACTGGACTCTCCGAGAAGGCTCCTTCCCGTGACTGGGTGTTGAGATGGGCTGTCTTCAGGGCCTCAGTTCTCTTCCTGTGGCCTCTTCACATGGCCATGCTGCCCTTCTCACGTGGTGTTTTTATTCTGACAGCGAGTGTCCTATGAGTGAGCGTTCCAAGAAGAAGGAAGTGGACGCTGTCAGTTCTCTTATGTTCCGATCTCAAAATTCTCAGAACATGACTCTTGCTGCCTTGTATTGGTCAGAGCAGTCCCAGTGCCAGCCTGGACTTCAGGAGAGGGCATGACTCCGTGGGGAGCGGGCACGGGCGTGCAGGGGTCAGGGATTAATAGTGGCCATCTTTGGAGACGTCTGCCCCAGTCTGAACGTTTTCTCATGCTGTACGTCATGTGGCTGTGCGCATGTGGAGGAGGCTTATCGCCAGGTCAGTAGCTCTGCCGGCTTCGCTGCCATCGGGTAACTAAGTCACTGAGGCCCGGGCCTCCAGTAGAGTCATTCGATTTTCAGAAAGAAACAATTAAAACTCAAAATGGAAAGTTCCTGAGTAGATTCAGCAAGAACATGCTTTACATGGAAAACAATTTTTCTTCCATAAGTTTTCAGCTTCTACAGAGATAGGACTGGTAGAAAATGTACTGTCAGGAGACTTTTTACTGTCTCTGAGGAGAACATGTGTCTGAAAGCTGTCCTATTTCCCCACATATTTGGACCTATTGGGATTAGATGGTTGAACAGGAGACGAAAGCTAAAGATTTAACCTGGATGGTGCTTACAGTGGAGAGGTAATGAATAATTTTGTGAAAATGATGTGTATACATCAAAGACTTCATCATAGCTGACTAGTTAGGCAAAAGAGTGGAGATTATTGTCTTTTTATACCTTAACTTTCATCCAAGACTCTCTACCCCATCTCAGCCTTGGGAATGGACAGAATTTGTCGTTTTTATCCTCTAGCTGTGCAGAGAGCAAGGTAGTGAAGGAGTGGGGTCCCAGAGTGGACCAGGTGGTAGCAATGACTATTAACCAAGAGACTCTGGACTTGGAAAGTGAAGGGGAATGGCCTTCCTTGAGAGTCAAGTGCAGATATGAGCATTGGTTCATGGGCTGGTGTCATCTATAGGCAACCTGCCTGCTCCTGAAGGAGTTTGCAGCCAGGATTAAAGTTTCCAGCGAGATAAAGAAAGTACAGGAAGTACTTTCTCTTGTATAATTTTCCTTGGTACTCCCCCCAGCCCTCCCACCCCCCCGTTTAATTCTACTTGACTTTAGAAATTCAACTAGAAGTGTCCGTTTCTTCTTTTGCTTTTCCTGATCTAAGCCCTCTTCCCACGTTACTCTCACACACCCTCTCTCTTATTTCTGTCCGTGGATTAGCTCAACCATGAGGAGCATGAGGCAAACTCTCGCCCGACTCTTTGCCCACAGAACACCTGAGAGTCATGTGCAAGCCTTGGCAGAGGGTTCTTGGCTGGGAATCCTATTCCATGTACTGTTTATATTTGGAAAAAGCATTGGTTCTACTTGGTGAACCAAATGTTTCCAGCTTTAATCTCACAAAGTTGGGAGCATTGTCCTTCTTTTTGCTCAGTCCCATACCCACTCCCTTCCCCATTTACTTCTGTCCCTTTCAACGTTTCTCTGCCTGGGCCATCAGTGTCGATTTTCCTTTCTGATTCTGGCCCCTTGCTCCAAGCTGACAGTGTTGTCCTTTGCTAATTATTAGGAACAAAAAGTACTTGCATGACTGTCGCGAAGGTCATGGATTTTAAATGCAAAAGAGGCCACAGAGTTAATTTTAAAATTCTTTTGTTTCTTTTTTCTAACATTTTGTTGGTGAACAAAGACAGTGTAGTAATCTTTAATTTTTTGGTGGAATTGATGACTGAGCCAGTCTCCCCCAAATGCATTCTTATGCCTGCCTTGACTCTCAAGAGGGCCACTTGGTGGCTCACCCTTCCGACCTTCCTTGTCCATCACTTCTCCTTGGTGCTGTCTGAGTAGTTGCTAAGAAATGGCTTTAGTGCCGTTTCCTGCTTAGGGCTACTGACCAGCTACAGAAGGAAACGTGTGCACACAGCATGCAGAGTCTGTGGAGGATTTCATCCATCCGCCTCATTGGCAACCCCTCTCACCCGCTCTCTGATTGGACCCTGACTCCTGGCTGCTTGCCATTTTTCCCTAGGAAGTCCAGCTCAGAATCTCTCCATTCTTGTGCACAAATGTCATTCTATGTTTGTTTTTCCATTTCTCTCTTTGAGGTGATGTAGTTGCTGGGCGCAAAGATTTGGGAAATGGGACCGATTCTTGTAGGCTCTGTCCTGCCTGGAATTAACTTGCCTCACTTCCTGGGGAACTCTTTTGCCTCTTCCTGGACAGCTCTGTGAACCTTCTCTCCTCAAAGCATCCCCACTCAGGCCACATACGCCCTCCTCTATCTGCCCACAGTGCCCAGTGCTTGCTGCTACTGCGTTTTAATAGCTGACCTCCCTGTTGAGACCATTCGTTTTGTTAGTTAGGTTAACCTCTGTTTTCTTCATATTTGTGTCCCCAGTTCTTGTACGTAATAGGTGTGCTCAATTAAGTATTTCTTGAAATAATAAATTTTAACAAATAATGCCATTCATTAAATTCCTTGAACATATGTGAATTAATGGTTTCATCATTTGCATAAGCAGTGCCTCATGTAAGAGCTTTATTCAGAAAATCTTTTGCCTTTTGTTCTAGTTATTGCTTTTGGCCAAAAAGGAGAGCTAATTCGTATGTAAAATGTTATATGCTTTGAAATGTCGTATAGGATTTACCAGTCTTAACTGCTTTTAAGTCCTGTATTGTTTTTTAAAGAAAAAAACCTAGGCTGATGACAAGTAGGTATAATATTGACTATTGATTATTCTTTGCTGTTTAAGCATGAGATTGCATGTTCGTGCCATCTTGTGACAATTAGAATATCCCAATGGGATAAGTTTTTAAAAATACTATGATGGCTCTTCCACAAGATGACAGACAATCAATTGAATAGTCCCGTGTGCGTTCTGTCCTGCTGTCCCTGGTATCTGTCAGAGCAGAATTCAAAAGTTAGGCAATAACTGTAGCCCCCTCTCTTGGCTTATTGCATTTGCTTCATTGGCACTTTTAGATATGTAAAAAAATAGGTAAAGTCAAAATGTGAGTAAAAATGTTATATTAGCTTATTTTCATTTCCCTTTTTAAGTTCTCTGGACTTTCCCCATGATTATAGTAGATAGAACATGTTCTTTGAAAATAGGGGATAGTTTGTAGATGGATAATTTTTTACTTACTCAAAACTTTTACTTTATGTATAGTTTGAGTATAAAGGCTAGTTTAGAAAATTTTCTTCTTTAAAGATCTTCTCAAGGCCGTATTATTCTTCAGTTACAATATGGATTTTTGTTATTGATTCTCACCTATTGTCAGCAGTGGAAAATTGGCACATTCACGAGTCAACTTCTTATTCATTTTTGTCCCTATTGTTCAGCTTAGTGGCTGGTGTATTATATTTACTTAGTAAAGACTTATTGAATAAAGGAGTAAATAAGTCTGTATAGAGGACAGTTTACTTTTAAAACCCTACACTTAATAAAGCTTTGGCATATAGAAACACAGGCAAAAACAGGATTCGTATTGTGAATGTAAGATGTGCAAAAACTCAAAACACATTTTTATTTTCTTAGAGGGACCGACAGTTTTAATCAAGGCAGAATACACTTAAACCTAATAATTGATTATAAATTATTTAAGTATAAATAAAGCCTGAATTTATGAATTTCCCAATTGCTTCCTGCTAGTCTCTCTTTGCTTTATTGATTTTTCTAAAGCTCAGGTAAGGGTGGGGCAAAAATGACTTGCTTCTAAAACCTGAGGATCTGGATTGACTCCCCACACCACAACTATTATTTGATGTGCCAATTGAAAATGGTTGAGAGAGTAGGTAGAATCCATGTTTGCTTTTTTTTCAAATGGGAAACAAAAAGGTATTATTATTTTTATTAGTTTAGAATCCTAGAAGAATGTCTCAGAGCATAAATTCAGAGCCTATTTAATTTTGGTTCAGTTTTCATCATATGTAAAGTTATAAGACTGTATTTAAATATCATGGGAACCTTATAAAATAATCAAAATAATAAAAATGAACAATTACAAAGCTTTGTTATGTAGTGATTTTTTGGTAAATTATGTGAGAATAAACTTTTCAAGGCAAAGCTTTTAAAATGCATGAAGATTATTTAGTTTTAAATTTTAATATGATATAATGACACTAATTTGCAGTGTATTTAAGTGAAAGTAAAATAAAAATAGTATTTGCTTCTAAATTACTAAAGAACCTAATGCAGTAAAATGTTTATATAAAAGTCTTACATTGGGTGCCTGTATTAAAGTAGGCTTCAGTTATTTACAAAAATACTATTACTTTAGTTCTGATACTTTCATATATTATAACATTTTACCACTTTAGTTTCATTTTTTGTGTTCTCTATTTTATATCTAAAATGTTCAGATATTTCAAGGTACAGGGGAAGTTTCTAAGATCTAAAACATGATTTCTCTGATTACTATGTCTAGTGAACTTTTAATTTTTCTAATAAGTAAACACAGTAGCAAAAGGGAATGTTGTTCATAGTTCAGACAAGAACATTTCCCATATCTGTGGTGCTTTCTGACTAGACAGACAACTCTTGTATAAATTCTTGCTTCCCACTACTAAAACATCTCCCTTGCCCTTATTTCCCCACACACCCAGCCCTGCCTCGTTTTTTCCTGTAAGTTATGTTGAAATTGAGATGCGGTTATAGTTGTATTTGGTCTGGATTCCTAAGGAATGCCACAGTCTTGCCCTGGAACTTATTTTCTTGAGAAATCCCAGAGGTAGGTATGTGGGTAGAAAATAAAGCAAGGCAAAGCATCTCTTGATTATTAAATGGGGCTCTGGCTCCAGATAACAGTACAAAATTCTGGGGAGCCAGGCTGGAGCCCTGAAGATCTCACCTGGGCTAGGTGGCTTGAATGGTCTATAACCAAAGCAGGTCAAAGAGCCCTCTTACCAATTTCTACCACAGCACTGAAACGTGAGTTTCTTTAGGTCTTATCACTTATTCAATGGAAGATGACAGAGACACTGGAGAATCAGAAGGAGCTTTGCTCAAAGCCTAGAGTGGCTCTGAAGAGAAAGCCCATGTATACACTTGAGAATCTCTTGAAAGAGTCTTGAGGTAACTCTTCCTGACAAGGTGGAAGAGGAAAAGGAGACCTTATCCATACACAGGACCAATAGCTCCTTCGAGGCTGACTCTCTGATAAAATTACTGAAAAAGTAGTCTCTGTTCTCCAACTCATGTCCTTCACCTAACTCTTACAGCTGTCTTTTCTCCTATCACTTAGAAATTGTCTACTGATGAATCAGCAGGGTCTTTAAACATCAACTCATCGTGTTTGGTGTTTGGTCTTTGGTGTTCATTCTCCTTAAGGAAGGTCTGACAACTCCCTTTTTCTTGAAGTGCTGTTCACTGGTTATTGAGCGTACCTGGGATATGAAGATGATACCTTAATTCAGGCTTCTCTAACAGAATACCTTAACCTGGATGGCTTAAACAACAAATGTTTATTACTCACAGTTCTGGAGGCGGGGAAGTCCCAAGATCAAGGCACTGGAAGATTTGGTGTCTGGTGAGGGCCTGGTTCCTGGTTCATAGATGGCTGTCTTCTCATAGATGGCTGCCCTCACATGGTGGAAAGGGAGAGAGAGCTTTTTAAGTTTTCTTTTATAAGGGCACTAATCCCATTCGTGAATGCTCCATGTTTATGACCTAATCACCTCCCAGAGACTCCATCTCCAAATACTATCACCTTGGGGATTAGGTTTTAACATACGAATTTGGGGTGGGTGGGGAGACACAAACATTCAGCCTGTAGTAAATGGGTACACCATGGGCAGTGTCCTTAACTTATAGGTACAGTCTAGTTGGAAAAACAGACATTCCAAAAGATCATTTCAGTGCTCTCTGGCGTAGCCATGCTGTTTATACCCATGCAAATGAGTTTGAAGTGTGTATTTCCAGCCCATTCTTGCCTCCTTAGCTCCATTTCCATATATCCAACTATATCCTGAATGAACAAGTATCTCTTTCAACCTCCCACTTAACATCATCATCTTCCCTCTGAAACCCTGTGTCCCTTTGCTAATCAGTGGTAGTCTTTCCTCTCCAGTCACGCAGACTGGAAACCTCCGTGTGCTCGTAGATTCCTTGCTCCTTGTTCCTCTGTTGGTTAATGAGTGCCTAATGCCAGCCTCTCTGGGTACAGGAAGTCACACAGTCCCAGAGTTAGAGTGGGGGCAGGATGTGTGTGGGAGGGTTTATCCAAGGAGACAGCCATTAAAAAATATCTTTTCAACGATTTAATTATAAGTTAAATGCTCAAAGGAAAGTGTAAAAGGCTCTGAGAGGGGGCCGCCCTTGTCTCAGGACCTAGGTAACAAGTGAGGGTGCTTTGAGTCAGGGAAGAGAGTTGCTGTGCATGAGGGTGCAGGAGGAAGCCAGGTGTGCAGAGGAGCTAGATGAGGCTGGGGAAAGAGGCAAGAGCAAAATGAGAGACTAAAGTTAGGGTGTTCCACCTTTTCCTAAGCCATGAAAGGTTTTCCATATAGGAGAAGGCCATTATCAGCCTAGCATTTTTAAAAAGAGGAATGTGAATATCATGTGTCAAATGGACTTGAGAAGGACACATAAGGAGGCCAGGTGGGCAGTATAGATGGAGAAAAGTAAATTGACTCAGCACGAACAACTGAGTGAATAGGATAATGGTTTCCCCAACATCCAGAGAATTCTAGGTCTTATCAATGGACCTCAGGAATACATGTCAACCCTGTTCCCTCCTTTACATTCCTACTGCCATCATTAATGCTTTTGTCCTGTGCCACTGAAGAGTTCCTTGAGGTTTCTCCACTTGTAGATTTGCTCCCATCCAATCGGTGACTGCGTATTCTTCCTGAGGCATTTCTCTGGACATGTTACTCTGCTGATAAAATAACTTGAGTAGATTCCCATTTTCTGCCAATTGAGCATGGAGGGTAGATTGCTAAGATCCACCCTCAAATTGAATTTTTATATATTCTATCTCTTCCTCCAAATTGATCTCCCTGCTGCTTCTGACAAGCACCATCCACTTCCCTACATCTCTGCCTCTGCTCCCTTGAATTCACCTGCCTGAAACACTCTCTCCACCATCCTCTGGGTCACATTCTCCTTTCACTTCAAAGCCCACTCAGACACTCCTTATCGATGCTGAAGAACCATCTCCCTGCAAATGGGTTTTCTTGGCCGCCTTTGTGGTATTTCAGACTTTCACATGGGCCTCGGTGTTATTTATGATTATAAACTATCTGAGGTCTGATTCATCTTTGTATTTCACCCAGACTTAGCAAAGTGCCTGAACAAAAGAAAGTAGAATATTTGTGGAAGAGTGAATATGTATTCAGTGCATGCTTTCGTGACTTGGCCCAAGAATACTTAGTGTTCAGGTTATTTACTGTATGTCATCATTTAATACCATGCCTTGCTTTTCATGGTATTTTAACAAGATTATCAAAATGCTTTTTAATACTTTTAGACTCAGGGGAAATAATCTATCTGTGGTGATAGATTATTACTTACCATCATGCATGCTGTACCTATGTGTTTTCACTGACACGCTGGTGACCCATGTCCCCAGATTAAACACGGTTGCTACCTAACTCTAGGTTCATATAGTTTCATAGGAAGAGAAGGTAGGGAGCTCCAGTGTTCACTGGAGAAAAAGTAATAAAGGCCTCTATTCTTGTCTTAACAGGTTGATGACTCAGATTTATTTAAAGATAGGCTTCCCACATAAGAAAAAAATATTAAAAATGTGGACATTGAACTGACTCTGGGTGGTGAACACACAATGGGATTTATAGATGACGTAATACAGAATTGTACACCTGAAATCTATGTAACTTTACTAACAATTGTTACCCCCAATAAACTTAAATTTAAAAAAAAATGTGGCCATTCTTTCGTCTGGCATTTGTGGGTTCTGCAGTATATCTTAGAAAAATGTCACTCAGTAAACAAGCAGACAAATCAACAAATAATGACTCCCTGTTGCGATAAGTACCATGAAGGAAAAGTAAGACCTCACAGGGCAGAGGTGGACTAGAGCCAGGGACTGTGGTGGCAAGAATTGTGATGAGGTGGTGTTGAAACAGGGCCTGAATGATGTGAAGGAACCATGCAGACATCTGGGAGGATGGGCTCCAGGCAGAGGGAGCAGAGCCCATCTTCTGAAACCGCACATGGACACTTGAACCCTTGAACCCCAGCCTGAGCACCGCCTTCCTTGCCTCCAGCCACTGCCCCAGATACACTGAACTTCTCCCCTTTCACAAGTCTGTACCTTTGCATTATCTCCTGTGACTGTAGAGCCCTTCCTCTTTTTCCTTGGGTGAAATCGCACTTCAGAACCCCGCTGAAATGTCGTAAAGGACCCAGCTACCCACCTGCTCACCCATCCACACTCCTGATTCTTCCTCCTCAGAAGCTCTGGTCGCTCTCACATCATTGCTTCCTCTGCACTAATTAGTCGCTAAATCTGATGGAGTCCGTATCAATGTGAATTGTGATGAATTTGTTTAAAATACTCTTCCCCCTGTAGACTCTCAGCCTTTGAGGGCAGAGACTATGGCTTAATTATATCAGTAGCACCTATGCTTGGAACCATGCCAGGGACATGACAGGTGCTAAATAATTGTGGAATACTTGAATGAATGAGGTGGGGAGAGGGAGGGGTGGAAGGAGGAAGGACAGGAAAAGGCAGACAGGGAATGCATGTACAGACCTTTCTTTGAAGGTATGAAGCTCACAGAGAAAAAGACAAACTGAAAGTAAGTGAAGATGACTTTAAAATACTACCAGAGATTTTAAATTATACCATAAATTCAGCTAGGACCCAAGCTCTTACCATGGTCACTGGGCTTCCATGGAGGCATAATCAAACCGAAAGTTCACTTATATTTCTAGGGTGGTAACTTCTGAAACTAGGAGTGGCTTAGCTTTATCCTTTTAAGTCCGTGTGTTTTTGATATTTTGCATGTTTAGTGGGTTAGATGACAAGAATGCAAGCCTAAATCTACTTTCTGTATAACCACATCCCTTCTTTAGCAGCCTGGGCTGGGAAATAATACTCCATGCCAGAAAACAAGAAACATAACGTGGTGTGTTCTTCCCAAGCAGTCTTCACAAGCTTTCTAAGCTGAGGTCACATTTTTAAACTTTATAAAACATGGCTATCTGATTGTTGAGTGGGGTGGGGAAGGAGTGTTCAGTTCAGCACTGTGGGCTGTGACTGCCAGCAGATTTCCACATTCAGAGGCGTGTTGGTATTTCTATGTTCATTAGATAGAACGAAAGAAATAAGCAGGTCTTTATCTACCAATATGTTCCTTTGTGAAAATCATTACTGTATTTGGCCCAAGTCCTCATACCTGTATTTAACATTCTATTTGTATTTGCTTTCGCGTTTCTTTAATGCTAAGTAAATGCTACCTCTCACAAATTCCCATGAGTTGTAGTAATGCAACCTGGAATTCTGTTCCTTTTACTAATCTGTACGTACTATAAACTCCAGGAAGATATTGCTGTAACCCCTAAAATCAATGCTTAAATGCTTAGCGTGTAGGAAGATTCAGGATGACAGACCTTTGGGTGACCTAGTGCAACATGACAGTAGTTAAATCAGAAGCCAAAAGAGTAGCCAGAGCCAACAAGCAGCAACGATTCCAGCAGATTTCTGCAGAGCCTTTTGATTTAGAGTAGAGGAATGCTGCTCTGGAAGGACCTAGCAGCAAAGGACAGGGCAACAAAACAGAAAAAAAAGGAAATGCACTCCCTGGGGTCAGAAGTGGTGAGAAAATTTGACCTAAATGGGGTCTCCAAAGAGAGGAATAAATTCTTGGTTTAATCATTTTGACAAACAAAATTGGAAAGTTACAGTGGAAAATCCAGAACTTTTAACATCCTTGAAATAATACAAAGATTAGTTGAATATTTTGCATTTACTAGTTGATCCCTGGAGACAGGAGACAGTTGTGTGAACACTGCAGAATTAGGACTAGGATTGCTTTCTTTTTAGAAAGAGGAAGAAAATGAAATGTGTGAGAATGACGGTTATTGACAAATTTTAGAACTTCTTACCCCCATCAATTGAAACCGAAGATAAAAATAGGGGGGTGGGGGAGGAAACCTCATGTTTTAGTTTAGATTCAGTAATAGCTTTTAACAGCAACACATTCTAAATCTATCTAAAGATGCCATGTGATCTTGTTGAAGAGGCTTGACACTTTGTTTTTAACAGCAAAAATACTTAAGTGCATCATGAATTCTAATAGTTCACCCCCTTTGTCATTGAAGAGAACTATCTGTCCTCGGCAGTTCTTCGGAACATCTCACTAGCAAGAAGAGGGGTCTTAATTGTCTCTCAGGGTCTGTAGGACATGTTTTTCAACCACTCTGTCTTGGCTAATGAAAAACTGAAAAGAGCGTACTGTGACTTTCCCCAGAGTCAATGGGGTATGAAGAGAAGCTGACCGTACCTTGTCTCTAATGTCTGCTTTAATTTCTGTTGTATATTGGGGCAGGGGCATTTGTATAATGACTGGCTGTTTACATGTTTGTAAGTTGGATAAGCATCAGTGGGTGGTTTATTAATACAGCTACTCCCTGTGGGCAGCTCCCTGCATACTGGATGGCGGGGTGCTGCAAAGGGCAGCTTCCATCCATCTCCTTCATTCCTGGCCTCTGACTGGCAGCATTATTCACTCTGTCACGCAGTTAACATTCATGTAGGCTTATATGGTGCCAAAAAAATTGGACTCATCCTCTGCCTGAAAGCCTATGTCCTAGTGGACAAGACATTAATGAATGACAGAGTCTAAGTTCATGGTAATTGCAAACTAAACTTTGTGCTGTGGGTGGCAGAAGACCTAATAGGCGGCCATGTTTGAGCTTAGTCTTTTAGAAGATGAGTGAACATGCTGTCAGTGCTGAAAAGGGTCATCTAGCTGTGCCTATGACAATGGTCCTGAGACATTAAAGTGTAGATTCATATTAGACAGCAGCACCTGCCATCCAGGTAACATGGAGTGATCGTATTTTCACTGGTGACCTTAACGTGTACCTACCCTATTGGGGCCCCAATAATTATTAAGTCAGTTTTACTATTTTACAACTTTTTAACCATCTTACGTAATTTTCTTTGTTGTTCCACTTTTATTTCTTAACTAAGATCAGTAAGTTGCCTATAACTGTATATGAAAGATATTGAGTAAAATCACTTTTACTGGCATATATGTATGCAGGTATCTAACAGCCTTAAGCCTTTATTGGTGTTGCTCAATGTAAAGCAGTTTTAAGGTATTCTGCACCCTTTCCTCGGAAGTAGTTCTCTCATCTTTGACCAGAGTTTCTGCAAAATAACTGCTTCCACTTTTAACTTCCTTAAATTTGCCTTCAATTTTTAATTCTTAAACTCAAAGTTATTTTTTTACTTTACTATACAAAGTATTAAATTCTGTAATTTATTTACCTTCATTCTTTAAAAAAACTTATTGGTATCATGTAGTCTTTTATGTATTTTCTTAGATATTGTTTGCCCTATGCTTTTGCATATGTTTTGTAAAGAACCTCTCCTCATTTTTTTCAAAGAGAAAAATTTTCCTTCATTTTTTTCTAAATAAAGACATATTTGTATAAATACACATAATAAATAAACATATTCTGAATCCATTATGGATAGTTTCAAGATCCAGATGTGGATATATAGTAATAAATATTAACATTTTTCCAAGTGCCTCCTTCATCTGAATACATTTCAGGAAGCTTATCAGTTGAGATATTCATGCCTGATGCAGAAGGGTGGGATAAAGACAACTGGGTAAGGATGTGAAATGGATAACATTGCATACGCAATGCCTAAATGTATGCAGTCACGGCTCTACAAATGACTCAAGGAATCCTGCTTTATTTAGGATTTCTCAGTTTGGGACAGAAAATGAAAATGTGCTTCTTTCAGAGAGCTGGCATTTTGAAATCTATTTTAGATTATGGTAATAGATGAGATTGCCCTAAAAGAGCCATCCTCTATCTGACAGACCTGGGTTTTTTATATAGCAATATTTGCCATGTAGGATAAAGTGTATTTCATGGTATGCTTAAAACATTCCCTTCATCCTGTCTACGAATTTACAATACGGCTCTTGCTTCCAAGGATGGTCTGTGTACCAGCCACACGGCGTCACCTCGTTGCTTATGAGAGGCAGAATCTCAGTACTCCTCCCAAACTGGATCAGAGTCTGCATTTTTTATTTTATTTTTATTTTTTATTAGTTTCAGGTGTACAAAACAATGCAATAGTTAATTTATCATTTATATCCCTCACACAGTGACAACCCCCCTCCCCCCATCCACTACCCCTCTGACATCGCACACAGCCATTACATTTCCACGGTCTCTATTCCTAACGCTGTACTCTGCTCCTTGTAACGATATATCTATGTATAAAATTGTAGTTGACACTCATTATTGTTCAGCTTCACAGAGTCTGTGTTTTAACAAGATCTCCCGGTGATTCATGTACGTGTTAAACTTGAGAACACTGATCTACATTTACTGTTTTTCCTTCAGACCGTCTCACTCTCCAATTCATTGCTTTTCATCTGCCAATCTTACAAAAGCCACGAAGGACCTGTTAATAGCTCACCAGGCACACTGCTTCTGTCCTGGTCGTACATGTTCAGCATGTACCATCTTGATGGTTAGTCAGTTCTGTCAAGTCCATTAGGAGTTACACTTTGAAAAGCAGCTCCACCTCAGTTCACCCCAGAAAGCCCTTTTATTGGTCCTTGGCTCCCCTACATTCCTTGGCCAGAGCAAGCGTGTTAACAGCACTGGAGATCCCGGTGCCAGAAGAAGGGTTTGGGATTTGTACCTTGGAGAACAAATGTCAGGGATGCCAACATAGTTGTTCTTAAATGTCTGAAGGCTTTTGGAGAAAGAGGAATTTGGGGGTGTTTGCAGTGCAGCTTGAGGAAAGGAGAAGTAGAAAATAAATGAATGAGGAGAGAAGTTAAAGAGAGGCAGATTTTTGCCCTTATTAAAGAAGAATTTAAAAAAAGAACTCGAGTATTCCAACAGTGGGGTGTAGTTCTTCCGACTACGTGTGTTTAGCAAGCTGATCATCGCTGAGCATCAGACACAGAGGGTGCTCAAGCCAAGGCCTCCAGAGTATCGAAGGCTACTGGGTTGGGAGAGACAGCTGGGTGATCGCTGCAAATTCTTCTCATCTTCATTGTTGTTGTTGCAATAAAGAAAGAATATTATTGGGCATGCTCAAATTATTTATTTTGTTTTTTCTTCTTGAACAGAGATATTTTTTTTTTTTCCTCCCGTTCTTGGGATTAAAACCCTATACAGGTTTCTCTGTATGGGCCACAGCTTTTTACTCGGATAGCTACGACGGTGCATACCGCTTTTAATTTTGTATCAGTATTCTTTCTGTGATGTTCAGTGCTTTGCTGGTCATTTTATTCTGAGGAGGCCATGGGGCCAAATCGCCAGATCTTTTGGAAACTCCTAGATCTCTAAGTTATAATTAGTATTGTTAACTAATAGGTCATATTCAGATCTATTATAGTTTTGGTTATCTTCCATGTTTGTCACTTTCACAGACCTACAAATGAACGTATTTGTATTTTTGTGCCCATTCAAATTTTTATATTTTTGTATTGATTCTCTTTTGCCTCGTTTTTATAACGTAGGCCTAGGGAAGCTTTAAGTTAAATGTTAGGCCACAAACTTGCTGTGTTTGCCATGAAAGTTATTTCTTCTATTGGGGAAGTCAAGCATTTAGATACTAATCATTTTAGGTATCTAATGATCCTGCAAAATGTGTCTGGAGCCTGTTTCTGTGTTTCCGTCACTACTGCTACCTTCCTTGTTCAAATAGCCTCATCCCACACCTGGTCTTACGCAGGCGCCTCCCAACTTGTTTCTCGGCTTCTACCCTGCCGTCCTTCCACAGTAGCCAGCTGATCTCTGACAAACGCAACTCCCATAAGCAGACTTCCCAGAATCCACCTGGGTCTGAGCCAGAAGAAACTTTGGAGGTCAACCTGATTTTAAGTTAACTTGGAATGTGAGTAAGAAATCACTGGAGTACAAACCTCGAAATGATCTAGATTAAATTACCTGTTACACAAAAAGACAGAGAATACATGCCTTTATTGAAAATACTGCAAAAGGGCACACCGAGAAAGGAACGATTTCTCGTGTGTGTGTGTGTGTGTGTGTGTGTGTGTGTGTTCGTGCTTTTTCTCTGTGTGTGTCTGGAGAGCAGTGAGCAAACAAGCAATCAAAAGATGCAGAATACCTGCAGAAAAACGGAGCCGGAGGCAATGGCAAGACCAGCTCATGAATAAAGCGATTCTATTTCCAAAGTCCGTCTTGTGAATAGGGTTTTGTGATTTGCATGGTCAGGATTCTAAGTGTGCTCGGAGTCATGGCATTCCTATACACCCAGCTCAGAGAAGTGGGGAGAAAGAGCCTTTCAGGGGGAGAGTGGCCAGCATCCTCCCTCCCTCTCCATAGCAATCAAAGGCCGAGAACTGGCTGGCCTTTCATTTAACTCTGTGCTCAGACAAAAACCTCCTTTCTAGGCCACATCAGAGTTATTTCATTATTGAAGACTGTGTTCCTGAGTTTGGGGTCGGAAGAGGAAAATGCAAAGAATGTAGTTTTCCTCCCCCAAATTTGGGTATTGGTGAAGTACATGACTGTAACTATGTTTATCCCATTTTCAACAATATGATATAGGAAAAAGGAAAACTAGTCATCTATTCAACCAATTTATAAGGAATTTTTCTAAACAAGATACGTAACAGATGGCCAAAGCTCCAATTAAATTGCTCAAAAAATAAAAATATTTAATAACTGCCAATGGTATGCCAGCTGCTGCCCTGTCAGCATTCTGAACAGGAAAAATTGAGTTCCATCCACACACAGCTTACATTGGTCATCATTTAAAAAGCCATTTATTTCTATTAGAATGCAAATGAACATTTGTTGCCAAAATTTCTAAGGAGCACAATAATGGGTCAAAATGCTGAACTAAGCAGCCTGTGCTTTGCTTCCAAGCAAGTTGCATAGTTGATGGGTACATACGCACCCTAAATCAGCTTCCAAATTGGTAGTTCTCAACCTTATTGAAAATTAGAGTCACCTGATTCTAAAATTCCTGATGCTCGCACGACACCCCAGTCCCAGTAATCGGGATCTCTGGAATGAGTTCTCAGGCTCACTGTTTTTCCAAGCTCCTAGGTGATTACATTGTGTAGCCAAGGCTGTGAATCATTCTTTTTTTAAATACATTTTTCTTTTTGTTAAATTTATTGGGGTGACATTGGTTAGTAAAATTAGGTAGGTTTCAAATGTACAGTCTACAATACATCATCTATATATTGCTTTGTGAGTTCACCACCCAGAGTCTGTTCTCCTTCCTTCACCGTATATTTGATCCCCTTTTCCCTCTTCTACTACTAAACTGTTGTCTGTGTCTGTGAGTTTTTGTTTGTTTGTTTGTCTTGTTCGTTTGTTGCTTTCAGTTTTGTATCCCACATATGAATGAAGTCATATGGTTCTCAACTTTTTATTTCTGACTTATTTCACTTGATAATCTCAAGATCCATCCATGTTGTCACAAATGGCACTATTTCACCTTTTCCTATGGCAGAAAAGCATTCCAGTGTATACATGTACCACATCTTCTTTATCCAGTCATCTACCAAAGGACACTTTTGTTGTTACCAGGTCTTGGCTACCATAATTAATACTACAAAGAACATAGAGGTACATATATCTTTACAGATAAATGTTTTCAGATTTTTTTGGGTAGACACAGAAAAGGAATTGCTGAGTCATATGATAATTCTGTTGTTAATTTTTTGAGGAACCTCCACGCTGCCTTCCTAGTGGCTGCACCAATTTACATTCCCACCATCAGTGTATGAGGGTTCCTTTTTCTCCACAGCCTCTCCAAGAACCATTCTTTAAATGACTGGGCCTTGCAGCCGCACTTCCTCTAACCAGGACTCCCAGGTGTGGGGTTGGTATGTGCAGGGAGGGTATGGATGCCACTGCACATTGAAGCAGATGGGCTTGAAGGTACCTGCTTTCTGCTATGGGAGTGCAGCTGCCTGGTTCCAAACTGTGGTGGCATGGACTAGCTCCTCCTTTCAGCACAATCTTAGCATGTCTCTGGGAGCACTGTAGCTTCTGCCACAGGAGCCCTCTTTATAGACACCTGACACCATGAACGCATCAGCTTTTTATTATAGGGAGGGGTGTCCAGGATTCTTTTTGTTGTTGTTGTTAATACACTTTATTTTTAGAGCAGTGTTCTGTGACAAAGTCATATATGTGAAGTGGCCCCTAAATGCTGAAGGAACAGAGACACCAAACAACGAGGCAGACAAGTACAGTTTGTTGATTCATTAATTTAATAGGGAAACTTAAGTACAGAAATGCAGTCCTGGGTGACAGCAGGATGGTCAGATCTGTGCATTTTTCACCCCCTAGACCATCTGCTTATATCCCCCTTAGAAATGAACCAGTGTGCTGGGAAAGGAATGCGTGGTGATCAGAGGGAACAAAGGGACCAGATACCAGAAAGCTCTGGCACCAAGGGGAGCTGAGACACAGATAACATCAAGGACACCTTGCCTGGAGGAAGGATTAATGGGAATTCTGTGATTAGCCCAGAGCCTCTGTATACATTCCAGAGTCCACTGTGTGAAGGTGAGGGGGTCAAGGATCCCTGTGCAAATGAGATGGAGGATTAGCTTCAAGATGGAGTCAGCTTTTCAAGATGGAGTCAGCTCTGTCCACACAAGCAGTTTTAGATTCACAGAAAAAGAGAGCAGAAGGTACAGAGATTTCCCATACACCCCCTGCTGCCACACAAGCACAGCCTTCCCCACACTAAAAATCCCTGACTGGAGTGGCATATTTGTTACAATTGTTCAACCTACATGACTCAAAACCCATAGTTTATATTAGGGTTCATTCTTGGTATTGTACATCCTGTGGGGTTGGAGAAATGTATAATGACATGTATCCACCATTATAGTATCATACAGAGTAGTTTCAGTGCTCTAAAAATCCTCTGTGCTCTGCCTATTCATCCCTCTCTCCTCCCCAATTCCTGGCAACTGTTAACCCTTTTCTTATCTCCATAAATTGTCTTTTCCAGAATTGTCATGTAGTTGGAATCATACAGTATGTAACTTCTTCATATTGGCTTCTTTCACTTAGTTATTTACATTTAACCTCCGTCCCCCCCACCCCCCATGTCTTTTCATGGCTCAATAGCTCATTTCTTTTTAGTGCTGCATAATATTCCATTGTCTGGACGTACCACAGTTTACCTGTTTACTGACTGAGGGACATTTTGGACACTTCCAAGTTTTGGCAATTATGGTAAAGAATCTGTAAATATCTGTCTACAGATTTCTGTGTGGACATAGTTTTCAACTCTGTTGGGTAAATACCAAGGAACATGATTGTGGGATCATATGGTAAGAGTACCTTTGGCTTTCTATGAAACTGCTAGTCTTCTTCCAGAGTGGCTATATCAGTTTGCATTCCCACCACCAGTGAATGAGAGTTCCTGTTGCTCTAACATCCTGTTCAGTATTTGGTATCAGTGTTCTGGATTTTAGCCATTCTAATGGGTGTGTAATAGTATCTGTTGTTTTAATTTGCAGTTCCCTAATTACATAAGATGTTGAGCTTATCTTTTCATATGGTTGCTTGCCATCTGTATATCCTCTTTGGTGAGGTCTCTGTTCAGATCTTCTGCCCATTTATAATCTGGCTGTTTATTTTCTTAGTTTTGATTTTAAGTGTTCTTTCTATATTTTGGGTGACAGTCCTTTATCAGATGTGTCTTTTGAAAATATTTTCTTCCAGTCTGTGGCTTGCTTTTCATTCTTTTAACAGGATCTTTTGTAGAGCAGAAGTTTCTAATTTTAATGAAGTCCAGCTTATCAATTAATTCCTTTATGTATTTTGCCTTTGGGGTTTTATTTAAGAAGTCATTGCTACACCCAAAATCATCCAAATATTCTCCCATGAGAGGATAGTCTAGGAATTTGAGATTTTTGTTTTTTACATTTAGGTCTATGAACCATTTTGAGTTAATTTTTGTTAAGGGTTTAAGGTCTGTGTCTAGATTCTTTTTTTTTTTGCATGTGGATATTTGGTTGTTCCAGCACCATTTGTTGAAAAGACTATCTTGGCTCCATTGTATTGCCTTTACTCCTTTGTCAAAGAGCAGTTCACTGTATTTATGTGGTTCTACTTCTGGGTTCTATGTTTTGTTCCATTGATCTATTTGTCTATTGTTTCACCAGTACCACACTGTCTTAATTATGGCAAGTCTTGAAATCAAGCAATGTCAGTCCTCTAATTTTGTTCTTCAATATTGTGTGTCTCATTCAATGTCCTGGGTCTTTGCCTCTCTATAAAAACTTTAGAACCAGTTTGTCAATATCCACAAAATAACTTGCCAGGATTTTGATTGGGACTGCATTGAATCTATAGATCAATTTTGAAAGAATTGACATCTTAACAACATTGAGTCTTCCTATCCATGAACATGGAATATCTATTTAGTTCTTCTTGGATTTTCACCATAGTTTTATAGCTTTCCTTATACAGATTTGTACATAGTTTGTTAGATTTATACCTAAGTATTTTATTTTGGGCAGGATTCTAATGTAAATGGTGTTGTGTTTTTTTTATTTGCAATGCCGCTTGTTCATTGCTGGCATATAGGAAAGTGGTTGACGTTTGTATATTAACCTTGAATCCTACATCTTGCTCTTCGTTTGTAAGTTCTAGGAATTTTGGGTAAAGTTTTTCAGGTTTTCTGTGTAAACAATTGTGTCATCTGTGAATAAAGGCAGTCTTATTTCTTCCTTTCCAATCCTATTTCCTCTTCTTGTCTAATTGCATTACCTAGCACTTGTAGTACATTGTTGAAAAGGAGCAATGAGAGGGGACATTCTTGCCCTGCTCTTAATCTTAGTGGGAAAGCTTCTAGTTTCTCACCATCAAATATGGTGTTAGTTGTAGGTTTTTTGTAGACATTTGAACACAGATTTAGTCTCTTGATTCAGCAAGTTGTAAACATTGTATTCAGGCTACCCTCGATATAAAGTTCTGAATTATAAGTGATTATGATTGGAACAGTATATATAGAATAATTGCAGTTTTGCACCCATCCCATATGGATGTGTGTATGTATATATATATTCGTGTGTATGTACTTCTTTGATACTGAGGACTACATGTACTGTATTTTTTTTTAATTGTTGTTGAGTTTTAAGGAGGGCACAGCTCACAGTGGCCCATGTGGGGATCGAACCGGCAAACTTGGTGTTATTAGCACTGTGCTCCAACCAACTGAGCTAACTGGCCACCCCCATGTACTGAGAGTTGGCAACATTTAAATTTTATCATCCCTTAACTGGGTATAGTTTTATTATTTCATAAATTTAGTAAAGAGGGTCACGTTGCTAGGGTCATATTGATAGTCCATTTAGCTATAACCAAAGCAGCCTTATTGATAGAAAAGCAAGTGCATATATGATAATGGGATGTGATGAAAGTTACTGGGAATTCAACATGAGGAAGTAAATAGTGACTCCAGAGGTTAAAAACATTCACCATTTTTATTTAACTCTTATGTCTTTAAAAAAGAGTAAAAAATGTAGATGTTTGTCCGAATGATAGCACGTAAATAAATGGCAAAAAATTGCTCCTTCGTTATTCAGTACTCAAGCTCCTTTTCACAAGTCTGGTTTATTTATGACAGTAGTCCCAAAAGGAATATCTGGATAGTTTAATAAAATAATTTGTGTAACACTTTTTCTAAAAGCAAGCTAACAAAAAAATCTATTGCGGGTATCATAGTAAAAATAGCATGTAGGTTAATAATGGTGGAATTATGGATGGTGAAATTT